>NC_137812.1:15187185-15464685 GCF_963921795.1 Nannobrachium achirus
GCAAACATGGTCACGTTAACACATACACTCCCTTTGTGGTTGGCTTCACTTCATGTCTCTGTCATATCACAACACTAAGATTCACAGACAATTTATACTTGGACGTTAGGAAGATTGTGAAACCTTCATTTCATGTTAAAAAAACAAATCCTATCTTTACCTCCTCCTGACGTTTCTACTGTAAATACCATTTATTTTTTAATCTGTTTGTCTATTTTATGAAGATATTATCTGCATAGTACTGTCTTCTATTTGTCATTGTCATTTAATGTTGTATGAGCTGTAAAAGGGACCCCAATCTAAACAAGCCAAAGGCTTTCTTGTGCACTGTACTGTCCTGAACCTTTTCCTATGCAAGGCCTATAATAAAATCAATCAATCAATCAATTTGAATAAGGCCTACTGTTATAAAAAATGACTGAAAGAAAAATGCAAATAATGTTCCTCTTTAGATCTGTTAATTAGAGGATCCTGTGTTCTGAACACATTGAATGACGAACTTCAGATAACATTAAAGTGTTACTAAATAGGCTGGTAGTCTGTCTAAGTTTGTGCTTCAAAATGGAACTCGTAGTCATAGCAACTGTCTATTCTTCACTGCAAAACCACAACAACCGGTTATGGTTTTGAAGAGGGGCTCTATAGGAAATGATAGTTCCTCCTCATTTTGTAGAGATGCAACAACCATCACTGATGCACTGCATTGTCTTTTATTTAAAGTACAATACAAAACAGTTTCAGGAACTTCTATTTAAGAAAAAAACATGCAGACCTGCTGTTTTCTCTATATTTGTTGGCTTGTTAAATGTCGTCCCTGACCACACCATATTACATTAAAAACTAAAATTAAATGGCAAAACATGCAAAACTATAATAACCTTGACATTTACCATATTGAAATCAAGGTCATGTATCAGCTTTGTTGTCACATCAGGTTTACAGAAGTAAAGAAGTGGGTGAGGTTTTTGTGTATAAAAGTAACTACAGACTTCAATATTGTCTGGCATCACATTTGTTTTTTAGCAGGACAGCTTCAGCTTGTATGAAACAGTGGTTCTCAACCTTTTCAGGCCCCCAAAATAGTTTTTTTTTAAACTGTGGACCCCCCACCCTGACGAGCACTAAGAGTTGAGGCATAACATTTTGTATAACACAGTTGGTTCTATTTGCGAAAATGACAATTTAGCCTTAAAGTCCTTAAAGTCCTTAATTTGTAACTTTAGAAATGTTTAGATACACTGTATACACTTACACTTTATGATGGTTTGTTTACTGTTCTGAGTGAGAAAACAATGTTTCACATTAAGCTAATCATCTGGGGACCCCCCAAAATAATTCAGGGACCCGACCCAAGGTTGAGAACCACTTTGCCTGGCGTTGCCAGCCTTTATCACACACTTCGCTACCGCCAGGGGGTGGTGTTGTGTTCGGTCTGGTTTATTAACCAGGCAAAGAACCACTGGTATAAAACATGGCCAGCTAACTACATGGTAGTATTTTGAGTAGAAGCAAAATCTCCATGTTTCATGGACTCTCCTGTGTGCATCCTCAAGTTTGTACAAGTGTGAATTTGTTTTCCAGACGTTATGCAGCAACATTACATTAGTAGCACAGATATTCTATTACGGCTGGGCTATATATCATATCAATATTATACTGTTACTGTGTTATTATGAAACTAGATATACTCTGAGACTTTCAATATCATAATGAGAAAGCATACAGTAAGTGTTGTCTTTTCCAGTTTTTAGGTTGCATTACAGTAAAGTGATGTGCTTTTCAGAACTTCAGCTGTATCAATAGAGGTATTTGGCCAAAATGTTTTGATTTTATCCACATTGCCCCAGCCCTACATCTGACACCCCTTGTGATGACCATTTTTGTGAACCATTTCACCACATTTGTTGTACAAGTAAGGTTTCTTACGCGTGTGCACTCTCATGTGGTGGAAAAAGCAGTGGTGGAAACAGTGGCTACTCATTTATTTAACTAAAAGGAGTAGTTCACCCCCAAAATGCCTTTTTTATTGATTACTTACATGGAGACTTGAGTTCAATAATTTATATATTTTTTGTCGCATTCTTAAGACAATAATTTGATTATAATAAATTTCCCCCCATTTATTCCGGATGGGTCCCCTCCGGAATAAATGGAGGTAAATTAATTATAATACATTTTTTGTCTTAGGAATGTGACAAATACAAAAAAATATGATTGAACTCAAGTGTCCATGGCATGAGTAATCAATAAAAAAAAAATGTCATTTCGGGGTGAACTACTCCTGTAAATAAAAGTATCGATACTGAAATGTAGACACACTCGGTTACAAGTAAAGTAAAAGTAATGAAGATTTTCTTGAGTAAATGTACTAAAGTATTGGCATCAAAATATACCAAAGTACCAAAAGTTAAAAAAAAAAAGAATACCCATTATGCAGAATGTACCGTTTCACAAGTTATATATACATTTATATATCTTTTGCAAACAGCAGATTGCAAGCTTGTAGTTATTCGGCTATTTTGTAAATACTACTGGTCTCAAGAGTCTGGATCAAATCAATCTTTATTTACGAACACATTTACAACAATCACATTTGACCAAAGTGCTGTATACAAAGTGAGATAAAACATCAACAAGAGAATATGAAACTGAAACAACAGCAGTTACACTGTCACACACTGTACACCCATCAGTTAGAAAGACACCATGATGTCATACACTGTACACCAATCAGGTAGAAAGACACCATGATGTCACACACTGTACACCAATCAGGTAGAAAGACACCATGGACTCAAATGTGATTAAAAGCTAAAAGAAAAAGTTGTGACTCGTGAGAAAGGAACTTAAAAATCTTGATAGAAAGAGCACTTCTAGTGTGGCCTGTGTGGGTGGTGAGGAAGAAATTATATGGTTGCTTATATCCAACCTTTATATTTTACCACCACGTATAATAATTACACAATACATTGTGATATTTGGTAGCTTGTAAGAGCCTAGATGTCTCTCTCCACTTGGAAATCAATGAATCAATCGATATCTATTTTTTATGTTACAGCTCATCTCGTCATGGTTCAGCCTGTCCTTGTAGCAGCTACAGTATAACTATGGTCTGATCCCTGTGCTCCTTGGCAGAACTACTGTACCACTGACCTGAGTGGTATTGTACCTCTCCCCATGATATCATGTACATAAAGCATAACCATCACCACCTAGAATATTATCCTATTTGCCTCACCAATTGCTGATTGATCCAGAATGCCGCCACAGTGGGCAGGCTGCTCCAAAGCCTATGGGAGCTGCGGTAGCAAAGGCACGGTCACTCCTACTCATCAGTCTGGTTTTGGTCAACAGTGGGGTGAAAGTCTCCAAAAGTTAAGATACTGTAGGTATAAAGGGGCCAGCCCAGGTAAAGATTATGAACAAATAAAAGAAGCTTAAACATGGTGACTTCCTATTTTCATGCTAAATATTATTTGTTTACATTTTTGAAGTATTAAACAGTGGATGTTTTGAGTCTGTTACTTGTTGTGTACACTACAGTTACTATTTTACATGAATTAATAAATTGAAACATTTTGAAAATAACATTGGTATCATCTATTTCTCGACTGCTGGTTTAATAAATTTGACTCTACCGAAGTAGCTACTGTTAATTAGTTAATAGCTCAGTTTAGAAAAAAAGGACTCGGTCAGACTGTAAACTGAAAGTAAGAAAAGACAACCTGAATTTAGAATTTATAGTTTCTCACATAGGCCTACTACTAAGCTTCCATACAGTACTGTACAAAAAAGTAATATGACATACTAAATAGTATGTTAGTATGTGATTTTGGACGCAGACCTGCATTTAAGTATGCATCTCTAATACTAATTACAACCAGTTGAATGATAAATGAAAACAAACAGTTTCTCCAGACAAGCCACCCAGGTGAAACTCCTCCCACTAATGGGGACTCCCTTTTTTGCAGGTCTTTCAGTCCAAGCGTATCAAAAAAGCAACTCGGTTAAGGCATCGGAAGCTTGTGATTGGCTGTGCGGAGGTGCCGAAAGTCGGGGGAACGGAGATACACCTAAACCTAACCTTAACCCTAACCTCAGTAAAACTAACGCTGGTGAATGCTAACCTGGTGAAATGCTGACCTGCCGACGGTGGTGAATGCTACCTGGTGAATGTTAACCTGGTCGGACCAACGTGAGGTCGTCTCCACCTTAACCGAGGTGCTTTTTTGATACACTCGGACTGAAACACCTGCAAAATGACCTCCACTCTGCTGCCACTTCCTGAAAGGGGAGGAGAGGAGAGCACAACCAATAGGATGCATCAGTATGAGCAGGGGGAGGGGCATCACACAACAAACGCCACAATCAATCAATAATATGTGGTGATTATAAGGTCATACTCTTCATGGGTGATGTGGTGCTTCTGTAGATGATGATATGACTCCATAGACTTGGTTCTGATCCATAGTGGCTGGTTGGAGGCTCTGATAGGTGGAGTCTGGACCTGTGGTCTGACAGATATACGGGAGGGGAAGTCGCATTATTCAAGTACATTTGCAAATGTCTAGAATTTATATAAATATGGAGAGAGATCCATGTATATGTTATATCCATGTTAATATTGATGACATCAGGGAACTCCATTTACAGTATGGGCATAAAAGTGATTCTGTTAGTGTGACATCACAGTGAAGCGTGATGTCAGAGTGGCAAACCCATTCTGTTAAGAGTGGTTCCCCTGACATCACAGTGATGTCAGACAGTCAGAGGATGATGTCAGAGCGACAAACCCATAGAACCACAGTGTCAGGCGTTATAGACAGAGATACATATGGTGACCGTTCACATACTAAACTCTGTTAGTCTTAGTCTGTCTGATTAACCCTGCAACACATAAGTTACACCAGAACAATTGAACATAATCATCATAATACTCACCTCTCCATCATCTTCAACAGAGTTCCTGGCACTGATGATGACCACTGGAAAATAATATGCAACACATGTTCCTCAAACTGATAATGTAGGCTAAATGTAATTTTGTTTCTATGTAATTCCACAGGGAATCCCTGTAGCTTTTGGGCTAATCTGCTACAGTTTGTGCATGTGCCGTCTGCCGTGCGTGCATGTGGCCTCCAGAGCCAGTAAAGAATCTGCGAGTTACGTTTGACCAAAGATGTGTCCTTTCAATCCCACATTTTTCACGTGCATAATATTGCAAAAGTTGGCACATTCTGTCGCAACATGAAAACTTCTTCACACTTTTGTTACTTTTAAGTAAGTCTATAACTACAGCTAGTCTGGCTCCCGGTTAAACACAGAATAGAATAGAATTTAAAATTCTCCTCCTCACCTACAAAGTTCTCAATGGTCACCACTGTACCTTACAAACCTGCTAGAATACCAGAGCATTCACAGTACGGTCAGTGAAGCTGACACCGCATATTAACAATCTTTGTGTATGACAATGCCTAGCAAGTTTGCGTTACTCAGTACAGTAGTCACCCTACAAAGTTAAAAGTGTACGAACCAAGTAAAAGGCACTCTCCCTCTCCTCCTCCCTGCCCCCACCTCCTCTTTCATCTACCCTCTTCCTTAGAGAGAGAGAGAGAGAGAGAGAGAGAGAGAGACAGACAGATTCACCTTGTGGTGTTTGTGTTATGACTCCATGGACTTGATTCTGATCCATAGTGGCTGTTTGGACGTTCTGATAGATGGAGTCAGGACCTGTGGTCTGACAGATATAGAGGAAGAGAAGGAGAACGTTTCAGAGGTCAAGTACATTTGCATAGAGGCTCACTAACGAACTAGACTGTGTGCACTGTGTGTTCTTCTTATAATTGGTTTCCAGGCGTGTCTTACAGGTGTGGTCTTTCCTCCTGAATATTATTTTATTATCATTGTGTTAGCAGGATGATCCTCAACTGTAATGAGGACATCCAACAGAAACAGACAGTCAGACTTAACCTTGAGGTTTACCATGGCCACCAAATTTCAATACGCATTTTGCTGTCCTGCGGTCATCTTAAAACTAAAAGTACCCAAAGGACATGTCTTATTTAGTCAAAGATCTATTTAAGAATAATGAGAAAACTATCATAATACTCACCTCTCCATCATCTCCAGCAGGGTTCCTGGCACTTAAGATGACCACTGGAAAATATTGGCAAGACATGCTTAAAGGGGAAAAAATACTTTTTTTTTTTTATTGATTACTCACACTTGAGTTCAATAATATTTCTTTGTATTTGCCGGTACATTTATTGTAATCAAATTACTAAACCTAAAAATATCATTGAACTCTAGTCTCCATAGCGCGAATAATCAATAGAAAAGAGAGAGAGAGAGAGAGAGAGAGAGAGAGAGAGAGAGAGAGAGAGATAGAGATGGAGATGGAGATGGAGATGGAGAGAGAGAGAGAGAGATAGAGAGAGAGAGAGAGAGAGAGAGAGAGAGAGAGATGAAGGGAGAGACTCACCTTGTGGTTTTCTGGTTATTTTCATGTAGAACAGCAGCGCTGCCAGTGCCACCACCACTGCTAGTGCAACAGTTAGGCCGACTGGCAAACCTAGAAATGAATATAACTGAGTTATGTCAGTTATCAGTCCCTCTGGTGGATACTAAGGCAGTTGGAAAGATCTTTGGATTCACAAATTGCCATTCTAATTGTGTTTATTCCCTTCCCCATAAATGTATTGAGTAACAATGCTAGCGCATAGGTTTGTCCTCGCCTTAGCCAAAATGTCAGACTTATGTTAGTTATGTTTATCATTTGCAAAAGCATACCAGCCCCTAAAGATGAGGATTCATGAAGCATGGTTGTTGTGGATACGATGAAGATGGTTGTAGAAACATCAGGATGTTTGAACTTAGATGCTGTGGTGGTTATCTTGACTGTTGTAAAGGGAGTGGTCATCTTGGCTGTTGTAACAGGAGCTGGAAGCATGTTTGAGAAGGAAAGAGGAATACATTTTAGTTATCTATGTTTAAGCAATTCTATTAATAGTTTGGCAAATCAAAAATGTAGAAATTTCCCAATATTGCCAACAGAATACAGAACAAGTGCAATTGTTTAACTCACAATGTACATGATGTACAGTTCATCATTGAAGCACAGTAGTTAGGCCTACAGACTTACCATCTTTAACATTAACATTCACTTCTATGAATTCATCTGGAAGTGTAATTCTCTTCAGTCCACATGAGTATGTTCCAGAGTCTGACTTTTGGAGTTTAGTGATGGATACCTCTAAGTCTTTTCCTGAGTTTTTTATACTTATTCTATGTATTTTTGCAGTTTTTCCATATTCTGCCTTGACAATAATGTCTCGATATAATGGGTATGTATTTTTAAAGAGGTATAATGTATAACCCCCAGATAACCAGGTTGGTGTCCATTTATCCCAGGAGCAGGTGAAAGTCACTTCACCTCCAACCTGACCAGTTATGCTGAGAGAAGTTGTCTCCATAATACTCCACACTACAGTACAAGAGATAAGCAAGAAAACAGCTCATCAGTATGACACACAACTTATTCATTGACAATATGATGTGAGAGTATTTTTGCAGAACAATTTTAGATGCTCTACACAATAGTGACAGACAAAGGATGAGACAGAGACATTGAGAGCATCATACACACACTCAGAGAGACATCCACACAGACAGAGAGACACATGAAAACAAGCAGAGGTCACTCACCAGAAAGCAAACAGTAAATGTAGACATTTCTCATGATGACAACGAGTTGCAGGCGACTTGTCTAGTTCTGGAAGGAGACAATATGGGACTTCCTCATGCTTTGAATAAAGGTCTTAATGTCTTTACATCATTAAAGCTCCACCCTCTTCCTCTGACCCTCAATGCAAAGATGCAAACATGGTCACGTTCACACATACACTCCCTTTGTGGTTGGCTACACTTCACGTCCCTGTCATATCATAACTCTAAGATTCACAGACAATTTATACTTGGACAATGGAAGATTGTGAAACCTTCATTTCATGTTAAAAAAAAGACAACGCCTATCTTTACCTCCCCCTGACGTTTCTACTGTGAATACCATTTAGTTTGTATTTGTTTGTCTATTTTATGATGATATTATCTGCATAGTACTGTCTTCTATTTGTCATTGTCATTTAATGTTGTATGAGCTGTAAAAGGGACCCCAATCTAAACAAGCCAAAGGCTATCTTGTGGCGTTTAACCTTTTAGTTGACCTTGTACCTGTGAACTGTCCTGAACCTTTTCCTATGCAAAGCTAGGCCTATAATAAAATCTTCAATCAATCAATCACTCAATCAATCAATCAATCAATCAATCAATCAATCACTCAATTTGAATAAGGCCTACTGTTATAAAAATGACTCTGTCAAAAAAAGAAAAATGCAAATAATGTTCCTCTTTAGATCTGTTAATTAGTTTGTTCTGAACACATTGAATGATGAACTTCATAACATTTAAGTGTTACTATTTAGGCTGGTTACTGGTAGCCTGTCTGAGTTTGTGCTGCAAAATGGTGCTCGTAGTCATAGCAACTGTCTATTCTTCACTGCAAAACCACAACAACCGGTTATGGTTTTGAAGAGCGGCTCTCTATAGGAAATGATATTTCCTCCTCATTCTGTAGAAATGCAACACCTTTATCACTGATGTAGTCATTGCATTGTCTTTTATTTAACGATCCTGAAAAAATAAGTTTCAGGAACTTCTATTTAGAAAATTACAAGAAATAACATGCAGACCTGCCGTTTTCTCTACGGCTTGTTAAATGTCGTCCCTGACTACCCCATTTTACATTAAAAACTAAAATTAAATGCAAAACAAAAACTAATGAAAAATGCAAAACTATAATAA
The DNA here is from genome assembly GCF_963921795.1 of Nannobrachium achirus. NCBI lineage: Eukaryota > Metazoa > Chordata > Actinopteri > Myctophiformes > Myctophidae > Nannobrachium > Nannobrachium achirus. The sequence goes on from NC_137812.1 coordinate 15,196,045, forward strand.
CCTTGAAATTTATATTGAAATTAAGGTCATGTATCAGCTTTGTTGTCACATCAGGTTTACAGAAGTAAAGAACTGGGTGAAATTCTTTTCTGTGCATAAAAGTAACTGCAGAATTCAATATTGTCTCGCATCACATTTGTTTTCGAGCAGGACAGCTTCAGCTTGTATGAAACAGTGGTTCTCAACCTTTTCAGGGCCCCAAAATAATCATATTTTAACTGGGCAGTGGGCACCCCTCACCCTGACGAGCACTAAGAGTTGAGGCATAACATTTTGTATAACACGGCTGGTTCTATTTGCGAAAATAGCAGATCTACATGCTCACAACGCTTTGCAACGCAAGGCGTTGTGAGCATGTAGATTGGCTATTTTTCCACAATTGCTGCCTCTAATATTTGACAATTTAGCCAATGTTTAATTTTCATTTTAGAGGTACTAAAAAGTCCTTAAATTGTAACTTTAGAAATGTTTAGATACACTCTATAAACTTTATGATGGTTTGTTTACTGTTGAGTGAGAAAACAATGTTTCACATTAAGCTAATCACCTGGGGACCCCCCAAAATAATTCGGGGAACCGACCCACAGGTTGAGAACCACTGGTATAAAACATGGCCAGCAAACTACATGTTTAGCCACATTTGTTGTACAAGTAAGGTTTCTTACGTGTGTGTACTTTCATGTGGTGGAAAAAGCAGTGGTGGAAAAAGTGGCTACTCATTTATTTAACTTAAAGGATTAGTTCACCCCCAAAATGCCTTTTTTATTGATTACTTACCCCATGTAGAGTTCAATAATATATATTATTTGACCCAAATGCATTTGGGTCCCCATCTGGAATCAATGGGGGTAAATTTATTATAATACATTTTTTTGTCTTAGGAATGCAACAAATAAAAACAAATACAAAAATATGATTGAACTCAAGTCTCCATGGCATGAGTAATCAATAAAAAGGGGTGAACTACTCCTGTAAGTAAAAGTATCAATACTGAAATGTAGACACACTCGGTTACAAGTAAAGTAAAAGTAATGAAGATTTTCTTGAGTATATGTACTAAAGTATTATTACCAAAAGTAAAAAAAAACAATACCCATTATGCAGAATGTACCGTTTCACAAGTTATACATTTATATATCTTTTGAAAATAGCAGATTGCAAGCTTGTAGTTATTCGGCTATTTTGGGAATACTACTGGTCTCAAGAGTCTGCATCAAATCAATCTTTATTTACGAACACATTTAGTGCTGTATACAAAGTGAGATAAAACGTCAACAAGAGAATATGAAACTGAAACAACGGCAGTTACAACAATGTCGCATACTGTACACCAATCAGGTAGAAAGACACCATGGACTCAAATGTGATTAAAAGATAAAAGAAAAAGTTGTGACTCGTGAGAATGGATTTAAAAATCTTGATAGAAAGAGCACTTCTAGTGTGGCCTGTGTGGGCGTTGAGGAATAAATGATGTGGTTGCTTATATCTAGCCTTTATATTTTACCACCATGTATAATAATTACACAATACATTGTGATATTTGGAAGCTTGCAAGAGCCTAGATGTCTAGTCTCTCCACTTGGAAATCAACGAATCAATCGATATCTATTGATATGTATTTTTTATGTTACAGTCTATCTCGTCATGTTTCAGCCTGTCCTTGTAGCAGCTACAGTACAGTATACTATGGTCTGATCCCTGTGCTCCTTGGCGGAACTACTGTAACACTGACCTGAGTGGTATTGTACCTCTCCCCATGATATCATGTACATTAAAGCATAACCATCACCACCTAGAATATCATCCTATTTGCCTCACCAATTGCTGATTGATCCAGAATGCCATGACAATGGGCAGGCTGCTCCAAAGCCTATAGGAGCTGTGATAGCAAAGGCATGGTCACTTCTACTCATCAGTCTGGTTTTGGTCAACAGTGGGGTGTAAGTCTCCAAAAGTTCAGATAGGTATAAAGGGGTCAGCCCAGGTAAAGATTATGAACACATGAGAGAAGCTTAAACATGGTGACTTCCTCTTTTCACACTAAATATTATTTGTTTTCATTTTTTGAAGTATTAAACAGTGGATGTTTTGAGTCTGTTACTTGTTGTTTACACTACACACACAAATTTACATGAATCAATAAATTGATACATTTGGAAAATAACATTGGTATCATCTATTTCTCGACTACTAGTTTAATAAATTTGACTCTACCGAAGTAGCTATTGTTAATAGCTCAGTTTAGGGAAAAAAGGACTCAGTCAGACTGTAAACTGAAAGTAAGAAGACAACCTGAATTTAGAATGTATAGTTTCTCACATAGGCCTACCACTAAGCTATTGGACATACAGTATTGTACAAAAAAGTAACATGACATACTAAATAGTATGTTAATATGTGATTTTGGACGCAGACCTGCATTTAAGTATGCATAATACAAAATACTGATTTAAATTACAACCAGTTGAATGATAAATGAAAACAAACAGTTTCTCCAGACAAGCCACCCAGGTGAAACTCCTCCCACTAATGGGGACTCCCTTTTTTGCAGGTCTTTCAGTCCGAGCGTATCAAAAAAGCAACTCAGTTAAGGCATCGGAAGCTTGTGATTGGCTGTGCGGAGGTGCCGAAAGTCGGGGGAACGGAGATACACCTAAACCTAACCTTAACCCTGACCTCAGTAAAACTAACGCTGGTGAATGCTAACCTGGTGAAATGCTGACCTGCCGACGCTGGTGAATGCTACCTGGTGAATGTTGACCTGGTCGGACCAACATGAGGTCATCTCCACCTTAACCGAGGTGCTTTTTTGATACACTCGAAAGACCTGAAAAAAAGGGACTCCGCCCACTAATGACCTCCACTCTGCTGCCACTTCCTGAAAGGGGAGGAGAGGAGAGCACAGCCAATAGGATGCATCAGTATGATCAGGGGGAGGGGCATCACACAACCAACACAACAATCAATTAATAATGTGGTGATTTTTTAATAAGGTCACACTCTTCATGGGTGATGTGGTGCTACTGTAGATGATGATATGACTCCATAGACTTGGTTCTGATCCATAGTGGCTGGTTGGAGGCTCTGATAGATGGAGTCTGGACCTGTGGTCTGACAGATATAGGGGAGGGGAAGTTGCATTATTCAAGTACATTTGCAAATGTCCAGAATTTGCTCTTTCCTCTGCATTCAACCCATCCTAACTGTCAGCAGTGAGAAGTCAGTGTCAGTGTCTATAGTTTTATTTTTAGGAATTGACTAGGCATATGTCAGGAATAGGAATGTCTTGGTTTACATTTTTGCCAGGATTTCTTATTTAGTCAAAGAACTATTGAATAATTGTGAGAAAAATGTCTTCATACTCACCTCTCCATCATCTCCAGTAGGGTTCCTGGCACTGAGGATGACCACTGGAAAATATAGGCAAGACATGCTTAACTCTCTATAGACAATGTTGTGACTCTCGTGTGTGCGTGCGTCCTTGTGTCCGTGTGTGTCCGTGTGTGTGTGTGTGTGTGTGTGTGTGTGTGTGTGTGTGTGTGTGTGTGTGTGTGTGTGTGAGAGAGAGAGAGAGAGAGAGAGAGAGAGAGAGAGAGAGAGAGAGATGGAGGGAGAGACTCACCTTGTGGTTTTCTGGTTATTTTCATGTAGAACATCAGCGCTGCCACCAGTGTCACTGCTAGTGCAACAGTTAAACCAACCAGCAAACCTAGAAGAGACAAGAGAGCATAAAAAAAGTAATAATCTTTGGATTCTCAAATTGCCATTCTAATGTGTTTATTCAGACTCATGTACATTTATCAGTAATGCAGATGCATACCTGCTGCCCCTAAAGATGAGGATTCATGAAGCATGGTTGTTGTGGATACGATGGAGATTGTTGTAGAAACATCAGGATGTTGGAACGTAGAAGCGATAGTGGCGATAGTCATCTCAGCTGTTGCGAAGGGAGTGGTCATCTTAGCTGTTTTAACAGGAGATGGATGTGTTTGAGAATGAAAAAGGTATATACATTTGATTCAGTTATGTATCTATGTTTATGCAATTCTATTATTAGTTTGGTAAATAGAAAATACTAGTAATTTCCCAATATTGAGTTTAGAATACAGAACAACGGCAATATTTTAGCATGCAGACAGTGTAATAATGATGTAGAGTTCATCATTGAGACACAGTAGTTACAGACTTACCATCTTTAACATCAAGATGCACTTCTATGTATTCATCCTTCCCAGTTCTCTCCAGTCCACATAGGTATGTTCCAGAATCAGACTTCTGGAGTTTAGTGATGGATACCTCCAAGTCTTTTCCTAATGAGTTTATAATATTTATTCTATCTCTTTCTGCAGTTAGACCAGATTCTGCGCTGACAATGATGTCTCTGATTACGACGCATACATTCTTACAGAGGTATAATGTATAACCCCCAGTAAACCAGGTCCATTTATCCCAGGAGCAGGTGAAAGACACATCACCTCCAACATAACCAGTTGCACTGAGATGTGTTGTCTCCACAATACTCCACACTACAGGACAAGAGATAAGCAAGGAAACAGCTCATCAGTATGACACACACAATATTAATTGACAACATGATGTGAGGAGTGTATTTTTTGCAGAAGGATTCTTGATGCTCTACACAACAGTGGACAGATAAAGGATGAGACAGAGACATTGAGAGCATCATACAGACACTCAGAGACAGAGACAACCACACAGGCAGAGAGACACATGAAAACAAGCAGAGGTCACTCACCAGAAAGCAAACAGTAAATGTAGACATATCTCATGATGACAACGAGCTGCTGGTGACTTGTCTAGTTCTGGTGGGAGACGATTTGTGACTTCCTCATACTTTGAATAAAGGTATAAATGCCTTTACCATTAAACTCCACCCTCTTCCTCTGACCTTCAGTGCAAAGACAAAAACATGGTCACATTCACTGACGTGCCCAGTGCCCATAGACTGTCTGGTAGCCTGTCTGAGTTTGTGCTGCAAAATGGAGCTCGTAGACCACAACAACCGGTTATGGTTTTGAAGAGTTGCTCTCTAAGAAATGACATTTCCTCCTCATTCTGATGCAACAACTTTATCAAACATAAATATCACTGATGTACTCATTGCATTCTTTTATTTATACTACAATAATAAAAAAAAGTTTCAGTAACAGTTATTTAGAAAATGATAAGAAAAAGATTAAAACTGGAAACGCAAAAGCTTTTGAAATAAATCAATTAGACGTTCAACCTTCAAGGTCTTCAACTAATAGCAGATCTACAAGCTCACGTGTCACGATGTGACACATTGTGTGCATGCAGATCTGCTGTTTTCTCTATATGTTTTAGCTTGTTGAATGTTGTCCCTGACTACCCCATATTACATTAAAAACTATAATGAAATGGCAAAACAAAAACTAATGAAAAATGCAAAACTATAATAACCTTGAAATTTACCATATTGAAATTAAGGTCATGTATCAGGTTATTGTCACATCAGGTTTACAGAAGTAAAGAAGTGGGTGAAGTTTTTGTGTATAAAAGTAACTACAAACTTCAATATTGCATCACTTATATATTGCATCACATTTGTTTTTCGAGCAGGACAGTTTCAGCTTGTATATGAAACAGTGGTTCTCAACCTTTTCAGGCCACGACCCCCAACATAATCATATTTTAACTGGGTAACCCTCACCCTGACGAGCACTAAGAGTTGAGGCATAACTTTTTGTATAACACGGTTGTGAAAATAGCAGATCTACGTGCTTGCATGTAGACCGGCTATTTTTCACAATTTCTGCCTCTATATTTGACAATTTAGCCAATGTTTAATTTTCATTTTAGAGGTACTAAAAAGTCCTTAAATTGTAACTTTAGAAATGTTTAGATACACTCTATACACTTAAACCTTATGATGGTTTACTATTGAGTGAGAAAACAATGTTTCACATTAAGCTAATCATCTCGGGACCCCCCAAAATAATTTGGGGACCCGACCCACAGGTTGAGAACCACTGGTATAAAACATGGCCAGCTAACTACATGGTACAAGTGTGAATTTGTTTTCCAGATGTTATGCAGCAAAATTACATTAGTAGCACAGATATTCTATTATGGCTGGGCTATATATCATATCAATATTATACTGTTACTGTGTTATTATGAGACTAGATTATACTCTGAGACTTTCAATATCATAATGAGATAAAGCATTGAGTAAGTGTTGTCTTTTCCAGGATTTAAAGGTTGCATTATAAAGTGGTTTTCAGAACTAGCTGTATTGATAAGAAGTATTTGGCCAAAAATATCATGTTTGATTTTGTCCACATCGCCCTAGCCCTACATCTGACACCCCTTGTGTGTGTTGATCGTTGTTGTGAAACCTTTCACCACATTTGTTGTACAAGTAAGGTTTCTTACACGTGTGCACTTTCATGTGGTGGAAAAAGCAGTGGTGGAAAAAGTGTCTACTCATTTATTTAACCTAAAGGAGTAGTTCACCCCCAAAATGCCTTTTTGTATTGATTACTTACCCCATGGAGACTTCAGAGTTCAATAATATATATAATATTTTGTCGCATTCTTAAGACAATAATTTGATTATAATAAATTTCCCATGGAATCAATGGGGGTAAATTTATTATAATACATTTTTTGTCTTAGAAATACGAGTAAAATACAAAAAAATATGATTGAACTCAAGTCTCCATGGCATGAGTAATCAATAAAAAGGGGTGAACTACTCCTGTAAGTAAATGTATCAATACTGAAGTGTAGACACACTCGTTATAAGTAAAGTAAAAGTAATGAAGATTTTCTTGAGTAAATGTACTAAAGTATTGGCATCAACATATACCAAAGTACCAAAAGTAAAAAAAATACCCATTATGCAGAATGTATGTAAGTTATATATACATTTATATATCTTTTGCAAATAGCAGATTGCAAGCTTGTAGTTATTTGGCTATTTTGGAAATACTACTGGTCTCAAAAAAGTCTGGATCAAATCAATCTTTATTTACAAACACATTTACAACAACCACAATTGACCAAAGTGCTGTATACAAAGTGGGATAAAACATCATCAAGAGAATATGAAACTGAAACAACAGCAGTTACACTGTCACATACTGTACACCAATCAGGTAGAAAGACACCATGGACTCAAATGTGATTAAAAGCTAAAAAAATCACACCCAATGTGAAGTGAGCGGTGGTCGTGCTTGCATAACGTCTTCAGACTAGGATATAAGTCTAGGATGTACAGGCTACAGACACACACACACACACACACACACACACACACACACACACACACACACACACACACACACACACACACACACACACACATACATTGCTATTACTCTGAGGAGTACAGGCTACAGGCTACAGACACACACACACATTGCTATGGCAAAACGCTGAGGAGTACAGGCTACAGACACACACACACATTGCTATGGCAAAACGCTGAGGAGTACAGGCTACAGACACACACACACAGCCACTCTATGGAGCGGTCTACCACCGCTCAAAAAAAGAAAGGAAAAAAGTGTGAGTCGCGACTTGTGAGAAGGGATTTAAAAATCTTTATAGAAGGAGCACTTCTAGTGTGGGTGCAAGAAATGGTTGCTTATATAAAACCTTTATATTTTTATTTGGTAGTAAGAACCTAGATGTCTCCATTTGGCCTTGTTTGTCATGTCATGTGATTTTTTTTGTCACCAAAAAATAAAATAGAAATTCAATGGATCAATGATATCTATTGTTTATGTTACAGTCTATCTCGTCATGGTTCAGCCTGTCCTTGAAGCAGCTACAGTATAACTATGGTCTGATCCCTGTGCTCCTTGGCAGAACTACTGTAACACTGACCTGAGTGGTATTGTACCTCTCCCCATGATATCATGTACATTAAAGCATAACCATCACCACCTAGAATATTATCCTATTTGCCTCATCAATTGATGATTGATCCAGAATGCCACAACAGTGGACAGGCTGCTCCAAAGCTTATAGGAGCTGTGGTAGCAAAGGCACGGTCACTCCTACTCATCAGTCTGGTTTTGGTCAACAGTGGGGTGTAAGTCTCCAAAAGTTCAGATGGGTATAAAGGGGTCAGCCCAGGTAAAGATTATGAACAAATGAAAGAAGCTTAAACATGGTGACTTCCTCTTTTCACGCTAAATATTATTTGTTTAAGTTTTTGAAGTATTAAACAGTGGATGTTTTGAGTCTGTTACTTGTTGGGTACACTACAGTTACTATTTTACATGAATTTAAATTTGACTCTACCGAAGTAGCTATTGTTAATAGCTCAGTTTAGAAAAAAAAGGACTCGTCGGACTGTAAACTGAAAGTAAGAAAAGACAACCTGAATTTAGAATGTATAGTTTCTCACATAGGCCTACTACTAAGCTATTGGACATACAGTACTGTACAAGTAAAAGTAATATGACAAACTAAATAGTATGTTATTATGTGATTTTGGACGCAGACCTGCATTTAAGTATGCATCTCTAATACTAATTACAACCAGTTGAATGATAAATGAAAACAAACAGTTTCTCCAGACAAGCCACCCAGGTGAAACTCCTCCCACTAATGGGGACTCCCTTTTTTGCAGGTCTTTCAGTCCGAGCGTATCAAAAAAGCAACTCGGTTAAGGCATCGGAAGCTTGTGATTGGCTGTGCGGAGGTGCCGAAAGTTGGGGTAACGGAGATACACCTAAACCTAACCTTAACCCTAACCTCAGTAAAACTAACGCTGGTGAATGCTAACCTGGTGAAATGCTAACCTGCCGACGCTGGTGAATGCTACCTGGTGAATGTTAACCTGGTCGGACCAACGTGAGATCGTCTCCACCTTAACCGAGATGCTTTTTTGATACACTCGGACTGAAACACCTGCAAAATGACCTCCACTCTGCTGCCACTTCCTGAAAGGGGAGGAGAGGAGAGCACAGCCAATAGGATGCATCAGTATGAGCAGGAGGAACGGCATTACACAACCAACACAACAATCAATCAATAATGTGGTGATTATAAGATCATACTCTTCATGGGTGATGTGGTGCTACTGGTATTTTTAGGATGATGATATGACTCCATAGACTTGGTTCTGATCCATAGTGGCTGGTTGTAGGTTCTGATAGATGGAGTCTGGACCTGTGGTCTGACAGATATACGGGAGGGGAAGTTGGATTATTCAAGTACATTTGCAAATGTCCAGAATTTGCTCTTTCCTCTGCATTCAACCCATCCTGTCAGCAGTGAGAAGCGCAGTGTCTGGGGAACAGTAAAGAGTTCCCAAACACTGAGTGAGATTTTACCAAAAAACAGCATCAAGCATAAACACAATTCAGTTAAAAGATCAAAATAATGTAGCTATGTGAAAACAACACAAGAGATCAACAGCATGTTTTGAAATACTTAGTTTGGTGGTTGTGTTCAGTTCAGTTTTAGTTTTACAAGTACGTAAGTGTAGTTTTATTTTTAGGAATTGACTAGGTCAGGAATAGGAATGTCTTGGTTTATATAAACAAAAACAAAACATATACACACATGTATATATATATATATATATATATATATATATATATATATATTTATATATATGTATATCCATGAGTTTCCAACGCCCCATAGTGCATTGCGCAGACGCTGTACCGAGCTTCCGGCGCCGCAGCCGAGTGTGATTTACAAGCTCACAACAGGCTGCATCTGCGACGCGACGTGAGCTTGTATGTCTGCTGTTAAACCGGAAGTGTGGTCCAAGGGAAATACTAGACTTTTGAGCTCCCCGCCACACACGAACGCACGCACGCACGCACGCACGCACACACACACACACACACACACACACACACATATATACATATATTAGTAAGAGACGCCTCAGGGCGACATGTCGAGGTAGTGGCGAGGTCTCGCCAATTCACTAGTTTGCAAATCCCGCCCCATTCTGCCCTGTTACTATGATGGGACATTTGACCCTGGGCAGATTGTTTTTATAGTGGCAGTGAATGGGATTTTTTTATTTTTTCATAGCCTCATTACAGCTATATAAAGTACCAAAGGAAAAACATCTAGGTGATATTAATAAAAAGGGAAGACAAAGGTACAGTAGTTACATTGCAAAACAGGGGGTTTCCCCGAAAATATATGTTTTAATTTGTTTAATCCCAGTGGGACAGAATCACTATTGCAGATTCTTTTATAGTGGAAGTGGATGGGATTTTTTTTCCTTCATAGCCTCATTACAGCTATATAAAGTACCAAAAAAAAACACATCTACGTGATATTAACTCATTTAGTGCCACCCCTTTCACCACTAGAGGGCGCCCAGTGGCCATAGAAAATCCCATAGAGATATGCTGGTATATGCAGAAGCCCTGCAGCCATGACTTGCCTGAACACTTTCCTTTGTGCATGTACAGGAAGAGGATGAAGTTAGCTTGAAGTTAGCTATTGGCTACCAAGCATTTTAGAAGCCTTATTTTCGTCAACTTAGCCATGATTAAACCTTGCACACCTCATGCATGGGAAAAAAACAGAGAAGAATGAGCTCTAAAAAATCCAATGCAATCCTGGATTGCATTGGAGTGGATTTGTGCAGTTTGTTCAAAGCTTTCAAACAAAAAAATCTGATTGGAAATCCGTTCAGGCATTCTTGAGATAATCGCCATTATGTTTTACATGTTATGTAAACAAACATGGCTGCCCTGTATGTTAGATGGGGTTGTATGGGGGTGGAACATGCAAAATCGCGATTGAAATCATGTTCACTAGATTTGATGGGGTCCAAAAAAAAAAATTCAAAAAAAATTTTTTCAATTTTTTTTTTTTTTTTTTTTTAATATCCCGAACTAGTTCGGGATAGGCACTCTGGGATGCGATAATATATTCCGAACTAATTCGGGATAGGCACTCAATGAGTTAATAAAAAGGGAAGAAAAAGGTACAGTAATTACATAGCAAAACAGTAATTTCCCCCTGAAAATATATGTTTTAATTAGTTTAATCCTCTGGATCAGAGAGAGAATAGAAATAGAAAAAGAAAGCGCATTGCATCTTGGGTAGGAAGAGGACAGGCTGATTATAGTTCTCCTCACATAATAGGCTGGCTTTTCGTAATTCTGCCCATTTAAATTATATGTACCCAATCGTGACTCTTAGACCATTGATAAGGTCCATGTGAACTAGTTTGTTGAAGCTTATTCGTTATGATGAGCGAGATCGCTTGCCGTCGCTATCACCTCCCGCGGCCGTACCGGGCGAACTCCGTGTCGCGCAGTGCGGACAGTTCTTGAAAGACACATTCAACATTCTCCACTGCACAAACTCCACCCCCGATAGCAAAAAGTGAATGGTTTTTTCTGGTTGGCCAGTCAGGGAGTCTCAGGGACCAATCAGAAGGCTGACAAACGGTGAATTCTTGGCCATCTGGCCAGTGATGTATATCGGACCAGTTACCCTTATATATTACATGGGGACCCCTGGTACCCATATATGGAGAGAGATCCATGTATATGTTATATCCATGTTAATATTGATGACATCAGGGAACTCCATATACAGTATGTGATTCTGTTAGTGTGACATCAAAGTGAAGCCAGAGCGTGACGTCAGAGTGGCAAACCCATTCTGTTAAGAGTGGTTCCCCTGACATCACAGTGATGTCAGACAGTCAGAGGATGATGTCAGAGCGACAAACCCATAGAACCACAGTGTCAGGCGTTATAGACAGAGATGCATATGGACGCTGTGACCGTTCACATACTAAACTCTGTTAGTCTTAGTCTGTCTGATTAACCCTGCAACACATAAGATACACCAGAACAATTGAACATAATCATCATAATACTCACCTCGCCATCATCTTCAGCAGAGTTCCTGGCACTGATGATGACCACTGGAAAATAATATGCAACACATGAAATGTAATTTTGTTTCTGTGTGATTCCACAGGGAATCCCTGTAGCTTTTGGGCTAATCTGCTACAGTTTGTGCATGTGCCGTCTGCCGTGTGTGCATGTGGCCTCCAGAGCCAGTAAAGAATCTGCGAGTTACGTTTGACCCAATCTGGCTAGCCATCGTCAAGGGAAAGTTCAGTCAATCTTTTCCCTTGAAGGGAACATGAAAACTTCTTCACACTTTTGTTACTTTTAAGTAAGTCTATAACTACAGCTAGTCTGGCTCCCGGTTAAACACAGAATAGAATTACAGAATAGAATTTAAAATTCTCCTCCTCACCTACAAAGTTCTCAGTGGTCAGGCACCAGAGTACCTTACAAACCTGCTAGAACACCAGAGCGTTCACAGTATGCAAAAATGCTTGATGTTCCAGAAATGGAACCTTCTCCCAGTTTCGGTCAGTGAAGCTGACACTGCATATTAACCATCTTTCTGTATGACAATGCCTAGCAAGTTTGCGTTTCTCAGTACAGTAGTCACCCTACAAAGTTAAAAGTGTACGAACCAAGTAAAAAGCACTCTCCCTCTCCTCCTCCCTAACCCCCACCTCCTCCTTCATCTACCCTCTTCCTTAGAGAGAGAGAGAGAGAGAGAGAGAGAGAGAGATTCACCTTGTGGTGTTTGTGATACGACTCCATAGACTTGGTTCTGATCCATAGTGGCTGGTTGGAGGCTCTGATAGGTGGAGTCTGGACCTGTGGTCTGACACATATAGAGGAGGAGAAGGAGAAAGTTTCAGTGGCCAAGTACGCACCCAGAATCTAGAGTGAGGATGGACCCCAGGACAGTAACTTATGAGACTGAGATACTGAAGTTAGCAGGATAATCTTGAAGTGTAACGAGAACATCCACCAGAAACAGACAGTCAGAGTTTGATTTCAACCTTGAGGTTTACCATGTGCACCATTTTTAATGTGTTTTTCCGTTCTGCGGCCGTCCTAAAACTAAAAGTACCCAAAGGACATTTCTTATTTAGGCAAAGAACTATTGAATAATTGTGAGAAAAATTTCTTCATACTCACCTCTCCATCATCTCCAGTAGGGTTCCTGGCACTGAGGATGACCACTGGAAAATATAGGCAAGACATGCTTAACTCTCTGTAGACAATGTTGTGACTCTTGTGTGTGTGTTTGTCCATGTGTGCGTGTGTGCTTGTGTGTGTGTGTGTGTGTGTGTGTGTGTGTGTGTGTGTGTGTGTGTGTGTGTGTGTGTGTGTGTGTGTGTGTGTGTGTGTGTGTGTGTGTGTGTGTGTGTGAGAGAGAGGGGGGGGGGGGACTCACCTTGTGGTTTTCTGGTTCTCTTCATGCAGAACATCAGCGCTGCCACCACCGTCACTGCTAGTGCAACAGTTAAACCGACAAGCAAACCTAGAAGTGAACATAAAAAAGTAATAATCTTTGGATTCTCAAATTGCCATTCTAATGTGTTTATTCCCTTCCCCATAAATGTATTGAGTAACAATGCTAGCGCATAATTTTGCAGCGAGACTGACGGAGAATGCACTCGCTGTCCCTATAATTTTGTCCTCACCTCGGAAAAAAATACAGACTCATGTTAATTATGTTTATCAGTAATGCAGATGCATACCAGCCCCTAAAGATGAGGATTCATGAAGCATGGTTGTTGTGGATACGATGGAGATGGTTGTAGAAACATCAGGATGTTGGAACGTAGAAGCGATAGTGGTCACCTTAGCTGTTGTGAAGGGAGTCGTCATCGTTTTAACAGGAGCTGGATACATGTTTGAGAATGAAAAAGGTATACATTTGATTCAGTTATGTATCTATGTTTATGCAATTCTATTATTAGTTTGGTAAATAGAAAATACTAGTAATTTCCCAATAAAAAAAAAATACGGAACAAAGGCAATATTTTAACATGTAGTGTAATAATCATTGAGACACAGTAGTTACAGACTTACCATCTTTAACATCAAGATGCACTTCTATGTATTCATCCTTCCCAGTTTTCTCCAGTCCACATAGGTATGTTCCAGAATCTGACTTCTGGAGTTTAGTGATGGATACCTCCAAGTCTTTTCCTAATGAGTTTATAATATTTATTCTATCTCTTTCTGCAGTTAGACCAGATTCTGCGCTGACAATGATGTCTCTGATTACGACGCATTCATTTTTACAGAGGTATAATGTATAACCCCCAGTAAACCAGGTCCATTTATCCCAGGAGCAGGTGAAAGACCCATCACCTCCAACATGACCAGTTGCGCTGAGAGGTGTTGTCTCCACAATACTCCACACTACAGTACAAGAGATAAGCAAGGAAACAGCTCGTCAGTATGACACACAACTTATTAATTCCCAACATGATGTGAGGAGTGTATTTTGCAGAACAATTCTAGATGCTCTACACATGTGGTTCCCAAACATTTTAGCTTGAGACCCAAAACAGAAATAAGACGTTTGCTCGGGACACAAACTAGTGAACAGCAGATTTACAAGCTCAAGACGCGTTGCCTCGCGCCGCGTTGTGAGTGTGTAGATCGGCTATTCTCACTTCTTCTTAAATATTTGTGTTCTAATTTATGAAATTTCTGGTGGGAAAATCATTGAATTTTGTAATTTATTTTTATTTTGGGGAATGTTCTTTGACAATATTTTGAATAATAATAATTAATAAACAACATGTAAGAAGCAAAAAATCCCACAAATGGGTCCCGACCTAGTGCTTGGGAACCAGTGCTCTACACAACAGTGGACAGACAAAGTATGAGACAGAGACATTGAGAGCATCATACAGACACTCAGAGACAGAGACAACCACACATAACAGGTTGAGAGACACATGAAAACAAGCAGAGGTCACTCACCAGAAAGCAAACAGTAAATGTAGACATTTCTCATGATGACAACGAGCTGCAGGTGACTTGTTTAGTTCTGGAAGGAGAGGATTTGTGACTTCCTCATGCTTTGAATAATGTCTAAATGGCTTTACAGCATTAAACTCCACCCTCTTCCTCTGACCTTCAGTGCAAAGATGTAAACATGGTCACATTTACTGACACACACACACACACACACACACACACACACACACACACACACACACACACACACACACACACACACACACTTCGCGGGTTAGCTTCAATTCATGTCTCTGTCGTATCATAAACTTAAGATTCACAGACCCTTTATACTTGGACTTTATAAAGATTGTGAAACTTAGAAAGTTCAGTATCACTTTCATTTGAATAGTGAGGCCCTCTATTTTAAAATTACTGCTGGCAAAGAAATATGAATGAAAAAATAAAAAAATAAAAATAAATAAGGTTCCTGCCTGACTGATAGTAGTGTACAGTATGTATGTATCTGTGTTCTGAACACATTGAATGGTGAACTTCAGATAACATTAAAGTGCTACTAAATAGGCTGGTAGCCTGTCTTAGTTTGTGCTGCAAAATGGAGCTCGTAGATGTCTATTCTTTACTCCAAAACCACAACAACCGGTTATGGTTTTGAAGAGTTGCTCTCAAGGAAATGACATTTCCTCCTCATTCTTTAGAGATGCAACAACTTTATCAAACATAAATATCACAGATGTATTCATTGCATTGTTTTTTATTTATACTACAATAAAAAAAAAAAAAGTTTCAGGAACAGTTATTTAGAAAATTATAAGAAAGAAATATATAACTGGAAACGCAAAAGCTTTTGAAATAAATCAATTAGACATTCAACCTTCAAGATCTTCAACTATTAGCAGATCTACAAGCTCACGTGTCACAATGTGACACATTGTGAGCATGCAGACCTGCCGTTTTCTCTATATGATTTAGCTCGTTAAATGTCGTCCCTGACTACCCCATATTACATTAAAAACTAAAACTAAATGGCAAAACAAAAACTAAAGAAAAATGCAAAACTATAATAACCTTGAAATTTACCATATTGAAATTAAGGTCATGTATCAGCTTATTGTCACATCACAGGTTTACAGAAGTAAAGAAGTGGGTGAAGTTTTTGTGTATAAAAGTAACTACAAACTTCAATATTGCATCACTTATATATTGCATCACATTTGTTTTCGAGCAGGACGAAAACTTTTTGTATAACACGGTTGTGAAAATAGCAGATCTACGTGCTTGCATGTAGACCGGCTATTTTTCACAATTTCTGCCTCTATATTTGACAATTTAGCCAATGTTTAATTTTCATTTTAGAGGTACTAAAAAGTCCTTAAATTGTAACTTTAGAAATGTTTAGATACACTCTATACACTTAAACCTTATGATGGTTTACTATTGAGTGAGAAAACAATGTTTCACATTAAGCTAATCATCTCGGGACCCCCCAAAATAATTTGGGGACCCGACCCACAGGTTGAGAACCACTGGTATAAAACATGGCCAGCTAACTACATGGTACAAGTGTGAATTTGTTTTCCAGATGTTATGCAGCAAAATTACATTAGTAGCACAGATATTCTATTAGGGCTGGGCTATATATCATATCAATATTATACTGTTACTGTGTTATTATGAAACTAGATTATACTCTGAGACTTTCAATATCATAATGAGATAAAGCATTGAGTAAAGCTGGTTGCACACTGCTGCGTTTTTCGGGCCGAATATCGGAGTGAATTTCGGAGCACGCAAATAAAAAAATCAACCTCACGTTATGTCAGTCACGTTTGCACACTGCCGCCCGTTTCGCGCACCACTCGGTCCCTTGCTCTCTCTATCTCTCTCTCTCTCCTTGCCCTGAAAAACGCATTTCGCAACGGAAAACGCAGCAGTGTGCAACCACCTTAACTCTCCTACTGCCAGATCATTTATTTATTTATTGGGTCTGGCGCCATCAAAAAGCGGCTTACCTTTGCGACGTTATAGTAGATAGACAGACAGACATTTATTTTTTTTTTTTTATTTTTTTTGGTTGTGCAATAGTGCACTTTGGTCTGCCAGGCAGCAGAGGGCGGCGTCATGCGAGAATGAATGTGAATTTGCCTGTTATGTGTTGAAGAAGAAGAAGACCAGTCACTGGCCCCAGAGCCTTACAGCCAGAGGAAATCAACAAGGAAGTGAATTGTTCTCCGTTGATCTAACGCATAATGGATTTTTTACACCATCACCGCGGAAAATGTGTTTACAGTAGACGGCCGCGCGACCCCTCATCAGCTTACAGTCATCAGACGAACGAACCGAACGAGCGCCGTATGGGCGGTAAGGTCTTGCGCAATCGGGCGAACGTGAACGTTCAAAGCGTGGGAAGAGTTAAGTGTTGTCTTTTCCAGGATTTAAAGGTTGCATTATAAAGTGGTTTTCAGAACTAGCTGTATTGATAAGAAGTATTTGGCCAAATAGTAGAGTCTAAATCTGAGGTTCTGTGACCATCCTCTCAGAAGGATGGTTTGATGATTGATTTGACCTCTATGGACCCTTTATAAAAGATTTAGCCCCCAGGTCCCTCGCAAAAATCCCAGCAGTTTTTTCTAGAGGGCCACATTCAAAATGGCGCCCGGCGCCATCTCTAAAAAGTAACCTTTGATAGAGATGACCTAGAATCATGTTTGAAGACACTTTTTCATACAAGTCAACCATGAGGATTCCAAATCTGACACCATTTTAATCATAAGACCTCATTTTGGCCCAGAAATCCAACATGGATGCCATCCGGGAGAGTGAAAACGTAACTTTTGGAGGGGGTACTGCACACCGCTGTAACTGGATGTTTCACCTTGCACAGACAGAGAAAAACATACAGGATGCACATTAGCGCACCAAAGATGCAAAGACCTTGTCACAGGCTCTGACTGAGAAGGCATCGGAGATGCAGGCAGTTTCACCATATAGGACGATCAAACAAGAATGGCGATCGACCTGATGCAGCTGAGCAGACTATCCCTTCCTACAACGGGTTTCATGCCGTCTTGAATAAGGAGCAGTCGCAAGGCTTATTTTCATGTCTTACAATCAACCACCAAACAAGTCAGTTGTGAATGACATCATGGAAAAGCTATCTCACATCATCATCACAAAACAAATGCCCTTTGCCTTTTTAGTGGGAGATCATCCTGTGTATGTCCTCATCACTCTACTCAAGGCAGAGAACCCAGACAAGTACCATAACATTGTGCCCTTTCTTGGTCCTTTCCATACACAGTGTGTGATGATGAGTGCCATCTACAAGCGCTACAAGGGGAGTGAGCTAGGAGATGTACTTGTCGCGGCAGGAGTCATTGCTGAGGGATCTGTTGATTGTGCGCTGAAAGGCAAGCATTATAAGGGGGGGCTGCGTTGCTTGAGGCTGATGTATGAGGCACTCATGAGTCAACTGGCCAAGGAGAGGCTGATACCCAACCTGACAGAGGAGACAAAAGACAATCTTGATATTCTGAGGAATACAAGTCTCTCCCAGGAAAGCCGTGCTGCTGCCCATGCAGCACTGGAGGATGATGCTGATCTCAAGAATCTCATCACCAACCTTTTCTCCCAAGTAGAGGTCAGTGACATGGCAGACTACTGGAGGGACTTCCAGTCCATGACAGATGCGCTAATGCAGAATGTGCATGCAGTCCATATCTGCAACTGGGAAGAATATGTCAGCTCTCTGCGTGCTATGCAGCCGTGGATGGTAGCATACGACAACAATAAGTATGGGAGGTGGCTGCCTGACTTCTGGGCGATGCTGACAGCTCTCCCTGCTGAACAGGTTGCCTTCCTTCGTACTAACTTCACTCAGTCCATCTCAGGTAACCCCTATTCCAACATGGCCTGGGACATGTGGATTGAATGTACAATGAACAAGGGCAGCAAAATGAAGTCAGGCTGGCTCTCCATCCTCAAAAATGAAAAGCAGCTGCTGGTGCACTCCAGAAATGTTAACAATGTGGCCCGCATGAGAGCGGCTCACAACACTCTTGCAACCCGAAAAGAAGCCAAGAGGAAGCACGCGGAAAGTGGCCCGAAGCGGATGCGAGAAGATGAGCAGTGTGTGCAGAACCTGATTGCATGCATGGATGAGTTCGACTCATTCCCATTTAATCCGGCCTCACCCACACTTCGCACCCTACAGTCAGCCATGCCTGCCTCTGATGAGCTCATTGCAGACTTTAAATCAGCCCCTTCTGCAGGAGAGGAGAAGTTGAACATCTTCTTGCAGAACCGGGTGTTCAGTAAGAATAAATCTCTCCATGCACCTGTCAGTTTGAGCAAACGTTTGACATTTTCCAAGGATGCATGCGTAGAGAAGCCCAGCAAGGAACTCAAGACTAGAGCTGCTGAAATGGAAAGAAGCGCTCTCAAAGCAGTGATCAACCTCGTTGAAGACAGTCAACTTGTCAAGCTCCCAGAGTTGCTGGAACATCGTGTTGTTGAGGAATGTGTGGCCTTATTCAACCCCAATGGCACATACAGGAAGACACAGAAGAGCAAGCTCATCCAGAAGCTCTCTCTCCAAACTATAGCTATCAAAGAACCCTATGTCGCTCTCATTGACATGGGCATGATCTGGAGGATGGCAACTCCATCAGCAGAAGATCGGCAGACACAAGAAGGCAGCCCATACAAGTGGTTGTACTATGTCCACAAGGTGTCATCCATCATCCTTGCCCGCCATTGTGATGCTCACCGTATCATCTGTGTGAATGACCCATACATTGCAGCATATTCAACTAAAGATGATGAGCGAGACCTGCGTGTACAGGGTAACACACATGTACCCAACACGTACATGAGATTGAATGACCCCTTCCCCTCTGCCAAGGCATTCAAAACACTACTGTGTAGTGTCAGTAACAAGGAGCGGTTGCAAAAATTATTATGCAGCTACCTCACCGACCTGGCACAGAATGTGAATGCAGAGATTGTCTACATGGCCCACATTGCATCAACTTGTCAACACAACAGCCAATGGAAGACTACAGCATTGAGCAGTCTGAAGCTGACACCATCCTCTTCACTGTTTATGCAGGTCTGCAGCAGTCAGGCTATAGTGGCCCTGTTGTTATTGATGCAGCTGATACCGATGTCTATGTTGCAGCATCGGCCATCTCACAGCAGCTCCCTGGCATGTTATGCATCAAGAGAAACAAAGAGACAGTCCTCTGTCGTGGCCTGCTGACAGAAGAGATGGCAGACTGCATTGTGCAGCTACACTGTTTTACAGGCTGTGATGCTAACTCAGGTTTCTTTGGCAAAGGAAAATCATCAGTGTATGAAAAGGTGGCAAATAGCTCTGTGGCACGGCAGCAGCTCTCACGGTGTGGAGATAGCCTTGACCTTGAGAAGTAGGTAGAACAAGAGCTCTTTGCATTCACAAGACAGGTGATCTATGGAGACAAGAAGTAGCACCATGACTGAAGCCCGTGCTGCCAAGTGGAAGACAATGAAGAAAAAAACATTTATCCGTCTCCCTCCAGATGCAGATAGCCCACGCCAACACTGCCTCCACGCTAACTACTTGGCGTATCTATTGCGCAACCCCACACTGAAGCACCACCCCTCGCCAATCGGACATGGTTGGTCGCTGTCGTCCTGTCCGCCACACACGGCCTGCTCTCCCAACACACCTACCTACACCCGGGCCATTTGAAGAGGACGAGGATGCTGAGAGTGAGGTGGATGAGGAGGAGGAGGATGATGCACAGAGGAGGAGGGTGGAGTCTGATGATTCAGGTGATTCAGGTGATTCAGAAACCAGTGACACAGAATGCTCTGATTCAGATTAATACATGTTTTGAGTCTGTACAAATTACAATCCCCAATAAATTACGTTCCTATTCAAAAGTTATGTTTTCATGCTACTGGATGGTGGCCATCTTGGATTTCTGGGCCAAAATGAGGTCTTATGATTAAAATGGTGTCAGATTTGGAATCCTCATGGTTGACTTGTATGAAAAAGTGTCTTCAAACATGATTCTAGGTCATCTCTATCAAAAGTTACTTTTTAGGGATGGCGCCGGGCGCCATTTTGAATGTGGCCCTCTAGAAAAAAATGCTGGGATTTTTGCGAGGGACCTGGGGGCTAAATCTTTTATAAAGGGTCCATAGAGGTCAAATCAATCATCAAACCATCCTTCTGAGAGGATGGTCACAGAACCTCAGGTTTAGACTCTACTAAAAAATATCATGTTTGATTTTGTCCACATCGCCCTAGCCCTACATCTGACACCCCTTGTGTGTGTTGATCGTTGTTGTGAAACCTTTCACCACATTTGTTGTACAAGTAAGGTTTCTTACGCGTGTGCACTTTCATGTGGTGGAAAAAGCAGTGGTGGAAAAAGTGTCTACTCATTTATTTAACCTAAAGGAGTAGTTCACCCCCAAAATGCCTTTTTGTATTGATTACTTACCCCATGGAGACTTCAGAGTTCAATAATATATATAATATTTTGTCGCATTCTTAAGACAATAATTTGATTATAATAAATTTCCCATGGAATCAATGGGGGTACATTTATTATAATACATTTTTTGTCTTAGAAATACGAGAAAAATACAAAAAAATATGATTGAACTCAAGTCTCCATGGCATGAGTAATCAATAAAAAGGGGTGAACTACTCCTGTAAGTAAATGTATCAATACTGAAGTGTAGACACACTCGGTTATAAGTAAAGTCAAAGTAATGAAGATTTTCTTGAGTAAATGTACTAAAGTATTGGCATCAACATATACCAAAGTACCAAAAGTAAAAAAAAATACCCATTATGCAGAATGTATGTAAGTTATATATACATTTATATATCTTTTGCAAATAGCAGATTGCAAGCTTGTAGTTATTTGGCTATTTTGGAAATACTACTGGTCTCAAAAAAGTCTGGATCAAATCAATCTTTATTTACGAACACATTTACAACAATCACAATTGACCAAAGTGCTGTATACAAAGAGAGATAAAACATCAACAAGAGGATATGAAACTGAAACAACAGCAGTTACACTGTCACATACTGTACACCAATCAGGTAGAAAGACACCATGGACTCAAATGTGATTAAAAGCTAAAGAAAAAAGAAAGGAAAAAAGTGTGAGTCGTGACTTGTGAGAAGGGATTTAAAAATCTTGATAGAAGGAGCACTTCTTGTGTGGGTGCAAGAAATGGTTGCTTATATAAAACCTTTATATTTGTATTTGGTAAGAGCCTAGATGTCTCCATTTGGCCTGATGTCGTTTGTCATGTCATGTGATTTTTTTTTTGTCACCAAAAAATAAAATAAAATTTCAATCGATTAATGATAGCTATTTGTTATGTTACAGCCTATCTGGTCATGGTTCAGCCTGTCCTTGAAGCAGCTACAGTATAACTATGGTCAGATCCCTGTGCTCCTTGGCAGAACTACTGTAACACTGACCTGAGTGGTATTGTACCTCTCCCCATGATATCATGTACATTAAAGCATAACCATCACCACCTAGAATATTATCCTATTTGCCTCATCAATTGATGATTGATCCAGAATACCACGACAGTGGGCAGGCTGCTCCAAAGCCTATAGGAAGGCACGGTCACTTCTACTCATCAGTCTGGTTTTGGTCAACAGTGGGGTGTAAGCCTCCAAAAGTTCAGATAGGTATAAAGGGGCCAGCCCAGGTAAAGATTATGAACACATGAGAGAAGCTTAAACATGGTGACTTCCTCTTTTCACGCTAAATATTATTTGTTTACATTTTTTGAAGTATTAAACAGTGGATGTTTTGAGTCTGTTACTTGTTGTTTACACTACACACACAAATTTACATGAATCAATAAATTGATACATTTGGAAAATAACATTGGTATCATCTATTTCTCGGTGGGGGGGGAGGGGGGTGCGTAGCCTACTACTAAGGCTAAGCTATTGGACATACAGTACTGTACAAAAACGTAATATGACAAACTAAATAGTATGTTAGTAGGCCTATGTGATTTTGGACGCAGACCTGCATTTAAGTATGCATCTCTAATACTAATTACAACCAGTTGAATGATAAATGAAAACAAACAGTTTCTCCAGACATGCCACCCAGGTGAAACTCCTCCCAATAATGGGGACTCCCTTTTTTGCAGGTCTTTCAGTCCGAGCGTATCAAAAAAGCAACTCGGTTAAGGCATCGGAAGCTTGTGATTGGCTGTGCGGAGGTGCCGAAAGTCGGGGGAACGGAGATACACCTAAAACTAACCCACTAATGACCTCCACTCTGCTGCCACTTCCTGAAAGTGGAGGGGAGGAGAGCACAGCCAATTAGCCCAATTCACGGCCCGCCCACTAAGCATCCCACGGGTGCTGAAGTCACATTTTGAAGGGGTAAATCCTACCATAGCCTATGGAGTTAGCACAGAAATCGCAAATTTAATGCAATTTCCGAATAGTAAAGTATAAAATACGGCTAGCATGATCAAGAACACAAGATACTAAACGGCACAAAGCACTATAATTTACTTTACTGTTAGAAATAATGATTTGTTGGCTTTAAGTCCAGTATAGTTTCCCCTTCTAAATTGAAGTCAGCACCCGGGGAAAACTGAGAAACGGAAGTAGGTGGGCGGGCCGTGAATAAGGCTAATAGGATGCATCAGTATGAGCAGGGGGAGGGGCAACACACAACCAACACAACAATCAATCAAGTAGGCCTATGTGGTGATTATAAGGTCCTATACTCTTCATGGGTGATGTGGTGCTACTGTAGATGATGTAGTGGCTGGTTGGAGGCTCTGATAGATGGAGTCTGGACCTGTGGTCTGACAGATATAGGGAGGGGGAGTTACATTAGTCGAGTACATTTGAAATGTCCAGAATGTGCTCTTTCCTCTGCATTCAACCCATCCTAACAGCAGTGAGAAGCGCAGTGTCTGGGGAACAGTCAAGAGTTCCCAAACACTGAGTGAGATTTTACCAAAAACCAGCATCAAGCATAAACACAATTCAGTTAAAAGATCAAAACAATGTAGCTATGTGAAAACAACACAAGAGCTCAACAGCATGTTTTGGAATACTTAGTTCGGTGGTTGTTTTCAGTTAAAAAAAAAAAAAAAAATCATCACTTTTATGGGTACAAAAAGCACCTCCTCCTCCAAATGCAGTGACTGCCTATAATGGAGGAGACTGAGCAGTACTTAGCCAGCTGCTTTGCTCTGCACTTGGGCAAGCCCATTATCCTCAGGCCCCTGACCACTAGCCTATATGGACATGGCCTAAGCTACCAAATATAAAGACAACAAGCTGACAACTGTAACCCATCTGAGTAATGGCTTGTACTAGTGGCTGATACTTCAGCTGCTTAGTGAGGAAGGCTTCCTCCAGGCTAAAGTCAAAAGTACAGCCTACTTCCAGTAGGACAACTTCCCTGCGTTCCTCATCAATTTTAATTATATCAGTTGTATTTGCAGAAATATTTACAAAAGCATAGGGATTATTGTTTTCAAACATGTGTGGTTTCACTGGGATGTTACAGTGGAACACAGCAGAAGAAGAAGTGGAACCTTTCATTATTAAAAGCACGCACACGCGCACACACACACACACACACACACACACACACACACACACACACACACACACAGGCCTATATATATATATATATATATATATATATATATATATATATATATATAGTGACATATATAACTCTCCGCCACGCCACACACGCACGCACGCACGCACGCACGCACGCACGCACGCACGCACGCACGCACACACACACACACACACACACACACACACTAGTCTTAGTCTTAATTAGCCTAGTAAATTGACTCCTCCCACCTTATGTTAGAATCTGAGGAGTAATTAGAAGGCAGGAGGAGCCTGATTTACGAGGCTAAGTCTTAATAACCCTGCAACATATTTTACACCAGAACATAATCATCATAATCCTCACCTCTCCATCATCTTCTTCAGCAGGGTTCCTGGCACTGAGGATGACCTCTGGAAAATAATATGCAACACATGTTCATTAAACTGATAATGTAAATGTCATTTTATTTTCTGTGTGATTCCACATGGAATCCCTGTAGCTTTTGGGCTAATCTGCTACAGTTTGTGTGTGTGCCGTGCGTGCATGTGGCCTCCAGAGCCTGTAAAGAATCTGCGAGTTACGTTTGATCAAGATATGTCCTTTCAATCCTACATAAAACTTAATTTTTACCTGCGTAACATTGCAAAGGTTAGGCACATTCTGTCGCAACATGAAAACATCTTCACGCCTTTGTTACTTGTAATTCTATAAACAGCTTACAACTAGTCTGGATCCCGGTTAAACACAGAATAGAATTAGAATAGAATTTAAAATTCTCCTCCTCACCTACAAAGCTCTCAATGATCTCCACTGTACCTTACAAACCTGCCAGAATACCAGAGCATTCACAGCACGCAAAAATGCTTGATGTTCCAGAAATGGAATGGAATGGAACCTTCTCCCAGTTTCGGTCCGTGAAGCTGCCAGTGCACTCTGTTAAGACTACCGTAGATTAACCTTTCTTTACGACAAAGCCTAGCAAGATTGCTTTCCTCAGTCAGTACTTAGTCAACCTACAAAGTTAAAAGGGTACAAACCAAGTAAAAGGCAAATACCTCTCCCTCTCCTCCTCGCTGCCCCCACCTCCCCCTTAGAGAGGGGAGAGAGAGAGAGAGAGAGAGAGGGAGAGAGAGAGAGAGATAGATAGATTCACCTTGTGGTGTTTGTGTTATGACTCCATAGACTTGGTTCTGGTCCATAGTGGCTGGTTGGAGGCTCTGATAGGTGGAGTCTGGACCTGTGGTCTGACAGATATAGAGGAGGAGAGGGAGAACGTTTCAGTGGTCAAGTACATTTTTGCCCACACACAGAATTTGGAGTGAGGATGCAAGCACAGAGGCTCACCAGAGAGACCCCAGGACAGTTACTTATGAGAACGAGATACTGAAGTTTGGGATAGAGAACCACACTAACAAACTAGACTGTGTGTGCATTCTCATAATTAGTTTCCAGTCATTGTCTTACAGGTGTGGTATTTCCTCCTGAATAGTATTGGTCCCAGCTAGGTTAAGTGATTTCACTTAAAGGACCCCCAAAATGACTTTTTTCTATTGATTATTCACGCCATGGAGACTCAATAATATTTTTAGTTTTTTGTCGAATTCCTAAGACAACAATGTGATTACAATAAATGTACCCCCATTGATTCCGGATGTGAACCCAAATGGTTTCGGGTTATAAATAATTAATATAATAATATAATAATAAAATGTCGGCCTTCGTTCCATTTTGGGGGATGGGCGGCCAACAAGTAAATCGTCACTGTCGGGCAGAAACCTTGTTTCTCCAAGTTTCAAATTTGTACATTTTTTCGCAAAGCAAAGCCCTGCTTTATCATGCAAGGCTGTCGCACAAAAGTAGTGAAAACAGCAGATCTACAAGCACACAACGCCTTGCGGTGCGTGGCATTGTGTGCTTGTAGATCAGCTGTTTTCACTAGTTTAAATCATTTTTAAAATGATAAATACAAAACAAACGGTTTAGGACCCGACAAGGTTTCCACCCAACAACAACAAAATATAACTCATGTAATTGGCCCACTGGCTTGTCACTTGTCATGATCTGAAATGGCAAATCTTTGAGTAGCAGCAGCGCTATACTATAGCGCGCAATGAGGTCCTCTCCAACTCTTTTTTCCAGGCTGAATCAGGGGCCCAGCACGTCCCTGTCCACCAGAAACAGACAGAGTTTGATTTCACCTTCATTTAATCAGGATGTCACCTTGAGGTTTACCATGGCCACCATTTTCAGTACATATTTTGCTGTCCTGCGGCCGTCCTAAAACTAAAAGTACCCAAAGCACATGTCTTATTTAGGCCAAGAACTATTTAAGAATTATGAGAAAACTGCCATAATACTCACCTCTCCATCATCTCCAGTGGGGTTCCTGGCACTGAAGATGACCACTGGGAAAAGAAAGGCAAGACATGCTTAAAGGAGTAGTTCACCCCCAAAATTACTTTTTCTCTATCGATTACTCACACCATAGAGACTTGTGTTAAATAATATTTTTTTGTATTTGCCGGTACATTTATTGTAATCATATTACTGTCTTAGGAATGCGACAAAAACCTAAACATATTATTGAACTCAAGTCTCCATGGCGTGAGTAATCAATAGAAAAAAAGTAATTTGCTTTAACAATCTTTAGACAATGTGTGTGTGTGTGTGTGTGTGTGTGTGTGTGTGTGTGTGTGTGTGTGTGTGCACACGCGCGTGTGCGTGTGTGCGTGTGAGAGAGACAGAGAGAAGAGAGAGAGAGAGAGATGGAGGGAGAAACTCACCTTGTGGTTTTCTGGTTCTCTTCATGTAGAACATCAGCGCTGCCACCACCGTCACTGCTAGTGCAACAGTTAGACCGACTGGTAAACCTAGAAATGAACATAACTGAGTTACATCAGTGATCTGTCCCTCTGGTGGATACGTCTAGGGGAAAGAACTTCAGGAGTTCATTATAATTTGTTCATTATAATTTGAAAAGTAATAATATTTGGATTCTCAAATTGCCATTCTAATGTGTTTATTCCCTTCCCCATAAATGTATTGAGTAACAATGCTAGTGCATAGGTTTGTCCTCGCCTTATCCAATATGTCAGACTTATGTTAGTTATGTTTATCATTGCAGATGCATACCTGCCCCTAAAGATGATGCTGTGGTGGTCATCTTGACTGTTGTAAAGGGAGTGGTCATCTTGGCTGTTGTAACAGGAGCTGGAAGCATGTTTGAGAACAAAAGAGGAATATACAGTATTTTTTGTTATTTATCCATGTTTATTATTAGTTTGGAAAATCTAAAATGTAGTAATTTCCCAATAGGCTATTGACAACAGAATACAAAACAAGTGCAATAGTTTAACTCACAATCTAAACATGATACAGTTCATCATTGGCGTACAGTAGTTACAGACTTACCATCTTTAACATTAAGATGCACTTCTATGAATTCATCCAGAAGCCTTCTCTTCAGTCCACATTTGTATGTTCCAGAGTCTGACTTCTTGAGTTTAGTGATGGATACCTCTAAGACATTTTCTGAGTTTCGAATACTTGTTCTACCACTTTTTGCAGTTTTTCCGGATTCTGCGACAATAATGTCTCCGGATTTGCTGCATGTATTTTTACAGAGGTATAATGTATAACCTCCAGTGAACCAGGTCCATTTATCCCTGGAGCAGGTGAAAGACACATCACCTCCAACTAGACCAGTTATGCTGAGAGGTGTTGTCTCCACAATACTCCACACTACAGTACAAGAGATAAGCAAGGACACAGCTCATCAGTATGACACACAACTTATTCATTGACAACATGATGTGAGGAGTGTATTTTTGCGGAAGGATTCTAGATACTCTACACAACAGTGGACAGACAAAGGATGAGACAGAGACATTGAGAGCATCATACAGACACTCAGAGACAGAGACAACCACACAGGCAGAGAGACACATGAAAACAAGCAGAGGTCACTCACCAGAAAGCAAACAGTAAATGTAGACATATCTCATGATGACAACGAGCTGCTGGTGACTTGTCTAGTTCTGGTGGGAGACGATTTGTGACTTCCTCATACTTTGAATAAAGGTATAAATGCCTTTACCATTAAACTCCACCCTCTTCCTCTGACCTTCAGTGCAAAGACAAAAACATGGTCACATTCACTGACGTGCCCAGTGCCCATAGACTGTCTGGTAGCCTGTCTGAGTTTGTGCTGCAAAATGGAGCTCGTAGACCACAACAACCGGTTATGGTTTTGAAGAGTTGCTCTCTAAGAAATGACATTTCCTCCTCATTCTGATGCAACAACTTTATCAAACATAAATATCACTGATGTACTCATTGCATTCTTTTATTTATACTACAATAATTAAAAAAAAAGTTTCAGTAACAGTTATTTAGAAAATTATAAGAAAAAGATTAAAACTGTAAACGCAAAAGCTTTTGAAATAAATCAATTAGACGTTCAACCTTCAAGGTCTTCAACTAATAGCAGATCTACAAGCTCACGTGACACGATGTGACACATTGTGTGCATGCAGATCTGCTGTTTTCTCTATATGTTTTAGCTTGTTGAATGTCGTCCCTGACTACCCCATATTACATTAAAAACTAAAATGAAATGGCAAAACAAAAACGAATGAAAAATGCAAAACTATAATAACCTTGAAATTTACCATATTGAAATTAAGGTCATGTATCAGCTTATTGTCACATCACAGGTTTACAGAAGTAAAGAAGTGGGTGAAGTCTTTGTGTATAAAAGTAACTACAGACTTCAATATTGCATCACTTATATATTGCATCACATTTGTTTTCGAGCAGGACAGCTTCAGCTTGTATGAAACAGTGGTTTTCAACCTTTTCAGGCCACGACCCCCAAAACAATCATATTTTAACTGGGTACCCCTCACCCAGACGAGCACTAAGAGTTGAGGCATAACATTTTGTATAACACAGTTCTATTTGTGAAAATAATACTTTTCACTATTTCTGCCTCTAATATTTGACAATTTAGACAATGTTTAATTTGTCATTTTAGAGGTACTAAAAAGTCCTTAAATTGAGTGAGAAAACAATGTTTCACATTAAGCTAATCATCTGGGAACCCCCCAAAATAATTTGGGGGTCCCGAGGACTCCCGACCCACAGGTTGAGAACCACTGGTATAAAACATGGCTAACTACATGGTAGTATTTTGAGCAGAAGAAGCAAACAGTCTCCCTGCTTCATGGACTCTCATGTGTGGACCCTCAAGTTTGTACGAGTTTGAATTTGTTTTCCAGACGAGCAGCAAAAGTACATTAAGGGCACAGATAGGGATCAGCTATTATATGTCATCAATATTATACTATTACTACTGTGTTATGAGACTAGATATACTCTGGGACCTTCAATATCATAATGAGATATGTCATTAAGTAATTTCTTTTCCAGGTTTTGATGTGATTTTCAGAACTTCAGCTGTATCGATAGAGGTATTTGGCCAAAAATATCATGTTTGATTTTGTCCACATCGCCCCAGCCCGACATCTGACACCCCTTGTGATGAACTTTGTTGGGAACCGTTTTGCCACATTTGTTGTACAAGTTAGGTTTCTTACGTGTGCACTAAACTTTCATGTGGTTGAAAAAGCAATGGTGGAAAAAATGGCTACTCATTTATTTTTTAACTTAAGTAAAAGTATCAATACTGAAATGTAGACACACTCGGTTACAAGTAAAGTAAAAGAAATGAAGATTTTCTTGAGTAAAAGTACTAAAGTATTGGCATCAAAATATACCAAAGTACCAAAAGTAAAAACAAGCCAAAGGCTTTCTTTTTCCTTTTAGTACCTATGAACTGTACTGTACCCTTTCCTATGCAAAGCTATAATAAAATCTTCAATCAATCAATCAATCAATCAATCAATCAATTTGAAGAGGCCTACTGTTATAGAATTTCTCTGGCAAAAAAAAGGTATCTTTAGATTAGTGGATCCTGTGTTCTGAACACATTGAATGATGAACTTCATAACATTAAAGTGTTACTAAATAGGCTGGTAGCCTGTCTGAGTTTGTGCCGCAAAATGGAGCTCATAGTCATAGCAACTGTCAGTCTTCACTGCAAAACCACAACAACCGGTTTTGGTTTTGAAGAGCGTCTCTGTAGGAAATGATATTTCCTCCTCATTCTGTAGAAATGCAACACCTTTATCAAACATAATTACCACTGATGTACTCATTGCATTGTTTTTTTTTTATTATAAGGGTATTTAAAGTACAATAATACAAAATAAAGAAATTGGAAAATTTGAAAAAAATAAATAACAGGAAACACATAAGCTTTTGAAATAAAGACCGTCAACCTTCAAGATATTCAACTAATAGCAGATCTACAAGCTCACGTGTCACGATGTGACGCATTGTGAGCATGCAGATACCCATTATGCAGAATGTACGGTTTCACAAGTTATATATATCTTTTGAAAATAGCAGATTGCGAGCTTGAAGTTATTCGGCTATTTTGGAAATACTACTGGTCTCAAAAAATTCTGGATCAAATCAATCTTTATTTATGAACACATTTACAACAATCACAATTGACCAAAGTGCTGTATACAAAGTGAGATAAACCATCAACAGGAGAATATGAAACTGAAACAACAGCAGTTACAATGTCACATACTGTACACCAATTAGGTAGAAAGACACCATGATGTCACATACTGTACACCAATCAGGTAGAAAGACACCATGGACTCAAATGTGAATTAAAAGCTAAAAGAAAAAGTCGTGACTCGTGAGAAGGAATTTAAAAATCTTGATAGAATGGGCACTTCTTAGCCATAAATTATAACTTCCAGGAGAGAGCGCTAATATGCGGAGGTTATGTCTCTCCTGGAGTTATAAACAAGAGTCATATGGCTCTCGCTGGTTGAGCCCCAAAGTCCATACTACGCTCAAAACATGTAAAAAACAATAAGTTGCTCAACGAGTCGTCGAAACAGCTTTATATCTACCTGACGGCACACTCGTTGGCATGTGTTAGTCCATATGTTTCTAATAAATTAATGTTTACTAAAACTTCTCAGAGTCTCATCGCTTTCCTTGTTTTTGAACTGCTTGGGTAAAAATGGCCGAACATATCACGTGACGTTGATCGCTGTTGCGATTCGCTCATACTAGGACATGACGTTTTTGTATGCGGAAGTATTCCAACGTTCTGTAGTTCTGAAGCGTTCTGAAGGCGACGAGGAAACGTGAGTCTCGGAGAAGTTTTAGTAAACATTAATTTATTAGAAACATATGGACTAACACATGCCAACGAGTGTGCCGTCAGGTAGATATAAAGCTGTTTCGACGACTTGGTGAGCAACTTATTGTTTTTTACATGTTTTGAGCGTAGTATGGACTTTGGGGCTCAACCAGCGAGAGCCATATGACTCTTGTTTATAACTCCAGGAGAGACATAACCTCCGCATATTAGCGCCCTCTCCTGGAAGTTATAATTTATGGCTAGGCACTTCTAGTGTGGCCTGTGTGGGCGGTGAGGAATAAATTATGTGGTTGCTTATATCCAACCTTTATATTTTACCACCAAGTATAATAATTACACAATACATTGTGATATTTGGTAGCTTGCATGTCTCTCTCCACTTGGAAATCAATGAATCAATCGATCAATGATATCTATTTTTTATGTTACAGCACATCTCGTCATGGTTCAGCCTGTCCTTGTAGCAGCTACAGTACAGTATAACTATGGTCTGATCCCTGTGCTCCTTGGCGGAACTACTGTACCACTGATCTGAGTGTTATTGTACTTCTCCCCATGATATCATGTACATAAAGCATAACCATCACCAGCTAGAATAATTGTCTCGACTCCTATTTGCCTCATCAATTGATGATTGATCCAGAATGCCACGACAGTGGGCAGGCTGCTCCAAAGCTTATGGGAGCTGTGGTAGCAAAGACACACTCACACCTACTCATCAGTATGGTTTTGGTCAACAGTGGGGTGAAAGTCTCCAAAAGTTCAGATAGGTATAAAGGGGCCAGCCCAGGTAAAGATTATGAACAAATGAAAGAAGATTACAATGTATTCTAAAATTGAGTTACGTGTTTGTGCTTTTTTTAAGCCAGTAAGGGGTGAGCAGCCAAATCTAACATACCAGATTCCTCAAGTCGCGCTGTTTCTGTCACTTTCTGCCGAGGTGAAAATGTCCCATTCAGATGTATGGGGAGCCTAGGAGGCGGGCTACATTTTACCAGAGAGCCCACTGGTCACGTGACCCCCAAATCATCACAACTCCGTCCCCAGCTCAACAGGAGGGGGGCACTTGGGCTAATGTTCACTCATCAACATTAACATATATAAATTATATAGTTGATTGTTGAAAATGGGTGGTCATCCCCTTTAAGCATTTACACATAATGCAGTTTTTATTCCTTTTTAATAAACGATTTATCATGAGTCGGTGGCACATTAACTTTAAACAAGATCACCTCTTTAGTATCTATCTTACCTTTAACTAATATATATATATAACGTCAGGCCATATCTTTTTTTAATTGAGTTATCAATTAAAGTTACATTTGTTAGACAATGGTATGTCTACCCCCATTTTATGGCCTGATTTATGAGAAGAATA
This sequence comes from Nannobrachium achirus, assembly GCF_963921795.1. Lineage (NCBI taxonomy): Eukaryota > Metazoa > Chordata > Actinopteri > Myctophiformes > Myctophidae > Nannobrachium > Nannobrachium achirus. The sequence goes on from NC_137812.1 coordinate 15,229,111, forward strand.
GATTTAATTTTAATTTCTTTAGCACGCTATGAGTCAGAGAGATGCGTCTCCTGCCAAAAGGTTATTTTAATTTTTTTCTTTTTTCAAAATTACCATACTCCTTTTAAGCGGGTTATGTAACCCATAGCCCTCTCATTAATTGAAGATAAATAATTGAATAGATGACACATATTCCCCTTCTCATAATCTATTAAAACATAAATGAATAAAGAATGCAAACTCTTATCCTTCATGGCCAGCAAACTACACAGCAGTAATACTCATAGTATAGTAGTAGTTTCCATGCTCTAATGCCTCATTCACAAACAGAAAAGCCAAGCTAATGTTTTGCTTGGTAATTCAATGTTTTCCCTATGCAAACCAGCTTTTAAAATTTCCAAGCTGGAAAAAAATCTTGGAAATGTTTAACGCTGGTTTGCATAGAGAATACATTGAATTACCAAGCAAACCATTAGCTTGGCTTCTCTCAGTGTGAATGCAGCATAAAGCAGTTTCTCTCAAAGTGGATTCTAGGGACTTTGTGGATTCCTTATGGAGGTCTAAATTGACCCATACAAGTCTGTGACTCTAACGTACAAATGGAACCATTTGTATCCATTTGTATACTGTCAGAGTTAAAAGACAACTTTAGTTGGGATTCATATTATAGATAGTCATTAGAGAAAATAAAAGATGAGTTAAAATGTTTTCATTTACTGCTTTCTATAAAATAAAATAAAAATGTGGTTTCAGTATTTTGATGGGGCATGCGTACAAGTGGCTATAATATATTTTTAAACACAATAAGCCGTCAATTTACTATTTACACCAGCCCCCATAAGTCACATCTGCCCATGAAAGATTGCGGTGCATCTTGGGAATGGTCTTCATAATCAGAAGCCCCAACCTGGGAGAATGCATGCTACCAACCTGGGGGCATGCATGTCAATCAAAATCATTAAAATCACTAAAACGCTAGAAAGAAGTAAATGAAAACATTTTAACACTCATCTTTTATTTTCTCTAATGACTATCTAAAATATGAACCCTTGTTGTAAAAAAAAAAACAAAGTTGTCCTTGTGGAAACCTTGAAATGTAAAAGTTTGAAAAAACACAGCTCTAAAGTGTCCTAACTGCATACTTCCCGAAGCCACTGTGGCTGGGCCGCCACACGACTCTGCCTGCGGCGCCACGTCCTCTCGCACCGGTTGATGTGGTTGCTGTGGGCGACCATTTTGCCGCATTTCTTGCAGAAATACGGCTTCTCTCCCGTGTGCGTCCGCATGTGAACCTTCAGGTTGGAGCTCTGGGAGAACAGCTTGCCGCAGACGGGGCAGGAGTGCGGCTTGATGCCTGTGTGGGTCCTCATGTGGAGGTTGAAGCCCGAGCGGTGGGCGAACAGCTTCCCGCAGAGCGGGCAGGAGTGAGGCTTCATGCCGCTGTGAGTCCTGTAGTGATCGGCCCAGAGGTCCCTGCGACTGAAGTCCCTGTCGCATTCCGGACACTTGAACGGCTTGTGTCCCGCGTGGGCGTCCCTCACGTGCGCCACCAGGTCCGTGTCTCGGTGGAACTGCCTCCTGCAGAGGCGGCAGATCTTCTGCTCCATGCAGAAGACGTCGTCGCTCTGGCGGAACGGCAAGCGCAACCCTCCTACTCCTCCTCCGCTCTCGCCGCGTCCGCGTGCGACGCCGTCGTCGTCACCGTGGCTTGCGGTCGCGGTTTCGTTTGTATAAGAAGGGGTCGGCTGACTGTCGCTGAGGGGTTCTGACGGAACGAATCCATTCATCGCACAGTTGGAAATACTGGCGTCAAAGTGTGGCATGATGCTGAAGTCCACCTGTTCCTCTTTTACTCGTGGGGAGTGTTGGTGAACGGCCTCATCCTCTGGACTGGACATAAGATCCTGAATAGGATGGTTCAGCTGTAGTTCCTGTCTAGGATTTAGTTGTAGTTCCTGTCTAGTGTTCAGTTGTAGTTCTTGTCTAGAGTTCAGTTGTAGTTCCTGTCTAGGGTTTAGTTGTAGTTCCTGTCTAGGGTTCAGTTGTAGTTCCTGTCTAGGATGGTTCAGCTGTAGTTCGTGTCTAGAGTTCAGTTGTAGTTCTTGTCTAGAGTTCAGTTGTAGTTCCTGTCTAGGGTTTAGTTGTAGTTCCTGTCTAGAGTTCAGTTGTAGTTCTTGTCTAGAGTTCAGTTGTAGTTCTTGTCTAGTGTTCAGTTGTAGTTCCTGTCTAGGGTTTAGTTGTAGTTCCTGTCTAGAGTTCAGCTTCAGTTCCTGTCTAGGAACGTACAGCTGTGGTAAAGGAAGCACCTCTTCAGAGACTGGCTGGGAATCTGACAGAGAGAGACAATTACAATTACGAACATGTACTCTTATAAAACAATCAACAACAAAAACGAATACATTTCATCACATAACTCATTCCCGCGATCTGGTAGAAATGTACCAGAGAGATAACCGTTAAGGAAATGTGTTAAGAATTAACTCCTAATGTGTAAACACGCTAATGTAAAAGTAGATTTTATAGTAAATAATTGCACTGCTGTGTGTCTGTGTAAAGACGGCTGATTTAACGTTCCACTCATCAACCGAAAGCTCACAGTCAGACAACGATCGGCGGAGGCGACAGGTTTTGAGCTTGCAGAACGGATATAAACCTGTCATCAACACCACGTAACCATAGCAAGTTGGTTTTAAGCTCTTCTTTTCTCTTTAAAACGGGATCGATGGGTAACGGGTCTGTTTTGGAAAATACAATTTTCGCTGTTGTGTCCTGATGAAGAACAAGCTGGTGTCTCTGTCAGCGTGTGCTGTGGACAGTTGCTTGCATCGATGTTACACCGACAGTTGCATGGCTGATGTTACTCAAGCATTGGTGTCCAGGGCTTTATCTGTGACAGCGTGCTGCCTTTTCTTTTTTTTTAATTATCTGTGACCATTCATTGCTCTTGTTGTTGTCGGCTTGCTGTCCCATTTAGCATTTTTTCAAACACATTTTTGGACAGATCTTGCCCTAAAATCACGCAAAGCGGTATACCTAAAATCCCTCAAAGCGGTACACAGTATGTCTAGAGTCATGTCATCAACATGGATCTGTCTCATTTAGCGCCACCATCAGGCCGATACATGCCACCTGATGGTCACTTATCTCCCGATTAGGGAGTCTTACTGGTGTTAACACGTGTGTAAGGAGGAGTTGACGCTGTACTGGAGTGGATGGAGCGAGACACAAGGTAAGGCCCGCGCCCACCCCAAAGGAAAAACGGATGATTATTCGACTTACTTTTTCAAGTTTGAATCCCTTGCCATCGAACAAAGCTTCGGATATATTCATTTTTTTTTTAGAACATAGGTTGTTTTTGACAGATATAAACCGCTCTCCTGCAATGCTCGTTTACTTTCCAATAAGTAACTTGTATCATATAAAGCTTGTTTTACCTGCTATCTGTTCCTCTTTAACTTGTGGAGAGTAATGTTGTTGAACGACCTCATCCTCCTGACTGGACTTCAGCTCCGGTCTAGGAGGGTTCAGCTGTGGTAAAGGAAGCAGCTCCTCAGAGACTGGCAGGGAATCTGACAGAGAGAGCAAACAATTACTGACTATGAAGTCTATTTGATATTTGACAAACAGTACTTTGATTGATTGATTATTTTATTAGACAAAAATGGAGAACAGACAGTACAAGTATAGTCAATACAATTGGAATGTAGTAGAGTACAAGTACAGTTAAACACCCTGCCTAAAAGGAACATCTCAAATAGTTGTCTTTTTCACGTCGAAAGCCCTCTGTATTTAATTCATGGACATAATAAATAGCGAGCAAAAAGCAAAAAAAACAAACAAACAAAAAAAAACATTCAATAATATCGCAGTTATAAAAAGACTATATGTATGACCCCTTTTACTGAATAAACACACTTGTTTTATGCAAAGTACTGTGTTCTATCCTTCTGCCTTTCAATGTTATATGAGATAAGTGGTTCCTGTGTAAATAGGCCAAAAGCTTACTAGGGTCTCCTTTTAGTTGACCTTGTACCAGTGATTTGTACTGTCATGAAACTGTACTTTTTCCTATTGCAAACTTCTAATAAATTCTTCAATCAATCAATCAATCAATCAATCAATCAAAACGATTAGGACCTACTATAGGAATATAGTCTATTCCCTAGCTGCTGGCAATGTAGATATTCCCACTCGTATAATCATTGAACATAGAAACTCAATAGCCTATATTTGCCCATTTTAATGAAAGTGTGACAGTCATGGATGAACTTCAACCTGGTGTTTACACTTTCTCCATTCACGGCCCGTACATCTACATAAACGTTTGCATTTCAAATATTAAGTGCTTAACCCATGGCCACGGATGTTACAATTCTACTCGAGACCACAGAAGTACCTGTATTTCCCGTATTGTTGAATAAAAAGCATTTTAACCCGATCCGTGATTCCGTGGCCATTTCTTCTGAATTTCATCCACGCTTTCAATTTCGCGACCCTATCGGTTGGGTGGTGTATTGCACTCTGATACGATATAATAGACTATGAGAAAATTACCAGCTATCGGACTAAAATGCTTTTTATTGAACAACAAAGAAGATACAGGTACTTCTGTGGGTCCGAATAGAATTGTAACATCCTTGGCCATGGGGTAAGCACTTTATATTTGAAATGTGAACGTTTAAGTAGATGTACGGGCCGTAAATGAAGTGAATACAAACACTAGGTTGAAGTTCATCCATGACGGGTCGTGGCAGAAGAATCGTACCTATCCTGCGGAGCTGTATGGTAGGTTTCAGAGTGGTGTTGAGGTGTCTAGTGTGTTGTCTCAGCTGCTCCACCTCCCTCTTGGACTGAACAACTTGCTCTTCATATTCACTGATGGTTTTCTCAACAACACCAAAGATCTCCTCGGCTGCCAAGGTCAGCCGTTCCTCGATAAACAACCTGAGAAGCTGCTGTTGTCTTCCTGACATCTTGGATCACTGTCGTACACAATGATAAAAATGTCCAAAAAAGTACAAAGACCGAAGGTAGAATGAAGAGTCTGAATGTATGCAGCCTTGTGAGCTGAAGCTGTTGTTGAGTCTTTTCGGTGAATATTATTGTTCCTGCTTCATGCTGCTGCTTCCGGGTTGTGTGGAATACTGTAGCTTTACGTTACCGCCATCTGCTGGCCTGTCAGCTACACTGTCCTCTCTGCTCTGTGCCAATCCATGCTTCATCAACACACCATAAACAACAACAACAACAACAACCAGGTAATTCACTCATATACACATTTTCCTGGCTCATTGATTTCTAGGCCATCTCCTATCCTGTCTGTCTGTCTGTCTGTCTGTCTGTCTGTCTGTCTGTCTGTCTGTCTGTCTGTCTGTCTGGCAGACTGACTGACTGACTGACTGACTGACTGACTGACTGACTGACCGACCGACCTGTAGCTGAGCTGAGCTGTAGGTCAGGACCGCTCAATAGGCCTAAATGTATTTTCAGCTTTTATGAACTGTAACACAAATGCACAGATTAAGAACTGGCTTTATGATATTATAATTGTTAACACAATATCTATTTATGTCATATTACATATTTTTTTCCGGTGCTATATCACTGTATTTGTGCATCGTTCTAGTCATAGATCACAGTACAGGAAAACAACAGAAGGGTGATTGTGACATAGGCTATACCGTAAGAACGTTATACATCATGAATGAACATGGAATCATTATTTTACAGACATATGTTGTAGATTCAGGAGTTATATAGGCTATGTTTATTTCTGCAGCGTCCTACTCAACTGTGAAACAGACATCTTTAAAATATCATGGTGACATCCCCGATTACATGCCACAGAGCAATTTGCATTTACAAAAATATAATTTAACAAAGCACATACTGCATACTAGTAGATGATTGACCCTTGACTCTTCACTTCAGTACACTCAATAAAACTATTACCTTAAAATGATTCCTAACCTTATCCTCAGTAAAACAAATGCAAGAATACAAGAATCTTTGGTCTGCAAAAAAAAAAAAAAGAAAAAGAAAAAAAAGGGCGTCCCCCTCCTGAATTAAATACATGCATTTCCTTTTTGAGAAACATAGACTGTCTGACATCATGTTTCATACAGGCTGACAGGAATTGGGGAGAGAGAAGGGGACATTGGGGAGTGACATGCAGCAAAGGTTGTCCAGATCAGGAATCGAACTGACAACACACTGTCAGGCATTAGAGCCTACCGGTATGTGGACCGGTAGGCCAGCAGGTGCCCCCTCATATTCATTTTTGATAATATCACAACTTAACAATGTCCATAAAAAGCAGTAGTTTGTGACACAACACAATGCAATTGTGGTCATATTGCAACGCACCATTGTGAGCTTGTAGATTGGTGTTTTGGTCTTTATTTTTGCTATTTGTTGTCTGAACACGTATATACAAGGCATACCTGTAGCCTCAGTATTAACAATAACAAACACCTGTGTCTCACGTCAGTAGTGGGAGTGGGAGTGGGAGTGGGCATGGGAATGGGAATGGGCGTGGGATTGGGAGTTCTGGGCCAACTGGCACAAGGACACGGAGGAGCCCACCCCGAAGCCTGCGTACAGGGGCTCTGAGAACTGGGTCTTGAACCTGTAGACGAGGTCCATGGTGTCGGAGGACACCGAGTAGAAAGCCACGGTGTTGCCGGCGTAGTCGAGGTAGACACCGATGCGCGAGGCCTTGGGCGCGTCTGGCAGGTCGCGGTCCACCTTGTTGTGCCAGGCGGAGTAGCCGGAGTCGGAGCACAGCAGGCTCCAGGATTTGTCGTTGTACCTAGGCAGGGGCGTCACAAGGGGTAGGAAAGTGGGACTGAGTTACTTAGGGCCCAAGGTGGAGGGGCCCTAGTAACTTTAGCTATTGAAAAATAGCAGATATACAAGCTTGTAGATCTGCTATCTACAAGCTAAAGGGTACTGTTTTCCCCCCTCCCGGAAAGGGGGGGCCCTACGGTTGGGGACCCCCATTGAACGGGACTCGGGAGCAGTCTAGTTTGTGTAGGAAAGATTTGAGTGACTGTGAAAGAACTTTCCCCCAAGGTAAGATTAAGACATCATACTTTATATACCGGTAAACCCTATTGTATTAAGCCTAAACAGTTCTGCCGCCGTGTAGAACTGTTTTCAACAGTTCTTTTACTTAAAAAATGAATAATTTCCCATGAAAAAAACTAAAACGTATTTTTCAGAAAAACCAAGGGGGGCCCAAGTGGAGGGGGGGCCCAGGTCTTTGATCTTGACCCCCCTCCCAAAAATCTGTACAACTGCCCTGCCCAGCACCCCTATGTACCCCAGCCCACCCCTACGTACCCCAGCCCACCCCTATGTACCCCAGCCCAGCCCTACGTACCCCAGCAGGCTGTGGGAGTTCTTGCCCTTCCGGCTGATGCTCTTGTAGGCCACGCCCACAGAGAACTCCCCGCTCCACTCCGCCTCCCAGTAGAAGCGGAAGCCGGACATGGCCTCCCTGCACAGCACCTGGGCAGTGGGGGAAAAAAGGTATTCGTTTTTTTTTCTTTTCTTTTTTTTACTTAAAGGAGGACTTCACCACTTTTCAACCTATCTTCATATAATAGAGGGTATGCGCGTGACATCACTGTTGCTGGAAGTTATGTGGGAACACGCCTACTGAGTGGCAAAACACTAATTTCTGCCATTGACCGTCCATACATCCAAACAGAAAAGTCCTATCTGATTGCATTAAACAAAGTTGACTCACCAACATTGCGGCTGTACTGAAAGCTTGAATTATCCTCTTTCTATCTGCAAAGTTTTTGTTTCATAAAAATCCACCATAGGCATGTTATGAGCTACTTTCTGTCAAGACATTCTGTGCAGGTTTTTATTTTTCCAAGTGTCAGAGTTTGGAAGCACTCGTTTTCTACAACACAACATCCTGCTGCCTCCTGCATTATGTGCAAATTAGAAACAGGTGGTATGCAGGGCTGTTGAGTGATTTGCAACTAGCACTTCCAAACTCCAATGCTCCATGCTGCTCAATGTTTTGCCACTCAGTCTAGATTAGGGGGGCGGGTCCCAGTGGATGTGCATACCCTCTATAGGTCCTCACTAATGTTCATGATAAAATAGCACAATTTGTTTTCTACTTGGTCCAAGTCTCCTAGGAGAGCTGTGGGAAGTTCAGAATCCATTGTCTTGTGACATCATCATTTAAAAAAAAAAAAAGAATTATCAATATTTTTGAAAAAAATATTTCGATTTTTATTATCGCGAGAACAATGGCTTCCACTTTAACATTGCAACTTTTCAGGAATAGAAAGCCTGCAGTTTCTATTAGCTTTGATTCCCAATCGATGATGTCACAAGACGATGGGTTACTGACCTGCCCACAGCCCTCCTCTGAGAACGAAAAAAAAAAAGTATTTTTTTGTGAGGACCAATTATATGAAGATAGGTTGAACTGTGGTGAAGTCCTCCTTTAAGTAATACTGCAATGTAGAAGTTACAAGTAAAACGTCTGGAATTCAAAATGTACGTGAGTAGAGGGCCTTTCAGACAGAGCGCAGTCGGCACATAGTAATTCATTTTCAATGACAGATGGGCGGTTATTTTGGCCGTGCGGAGAAGTTTAGCGATGGCGAGGCGAGCGGTCACGGTCATGTGAAATTCCCGCATGCGTACTCGTTTGTGCATGCGCACGCAGGCTGCGAGAGCTGGACTGTGGTCATCTTTGTGAAATAAATACCACACAGCGTTTACTTGCTGCCCGAGTGTGTTTGTGTATCAACGTGATCCTAGCGGCCGGGAGTCCCCGACTCCCCGCAACAACCGCACTCCATCTGAAGGGCCCATAAAAGTACAGATTATTAGCATTGAAATGTATGAAAAGTATTGGAAATTGGAACTACTCAAGTAAAGTACAAATACCAAACATTATTACTTAAAGTTATACTATGTAACTTGTTTTATAAAACAAATCTTAAAATTGTCCTAACTGTTAAATCGCTTTTAGAACACCCACTCCGTTATTTTCAGCTTCTAAAGCCTTCTCTTTATATATTTTCTATGATCCTGGCCGGGGACCGGATTTCGCGACCAAATTACATCATCTGCATCATCTGTGACGCAGCGTGTGCTGCGTCTCTTCAGGAAGTAGCCTTCCTCAGCTACAGTGTTTACGATGGTGAAGGATCTCTTAATCCCCAAATCCTGCTCAGAAAATTACGTTCTACCCCTCTACGGAATCGTATCGGTCGCGGTGGTTTGCGGCGCCGCTCCGGTGGTCCGCGGCGACACCGGGCGAAAAACGGCAAAAAAGCAATACCGCGACTGACCAATAGTTTAGCAACTTACACAGTATAGCTTTAAAGTACAGTAATTAAGTAAATGTACTTAGTTACTTTACACCACTTTACCTGGGAGAAGCCGTCGAAGCGCTCTGGGTGGTCAGGGTAAAACTGGGAGTTTTTCTTGCGCGTCACCCTCTGGTTCCCGTCCGACAGAACCAGCTCTTTATACACTGTGTTCGAGTCAAAGTTCAGCTTACTGGCGTCTGAGGAAGAAATTGTGTTAATATTAACGTGTGATTGCATACTTGAGCCTAGAATACAAATACCTACTCCAGTAATCAACAATCGAAAGCAGTACTGTAATGTAGGTCTCAGAAAAAAACACTTGGAACCTGTATAGTTTCATGGAGGCCTGACATTAAGGCTTAATATATACGGTAACTCAGGGGTCTTCAACAGGGGGTCCGGGACCCCCAGGGAGTCCTCAGAGTTACTACAGGGGGTCCTCAAAATCTTTGTGTGATAGAAACTTTTTTTCCTCCTTTTTTATATTAACCACTTGAACCCTAATGTCCATATTCTGAGAACTCTAGCCAAAAATAGCAGATCTACAAATCGGCTATTTTTGGTAAAGGTTTGGTGTAGAGGGGAAAAACAGCACACCAAGTACAGAGTAAAAGGCCAGTGTATTCGGTATTGACGGTTCAAGAGGTTAAATATCTTAAAACACAAATTTACATTCAAAATACACTGGTGATTGTGTGTCAAACGATGACACTATAAGGAATCTATGAAAAGGTTGTGGGGGTCCTTGCTTCATCTCTCTCTCAACTAAGGGGTCCTTGACCTGAAAACGTTGAAGACCCCTGCGGTAACTCATTGCATGAACGTTTCGACAAGTGTCACTCGTCACTCAATTTGTCGAGAGCAGAGCAGGAGACTACAGTTTTCAGTTTGAGGCTTTATAGGCTTAGGTTTAGGGTTAAGCCCAATACATGCTCCTTCCTACAAATTGATTTCATAAGAACTTTTTTTCTAAGAACATGTGTACCCCCAGATGTCCTGACTGCCCGAGGTAGTTCGGAGAGCCTGTCTGGACCAGATTTCTTTTTTTTTCTTTTTTTTTCTGACGGAGCATGTATATTGTAAAGTTTAATTAGGGGGTTAGGTTTACATTTGGGATTAAGGTTAGTTTGAGTGCACGTCTTACACTCCAGGTCTGCAGGTATCCCCTGCTCAATACCTCCCTGTTAACATCCAAAACGCCATCCCTGAACATGTCTGAATACTATGAAGAATTCCACTGCATAAGAAGATAGAGGAACTAAAATGATAGACAGAATACTCACATCTCAGAAAGTCTGCTCTGGTTTTTGGCTCCCGAAAATCGGAGCTTGAAGGAACTGCGTGGAGAATATGAAACGGTGGAATTATAGCTGTACTGTATACTATACAATGGAAGTCAATGAAGCTCAGATAGGGCTAGATACGGTAGATATTTGTCATAATGTAACCTTCAATAAAAAGTAAACCACAGCTATTACATCATTCTTATGATCTACTTGGTGCAACTGAAACTCACCTTTGAGTCGCTTGTCTCCACCTCTTGGTAAAAGTATGTACACAGGTGTTTCACTGACTGTGAAGTGTGAAGATGAGATTAAAATGAGTAATTAGCGTGAATTGTATATTTTTCAATAGAACTGTGAGTGCGTGTGTGTGTGTGTGTGTGTGTGTGTGTGTGTGTGTGTGTGTGTGTGTGTGTGTGTGTGTGTGTGTGTGTGTGTGTGTGTGTGTGCGCGCGTGTGCGTGTGTGTGCATTATTCAATTTAAAAATGTAGATCACTGGCTTCCTTTAAAACAGGTTTTATCCATCCAATCCATCCAAAGTGGAAGATAATTATCACTTCTCCATTAGACACTCTGTACTTATTGTTTTATATTTGTGATGATGAATTTTAGTGTTGTTCTTTTTGTCATGTTCATGAACTGAATTACAAAGGAAAGGACCTACACAGAAACAAAAGGGACTTTTTTTATGTCATCCTTTTAGACAGTGTATGATTTTACTTGTGTTGTTTGCATTTCTGTTTAATAAAGTATTCAATCAATCAATCAATCAATCAATCAATCAATCCGTCAATCAATCAACAGAATCTGCTCAGCGTATCTAACCTGTCTTGGAGATTTTGCTGAGTTCCTTCTTACAGATGTCGTCCACGTTCTCCTTCATGTCCGTGGCCGTCTTGCTCATCTCTCCGAAGGAGAACTGGGGGTTGATCAGCACCTTGGGGACCATGGGCTCAGGGGGAACGCACAGGGTGGGGAAATTCTACAGGAAAACATCACAACATAATCGTTGCTATCAGGCAGAAACTCGTCTCCATCTGCAGGGATCATCAATATGTCTGTACACAGACAAATGTGTTTTAATTTACGTTTTACACACCATTATTGTGTTCTTATATTTATCATAAATTAAGCATAGTGTTAGTTTATGCAGGACACAAGGGTCTCGCCCGTCCAGCTGTAATCAGCTGTGCTCGTATTCCTCATTCACAGATCTGCTGATCATTACATCACACTGTCATAATCCAATCAGAGCTCACGCTCAGTAACGGAGGCTCTTTTAAATATGTCTTGTATTCATTATAGCTCTGCTTGACTATACCAAATGACTGAATGTCATAAGTATCCAGGTTTTCTTCAGAATATGTATGACACTGATTTAAGCTACTATGACACTAGCACATTAGGAGTCCACTATACTAGTGGTTCTCAAACGTTTTATTTTGCAAGGCCCACCATAACTCGGAGAGTGTTTGTACTGTAGGTCTACACACCCTCAGAGTTACAGACCTGTTATGGTCATGGTCGCTGCGGGTTGTGGGCTTGTAGATTGGCACTTGGAGGTTGCAGGTCGGCTATTTTCGGTGCTTGATACCACACTGAACTAAGCATACTGTAATCAAGTCAATACTGGAGATGTGGCTGTACGGCATGGATTTCTACACAGAGCGGACAATTATTTCAACATAAGATGCTGCATTCAAGTTCAGGAGAGTTTGGACAAGGCAATTATCTTGCTGCTTTCGAGTATGGCATGGAAATGGGGCATTTTCATTTCTTTCACCGTAGTAAAAACTGCAATCATGGTCTGGGAGAGGGCACTTTTTACAGACGGATAAAAGGGCAGGGGCTCAAGCCCCGGCCTTTGATGTCTATTTATGTGCACGTGCCTGAGTGTGACCCCTCCTCCTCCTCTGGTGTACCTGCAGGAAGTGTATGTTGTCCTCGGTGTCGAGGATCTGCCTCAGCTCTGCGTCTCTGCGCTGCAGCTCCAGCACCTCCTGCTCCAGACGCTCCACGTAGCCCTCTGCCTGGGACATGGCCGCCTGCATGTTGGCCTTGATCAGCTGGTTGATCTCTGCGTGCCATCGCTCCACCGCCTGCAGCATCTCGTGGAAGGTCTTGTCGCTGTCCGTCTGCGCGCGCTGGGCGTTACTCTGGAGGGGGGAGGGGGGGGCACACAGTAATGTCAGAGTCAGACTTCTATAGCACTGGTTCTCAAAGTGGGCTCCAAGGGGACCCCCCAGGTGGTCCTTCAGGGGGTCCCCAGCCAAAATACTTGACATAGCATCACAATCACTTTATCCATTTATATCGTTGTTGTCGGATTGAAGCCTTGTATGTCCAAAACCGTTCGTTTTGTATTTATCATTTTTAAAATGATTTAAACTAGTGAAAAATGCTATTTTCACTAGTATGGCTTTACTTTGTGAAAAATACATACACATTTGAAACTTGGAGATTCAAGGTTTCTGCCTGACAGTGACACGAATATGTTGGATATTGAAAAATAGAAGGTCTACAGACGGTCAAAAGGGAGGTGAGTGTAGAATCCTCTTCTTCACAGGCCTTACTTTGAGAACATCCACGTTATGTCTGAGCTCCTGCAGTTCCTTCATCCTCTCCTGGATGATGTGCTGCACCTGAGACTGTGTCACCACCAGGACCTTCTGATTATAGGAAAAATGGGCAGATAAGAAGTCAAGAAGTCATTCAGCAGAACATCTCAATACACAATAAATACATTCAGACAGTAACAAGACACACAGTCCCTTGTGGCTTCCCTGTGCAATCTGTAGATATGGATGTCAATAGACGTGCCATTATGGTGAATGAAGCACCAACGATGCGCTAATGTGAGCCCAGCAGCGCGAGGTGAGCTGTGATTTGCGTAGCAGCATCAGCTGATCTGTGTGGTTCTCTCTGATTGGTTTACTGTTGGATAGATGGCTGGCCTCTTTGGCACCACACAGTAATATCCCCCTCAAAGACTAAGTATTGTAGTGGTATGTGTTCAGAAGTTACGTACTGTATTGTTGTCAAGTATTGGTGTGTAAATTCTATCTATTACTCTGTTTGGGCAAATCTGTTCATAACAGCTTGAGATATCCTGCTAACAGGATATCAGACAGGCTGGGTGACCTTACCCGACCTTATGAATAGTGATGCCAGTGATTCACATGGAGGTACACAGAACCCTTACGGCAACAGATACGCTACTAGTACAAGAGTATCAGACCACACTGACTGACTATGTGACGACCGAAGACTCACCTGCTTCTCGATGCGTTCCTCCTCGGCCGACGCGATGTTGTGTCCGCGGTGCTCCCTGACCGTGCACAGCACGCAGATGCACATCTGGTCCGAGCGACAGAACAGCTCCAGGCCCTTCTCGTGCTGCGGGCAGATCTTGCGGTCCAGGTGGCCCGTCTCGTCCACCAGCTTGTGCCTCTTGAAGGTGGCCGACTCGTAGTGCGGCATGATGTGCGTCTCGCAGTAGTACGCCAGGCACATGAGGCACGACTTGACGGCCTTGTTGCGCCGGCCCACGCAGAAGTCGCAGAGCGCGCCCTTGTGCATGTAGGGGAAGGGCGTGAGCTGCGGCAGCCGCTGCTCCAGGCTGACATTGGGGAGGTTGCGCCTCAGAACGGGCCGCGGGGTGAAGGAGGCGCGGCACTGCGGGCAGCTGTACACCCCGATGTGGTCGAACTGGTCCCAGTAGGTCTTGATGCAGTCCAGACAGTAGGTGTCTCCGCACGGGATGGTGACGGCGTCCCGTAGTGTGTCCATGCACAGGGGGCAGTTGAAAGGCTCTGGGGACTGGGGGTAATCTGACTCCGCCATCATGGCGCTGAACAGAATTGTTGAAAGTGATACAACAAACGGAACAAACCTTTCTGTAGAGTTATAGTGTCACAAAGTCCAACTCTTGCTAAAGCGAATACGCGTTGTGTATGAAGGTAGCGAACAGACTCCTAATGCTGTGTGACCTGACAACTGCCTTTCTAGTGGTTGTGAATCAAACAAGAGTCCAGTCCCCTCTCTAAAGTACTTAAAGGCAAGGCTTTGTTTCTAGTGTCAACAGTTTGGTTGTGGTTTCCCACAGTGTTTTCCGCACCTGTATGAGACTAAACACGCCTGTGACCGTGATGGAATGTGCTTATGATGCGGTAATTAAAGGTATACTTAGGCCTACAAAACTACTGCATGCTTTTAAGCAAAATGAATAGCATTGTTCCAAAACATATATTTAACCACTGTCAGCCTGGTATCCCGATTTAGGTGACATTTTTCAAAACCTTTCAAAAGAATTGTAACAGTATCAGATCTACAAGCTCACATTGTGCATTGTGAGCTTGTAGATAAGCTATTTTAGCCTATTAGGCTTAGCTGGTTCAAGTTAATCACTGTCTTAATTGTTTATCAGTGAATTCACCTCTGTCATTTCAGTCTGTTTGGTTATCAAAAAGATTTTTTTCTGAATAAAATCATTGTTACTGGTGTGTTGGTGGAATATACACAGGTCAAAGAATTAAAAACACTCACAACCTGTCTACACTTGCTCAATAAAAGAAAAACAAAGATATTTTCTTTATTGAGCAAGTGAAGACAATAATGTGCTTGTGTGTCTGAATATGAGCTGTATCTGGAAGCTGTCCGGATCAGAACATTTCAGACGAAGCAGGCATCTTCAGTATTGCCAATAATAATAAGTGTTGTGTAGACACCACAGTGCTAACAACACATCAACGATCTGTTCCAATAGCAACATTGAATTGGTGGGGTGGGAGCGGCTAACCTCTGGGAGAGACCATGTCTTGTGTGTATGTATGGATGTATTGTGTTACTGTGTTACTGTATGTAATGTAATGTCATGTAATGTATTGTTCTGTGTTTGCTCAATATGGACCCTCTCTAAAATGAGATGCTACATCTCAAGGGGTTTATCCTTCAATAAAAGGTCATAATAATAATAATAACACATGCCATTGTGTGGCTTTGCAAGGAGCCAAGGATAGGCTACATATCGAGGGCTCGGAGCGCAAGGGGCCCAAGTGAAATTCTCTAAATTTTACAGGACAGCTTTTCAGAGTATAAACTACTGTATGTGTGTAACCACAAGCGCAATTTGTATAGGGTTGATGGGTTTAATATACCCAAGGGCCCCCATACTGGTTACAGTATTATAAATTCATAGGCTATTATATCGCCGTTGTCGGGTGAAAACCTTGTATGTCCAAAACCGTTCATTTTGCATGTTTCATTTTAAAAATGATTTAAACTAGTGAAAACAGCCGATCTACAAGCACACAACGCCTCGCACCGCGAGGCGTTGTGTGCATGTAGATCTGCTGTTTTCACTACTTTTGTGCGACGGCCTTGTCTGATGAAGCAGGGCTTTGCTTTGCGAAAGAACGTACACATTTGAAAATTGGAGATACGAGGTTTACACCCGACAACGACGATATGTATTTTGTCATTTCCAATATATTAGGGGTCTCTAATCTCCTAATCTATGGGCCCCCCTCACAGCTGTAAAGGGCCCTTTTGATCTGAAAACCCATGCAGAATAAGATCTAATTTCGCCCCTGTGTGTAACTGTTACATAATGGGCGCGCGTGCACGTCAACAGTCAATCTCTCTCTCTGTGTCTCTCTCTCTCTCTCTCTCTCTCTCTCTTGGCCTGTGGGCTCCACACAATGAGTTTCATGATGTCAGAGCGTCTGATGTGTGTGTGCTGTGAACATTAGCACAGGTATGCTGCAGGCACCCACATGGACAGAAGACTGACAACAAACACACCCTGACCTGAGCACCACAAGGTCACTCTGCTGTCTCTGAGAGGACACGCTGACTCTTTGACATAGGGCAGTCCAGTGTTTCCCAAACAATGGCTCGGGTGACCCAGGAGTCAGGACACAATTTTGGGTTGTGGGCAAATGTCCTGTTTTTGTAATTATTATTTCAAAAGATGTATTTATTTCAAAACAACATCTGGGCGGGGGGTGAATCTACGTTTTTTTCTGAAATTATTTTTCGAAAAGTACAATCAATAAGAAATTCCATAAATTGTCAAGCCTAGACTACAATGAAGCCTGGCAGCGTGTCGCGGGTTCGAGTCCCTATCCCAGCGGCCTTTGCGCGTGTCATTCCCCATTTCAATCCGCAGTTTGTGACAGCCTATACTGTCCTATCAATAATCAATAATATAGGCATAAAAAAGCCCCCAAAAAGAAATAAATAGCATAGCGATATTATCTACAATCTCACAACGCATTGTTGTGAGCTTGTACATCTGCATGTTTTGGTGCACGGTCATACAACAGAGCATACAGTAACTGGAGCATGAATATTCTACTTAACCAGAGTCCCCCAGGGCTCTAATACATCTGCTCCTTTCTTCCTCATATACCACCAACAATAACACAGCTCACAACACGTCTCTTTGTGATGCGTCTGGGGTGAATGTCCACCCCAGACTGCATAGGCATATTAAAGGTGATCACAGACCCTGTATGATGCGGTCAATCCTAACTTCCTCTCTACTACATACAGTAACACAGTTAGGACATGGGACACTTCTTTCTCATCAATGAGTTTTGTCTTTATTTATACAGCCTACTTTTTGTTTTGGTCTGAAGGTAAATGAAAAACAAACAAAACATTGAACAAACTCACCAGCTTATGCTGTCACATGAACATTTTTACTAAACCATGTGTTTACTAATGTCTTCTTGGACTGCATCATGTGTAATATGTCAATAGAAACTAGATATAATTGTCTGGAATTCTCCAAAAAGGCCTAATTGTAGTGCATTTTACTTATTCCTTCACTTCAAATAAAATAAACATTAACATAACAAATAAATGAAAAACGTAATGGAAAAATCACAGCCATGATTTGTCCATTACTTTCTTTTTTCAATTGTTCTTTTATTTCTCTGTGTAGTGTGTTTAATTGGAATGTTGTCTGTTTAATGGTTGTTGGATTTATTTCCCTTTTGAAGGGCTGCTGTGAGTGCTGTCCTCTTTGCCAAGACAAGAGGCATCTTGTGTGGAGACTGGTTTAGAGAGGGAGGGGGAGAGAGGGGGGCAGAGGCAGCTGTGGGTTACTTAAGGCAGGGAGGATACAGTATAGGTTACACAAAATGACAAACCTTCTCAACTGACAGTGTGTCATAAATGCATTTTGATTCACATTTTGTTCAAAGCTTTTAAACTGTAGTGTTGAAAGAAACAGTTGGATAAAAAGAAAAAAAGAAAAATCAACTATCTAAAGTTAACTATAAGAACAATTTAAAATCTAAAACATCTCCTTCTGGGAAACAAGTTGTAAATCCAAGAACAACATTTTCAAAGCTATACGATCATCAATGCTCAATCTGTAGGCTAATGTGACTGCCATGACGTCACATCTTGTGCTGGTCGGTACTCTGTACCGTCTGTCTCTGTGTCTCTGTCTCTCCTCTCCTCTGTCCCGCATCCCTCCACCCCTCCATCCCTCCACCCCTCCATCCCTCCACCCTTCCATCCCTCCATTGTACTGTCGCTCCGCTGTATCCTGTACTGTAGCCAGGGACGTGCTGGCCATTGGGAAAAGCGGGACAACTCCCGAACGGCCGGTTCATTCCCGGGCCGGTCCAGGCCGGCCAAGAGGAAAAAAATTAAAAATAAAATGTCGGCCTTCGTTCCATTTTGGGGGCTGGGCGGCCAACAAAGTAAATCGTCACTGTCGGGCAGAAACCTTGTATCTCCAAGTTTCAAATGTATACATTTTTCCACAAAGCAAAGCCCTGCTTCATCATATAAGGCCGTTGCACAAAAGTAGTGAAAACAGCAGATCTACAGGCACACAACGCCTCGCGATGCGAGGCGTTGTGTGCTTGTAGATCGGCTGTTTTCACTAGTTTAAATCAATTTTAAAATGATAAATACAAAACAAACGGTTTTGGACATACAACTAAGGTTTCCACCCGACAACGACGAAATATAACTCATGTACATTAATTGGCCCACTGGCCCAATGAGGGCCTGTCCAACTATTTTTCCCGGGCTGAATCAGGTGCCCAGCACGTCCCTGACTGTAGCTCTGGAGCTACAGTATAGCAGAGGGAGAGGTTTCAAACAGGGATATAGATAGACTTTATTATTCATGGTCTGCGTCTCTGTAGGCTGTAGGGTGTTTGCGTGGACTGATTTGTCTCTTGCCGGGCTGCTGCATTTTAAGCCAAGATGTGTTGTCATTTTAATTTTGAGTTGTAAATCCAAGAGTATCTTAACATTTTACAATCTTGGATAGTAAGTAGCCTAACCCTAACACATTATGTAATGTGACTGTACACGCTTAGAAGAGAAGCAGGGCTGAGCAGGACTAATGCATGCCATGCCCATGTTGTATGAATATTGTTTTGTTACGTCTATTTATAGAATCTGTGCTCCATACCATGTGATCGTGGTTGTGAATAAGTGATGATGATGACGTCATGTGCTGCTCGGTACCGTCTCTCTCTCTCTCTCTCTCTCTCTCTCTCTCTCTCTCTCTCTCTCTCTCCTTCATTCCTCCATCCCTCCATCATTCCAGGGCTTTGGGAGTGTAAGGAAGCTCTACACAGCATCAGCATCATCTCAGGGATCCCCAGGCAGCATCAGTTCTCACCGACCCGCGGTCAGCTTGGCAGGTATGAACCTTACCGGACCACTATCTACGTTTCCTCTCTCTCTGGGATGTCTTGATCAGTGATGTGTTGTCTCTGCATCTAGTCGTCGTGCGACGGTATGGTACGTGTTGAAAAATAGGTCATCTACAAGCCCACAGCAGTGCTGCCATGACTTATGTATGCTTATGCTTAAGTAACGTCGATCCAGCCGGGAGGCGAACCCAGGCTTCATGTTAACAAGGCGCGTACGTTACCCCTCTACTAAAGAGCCAGGCTCAGTAGCGGGCAGCAACGCAGCACCCCAGAAGCCTACAGTTATTATAAGTGACTTTGGGCTTCTTTTTCTTTTCTGTAATGTTGCTTGTAAATATGGGTAGTTGTGGGTGTTTTTTTTTTTTTTGGGGGGGGGGCTTGTTTCTGAAGTGTAGTTGCTTATGCGGACTTGCTTTCACATTTCTAATATTATAGAATATTATAATATTATATAAAATATAATATATTTTCAAAACCAGTGGTTCTCAAATATTTTCATGTCATGGACCCCCAAATTAATATGAATGTATCCCTAACCCCCCATCTGAAATGTTTTGTTATATATATATATGTATATAAAATAGCAGATCTACAAGCTCAAAACACGTTACATCGCGATGCATTGTGAGCTTGTAGATCGGCTATTTTCAAATAGCCGCTGCGTTTCGGTTTAAAGTGCTCATGTGGCCTATATAGCTTCTATTGGGCTTGTTTTCATACTGTAGTCCCGGTTGCTTATTTCTCTCACGCAATCTGGCAACACTGGCCCACAGGCCACCATTGTGCAATGGAGCTATGTGTTGTCCCACAGAGCACCCAGCTGTCCTGTTCTCACCTACATAATGGAATCATCTCCATAATAGACATGAGGTTACTATTAGCATAATTTTATGCCTCACAAATAATCATCATTTATCGTTCTTTTCAAACTGTCTGGAAAATAAGCATAGGCCAACTATCTATGGCTTTTGATACTTTGCTTTTTAAGTTATGTTAGACCGACATTTATGCTTTATTTCCTTTTATAATGTGTGTGTGCGCGCGCGCACGCATGCATGCATGCATGCACTTGTGTTACACTTACAGATGCATTTATAGATATACAGTAGAGATATACATCATATTATTTTCAAAAGAACAATAGTAATTGCTCTATATAACCTGTTGGCAGTGTTGTGTCAAATAGTAACAACATATAGCCTCCCCTTTCTAAACATTCATATGAAACAAGACATACATAATAATATACTGTACAAATTATGGATGTTAATTTAACTCAAACGTAACCAATAGACTGCATGGGTCCATTTGGTTGTATTGCATTTTGAGACTCATGCAATACCTCTTTGTCAACCAGGAGTAATCCTACTCGACCACCGGAGAATTATTATTCAGCAGAAGAGCAGAACCAAGTAGTTGTGTAGTTACATTGTATACTCTTGCGCACAGTACCACACAACATAAATTACACTTTCCCCCATGTGTGCGTGCGTGTCTGGTACCCCAGCATGGCGGAGACAGTGTCCATAGCCGAGGTGGAGACCTCCTTCAAGAAGTTCGCGGTCCATGGAGACTCGAAGGCCACGGGCAAGGAGATGCACGGCAAGAACTTTGTGAAGATGTGTAAGGACTGTGGCGTCATCGACGGCAAGAACGTCACCGTCACAGATGTGGACATCGTCTTCACTAAAGTCAAGTAAGATAGACTTTATTCTCTCCTTGGGGAAATGTGTCCACTGCATTTAACCCAGGGGTGGGCAACTTTGATGATGGCGAGGGCCACTATATTTCCACCTTCACTCCAGAGGGCCACATTGCATATCCTACTTTGTCATATCTCATACAAAAATAGCAGATCTACAAGCTCAAAACGCATCGCGCTGCGATGCGTTTTGAGCTTGTAGATCGGCTATTTTTGCCTCTTTTGAATTGGAATCCTGATTTTTTTCTTTTTTTTTTTTGAATCCTGAAATGTAACATTTTGATTCAATTTCAAACGCATTTAGTTATAGACTCATGTTAACTTCATGAACGTAAATACATTGGACATAAAAAAAAATACATTTTAATACTACTATAGTCATTAAGCTACTAAGTTAGACAGACGGAATTAAAGCAGGTCATGCTTGGAATTACAGCTGAAATCAATAATATATAAGTATTCTGGGGTTTTTTTTGGCCACATTAAGTGAAGGTGGGGGCCGCATGTGGCCCCCGGGCCGCCAGTTGCCCATGTATGATTTAACCCATCCTAAAAGGGTCAGTACGCAGCCACCGTGCAGCACTCTCAGACCAATTCCAGTCAGTACCTTGGTCAAGGCCAAGGGCACTGGCCGAAGTACCAAGGAAGCTTGTCTTTTGGAGTGGGAGTGTACTGGAATGAAGGGCCGAAACCCAACGAAAAGAACAATAAAGCATGCACATCCGCTAACTAAAAACCAGGTACCGGGCTGAGGTCAGAATCCATACAGAAAAGTAAGGTCCGCTCACTGGATCATGCACCAAACCTTAAATAGCCTATTTTATTTAGGTTCCTTTTACACCATTGGATGTGAGTGTGACGTGTCTAGCCTTCCGGCTCATCATCAGACACTGAACGACTGAAGTACACACACAGGCACCTACATAACATGTTGTGCTGCAGTCAGCTGTCCTGTGACCCAGCTGGCACTCATAACACCATCAATCATCCATTATCACATAGGCAGCGTAATGCCCATCATGGAATGGAATAAAATACCCAGTTTACACAGATTACCACATAAAAATACAAGTGATCATCACCTATTATTTTAAAACATTTTTTTGAACTGGCACACATGACAGGACATTAGGTTTATACACCGTCATAAAAGTCAAGTGAACAAGAAACCCGAGCACAAACTTATTCTGACAGAAAGGACCCTATACCAGGTTTCAAACCAAGGACATTCTTATGTGAGAGGCAACTGTGCTACCTACTGTGCAGCCCTGATACAGTACTGTATCAGACTGTATCTGTACAATATAACCAGTATACGTCTGCAGTGGTTGGTCTCCCTGCCCTTCCACTGAAAATGTAGGTACCCCGGTGAGACATGGATTTTAATGGAGACATGGATTGTTCATAGAGATCCTGTCAGCAACAGAGTAGATGTATGTATGTATGTATGTATGCATGCATGCATGTATGTATGTATGTATGTATGTATGTATGTATGTATGTATGTATGTATGTATGTATGTATGTATGTATATGTATGTATGTATTGTGGCGTTTCGATATCTAACCGCTCTTTTAGTGAACTGTACTGTACAGGCGAGAGGTGGAAAGAAGGCAGAGACACCCGGAGAAATCCGCGCCCACCCCTGGGCATTGTCACTTAAGGGCGTTACCTGCCAATGTACCTGCTTAATCAGCCTGATTCGAGTCCACCTGTGAGTGGACCTCACCAAACGTATAAAGCAGGCACACCGGGCTATTCCTCCTTTCTCTCTCTGTGCAGCGGGACGCTGTTCATGTGGCCGAATGGCTGTCCCGTTCTGTATCCCAATCCTGGCCTGGCATGAATGACTAACTACAAGATGGCATGAAACATGGACTGCTTTAATTCCCTGTAAAAGGAAGAGCCTAAGTTGATTACAAGTATTCGATTACATTAAGCCCTACTCAGCAGCGCCTTACCTGGGCTCCCCTACCTAAGGGTGAAAGTAACTTAACCTACCTTGACGGCACCTGACCCTGAGTACTCTCAGCAGCCCTAGCTAAATAGCGCGGCTGACGGCTAGTCATTGAATTTTCATTCATTTTTCATTTTTTCATTTCATTTGAAAGCTGGGAATCATAAAATAAAATCCAAAATGATATATTGGTTGTGGAGATTGACCCAAAAGTTTTGAAGATATGGCTTATAGAATGATGCCATGCTGAAATACTACTTTTGAGATATTCAAGTTCTAAATTTGGGAGGACCAACAGAATTATGTCCCGATCTCTCACATTAATTAAAAAATGTCTTATTTACATGCAGAGTTAAGCTCTGGCGTTTAAGTGAAATGTAGCCTGATATTTATGACATATATACATTTTAGAAAAGAAAAAAAAAGTAATTTCAGCCTGGTCTAAAGTAGTGGCTTCCGAAATGACTGCCCCAGTGTCATGCTCAGTCACAAATACTTACCGTGGCCCTACCTGCTAAAGTATCAGATTACCTACCTGCCTGAATACTTACCGTGGCCCTACCTGCTAAAAGTATCCAAATATCTACCTGCTGTATTATTACCTGATTACTTACCTCCTGCTTACCTTCCTCCGCTCCACCTGCTGACGAGTATCCAAGTATCTACCTGAGTACTCCCCTCCAGTGCCTCCTGGCACTGCCCCCGCCCTAAGAACTGCCTGCTGCTGTGCTTACCTTTAAGTTGAACTTTGAAACCTTTCAGTTACCTTTTGCTGTCTCCTTCTTTTCTAAATAAAACGCCCTGTTGGCGGCTTAAACTTTGACTTTGACTGGTGTCTTGCTTCCCGTTCCCTAGAGTATGTATGTATGGAGGAGTATTTGTTTTAATGTGCAGTGCGTCTACCATACAGACATAGTGGTTCAAATAAAGTTGTATTCATTCATTCGACAAGTTCCACATTGCAGGTTTAATAGTGAAAAGGCTGAGAAATAACACCAATTAGTAAATGGTCTCCATTTCTATAGCAACATTTCTCCAAAGTGCTTTATGTTTACCTAACTTGCTCATAAAGGGTCACTGCTGCCCCAGTGTTGCCCCACATGCATCTGAGCAAAAGCAGGAATGGATGTCATTTATTTAGTGATCTCACCCTGGATGGTGTGAATATAAAACTATTGTCTATTAGTTGCTTTACATGTGATGCTGATAGTCATCCTTTTGTGGGCATCAGGGCCGGACTTACCATTGGGCAAGGGTGGGCACGTGCCCAGGGGCCTCAGGGGGTGGGGGGCCCCCCCCCCCAAAAAAAAAAAAAGAAAAAAAAAATTTTTTTTTTCAAAAAAAATGTTTTGGACCCCAAAACATTTAGTAGGCATGATCGCGAAATTCCATGTTTAATCCCCATAACAACCCCATCTTTCAAACATGGCAGCCATGTTTGTTTACATTTCAAGAAAACATAATGGCTGCTAGCTCATGAATGCCTGAACGGATTTCCATTCGTATTTTTTTGTTTGAAAGCTGTGAACAGTGTGCACACATGTGGTGCATGATCTAGGCATGGGCGTGCATGATCCGTGCACTATGAATTACATGGAAGTCTATGGAGAGGGAGGCGGTGTGGAACTTGGAAGCCATTTTGAAAAGACCCTGAATGAGTTAATGATGACATTTTAAAGTATTGCTATCCAAATAAAGTGATATTTGTGTTTAGTTACTGTACATTTTGTTTTATTATGGTAATAACATTGAGAGCTTCTGCTCTGCTCGCCGCACTGCATGTAGTTGCTCTGAAAGTTTAGTGCAGTCTAAAGCCCGCCCACTCTATGTATCCGGTACTTCGCGTGCGCGGTACGTGTGCGGTACTTCGCGCGCGCACAAGGGCCTCTTTATTTCCCCTTGCCCAGGGGCCTCATGTCATATAAATCCGGCACTGGTGGGCATTGATTGTTGTATGGACCTCTCATTTGTGCAGAAAGCATGCAGCTAAAGTAGTGTGCTTTTTGTGTCCTCAGAGCGAAGTCGGCCCGTGTGATCACATTCCAGCAGTTCAAGCAGGCGCTGACAGAGTTGGCTCCCAAGCGCTTCAAAGGGAAAAGCCAGGAGGAGGCAGAGCAGCAGATCTACGGTCTCTTAGCAGGGAAGGAGCCTGCCAACGTGGGAGTCACTGTGAGTCTTTGACAACAAACATGTGTGTGTGTGTGTTTGCGTGCATGCATGCGTGTGTTAGAGCTAATAAACCTAGATGTTGTTGCTGATGAGGACAGTAGCGATGTAAGAATCCTTAGAAATGGGATTTACATTAGGCCGTCTGGAAAATAAATTTCTTTGAAAGAAATGTCTTTTTCCAGACGGCCTAATGTATATTTCACACATGCGATGCATATTGTGTGCATGCTCATGCCTGAATAATTTCCCCTGTGATTATTATTATTATGTTGTGAACAAAACAATCTGTTCCTCTTCTTTAGAAAGTGACCAAAACGGCGGCGGTGGACAGACTGACAGACACCACCAAGTACACTGGATCACACAAGGAGCGCTTCGACGAATCAGGCAGAGGGAGAGGCAAGGCGGGCCGCACCGACATCCCCGGTGCCTCTATTGGTGCCAGGTTCCCTGGGCACTGATGATGATGATGATGATGATGATGATGATGATGATGAGGGAGTCTTCGTCACCTCCAAACAACATACATGATCCTAAAGAAGAAAAGCGAGCGGTGCTGCTGCTGATGAGAGACTCACATGACCTGGCTTAAACACTGACATCCTGCGACGTCATGTCATGTGTAGTTACAACCCCATGGGAAAAACCTTTGGAAAGTGCATACGTCAGACCAACGTCATCCAATGGGTAAACCCTTGTGGGGTAAAAACCAAAGCCACGTAGGATAGAAGCGCATTGCTCGAAAAGCGGGGGAAAAGTGTTTTGTATTTTTCCAAAATAATATGAATAAAAAGAAAAACAATATAAAGAAGTATATTTAGAATCATGAGGACATTTTGGAGCCAACATTCATGAAATCAATTTAGTACTCTTGAAGATAACTCCCTGTGGTGGGAAATGCCTTTTCCACCACTGCTCATATTTTTGCTAATAAACATGCTAACAATCTGAGAGAGAGAGGGTGCATGAAAAAGGCTCTGTACATACTGTACATACAACTTCAACATGGCTACTTATAAACCCCAAGCTTCCCTAGTGACTGTTAACTGTAATGTTATGTTCAAGTGTGACTCTTTCCTACACAGCTAAAAAAAAAGATGACACAGAAGAGCAAAGTATTTTTATCTTTTGAAATGAGCTTGTTGTGTTTTGAAGATAAAAACAGAATTCACAATGGAAACTCTCCTGTAGCCAGGCATTTCAATGCCACAAAGACATGAGGTGTGTGACTGTGTGTATCCTGGGCTTTCATGGTTTCATGGTGAGTCCCATGAAAAGAAGAGCTGATAGAGATTTACTTCTACAGAGAGAAAGCGTACCATAGATTCACTCCATATATACAGTATCCTGTCTAAGGGATTAAACGAGGAACTGGTATTGAATTGCTCTTTTGTATTAGAAAAGTCCTGTTGTTTTCTGGTTGGATTTGTATTGTATAACCTATATATTTTTATATTGATTATATTGTGTATTTTGAGGATTAAAATTCTGACCAAGGCCAGAAGGATTGAAACATGTTTGTTTATTGTTAACTGCTATTGCAGTTCATTATATACAGTTTATAATAGCAAAACGTGACTATTAATTTGTAACTCTCTCCTCACTGGCCTTCCAGCATGTGCACTTAAGCCTCTCCAACTGATCCAAAATGCCGCGGCATGACTGGTCTTCAACCAGCCTAAGTTCTCACATGTCTCCCCCCTTCTCCGCTCCCTCCACTGGCTCCTGGTAGCAGCCCGCACTGAATACGAAACACTGATGCTGGCCTTCAAAGCAGCCAAAAGTACGGCTCCTCCATACCTCCAAAACCTGATGAACCCCTACCCCACCTGTTCACTCATATCAGTCAAGACAGGGATGCTGACAGAACCCTCGCTAAAAACCCCAGGACAAAAATCCACTTTCCTAGACAATTTGCCCACCTGGCCCACAAACTGTGGAATAAACTCCCTAGTCGCACTGTCTCGCACATAGAACTGATCACTAGTTTTCGCTGTGGACTGAAGACTACCTCTTCAGACTCCACCTAAACCCATAGCACTTACTGTAACACTCCCCTTCCCTTGATGACCATACATGAAAGCTAGATGTAATTTTTTTAGGTTTTAGAAAAGTTTTTTAATGATTAGGTGCATGGGCTACCTATGTTATTGTTTTTCTAGATTGATATTCCTATATGCATTTGTTGCATTGTTGTTGATGTACTGACATATTATCTTGCTTAATATCTTGCTTATTATATTGATGTATTACCTGCTTATTGTAAATCGCTTTGGATTAAAAGTGTCTTCTAAATGCCTAAATTATAAATTATAAATTAAAGCCGGCATTGATCAGTGAGTTGAGCTCGCCTATAGCCTTTGAAGTTCCATCGTACAGCAGCCTGTATATGGGATGCTGCCTGGACAGCATGGTTTTCGAGGTTCTTATCTGTGCTACTACCAGCTGAACTTTTCAAACCATGCTGAGATGCCAGTAGGATGCTCTCAACTACAGCGGTGGAAGAGAAGCATCACCAAAGTCCCTCAGCCAAGAAGGAAGGGTAGAGTAGACCTGTTGCACTGGTTGTTCCCAAACCGACCCAATAGAGAAAATAGCTATCTTATAGTTTATTATTATTATTAAAATATAGTTAGGCCTACTTCTTAAAAGCGTATTTGTGTTTATCTTGTATAGTTGTTGTTGTTGTTATTACAATTATGCTATTTTATTTATGAAATTCTCTTGAAAAAATGTTTTTCTAATGTTTTTTTATATATATTTTTTCTTTTTAAATAATAATAAAACAAAATTGTAGGCCTCGTTGGCCTTTTTTTGTGTGATCTTTACCAAAGATGGGTTCTGATTCCCACTGAACCCAGTGTATACTTGATTGATTGAAGACTTTATTAGAAGTTTGCATAGGAAAAGGTACAGTTTCATGACGGTATACAGTTCACTGGTACAAGGTCTACTAAAAGGAGATCCATGAAAAGACTAAGCTAATTTCCACAGGAAACCATTAAAGTATCTCATATAACATTGAATGACAGACGAATAGAACACAGTACTATGCAGTAGATATGTAAAGAAAAGAAAACGAGACACACAAAAAAAACAAAAAAAAACAGTAGGCCTAATTCTAAACAAACAGTAAGTATATACAAAGAAGGGGCAGGGGAGGGTAGGGTTGGGCTAGGTTAGTTTTTTTTAAAGGCTGCTAGTGATCCACACTCCTTTATGGCCTTCGGAAAGGCTTTCCACATTTTGGTGGTATAGCAGAAAAAAAGAGTTTGACCCTTTGTTGCATGTTTTGACTCTGGGTTGAAAGTACACCTAACACCGTCCATTAATACAAACTAAAGAAGTCCTCTGTTCATTTAACTATTGAGGATGGACAATTCATAACAAATGCAAGTAGAGCATCAATATCTGTGAACTAGAGATTGTTAAGTCCTAAAGTCTAAGCTAGAACATACTAGGCCTATATAGACACACAGACAAACACACTGACGGAGGTAAACAAGTCACTAGGGGGCGTGCGTTCTCTTCTGTGAATCACATGTTCACAACACCAACAGTTCTGCAGCAACCATCGTGAATTCCATTCCAGAGTCAAGTTATTCTTTTTGTATAGCCTAGTAGTAGGCCTATGCCTTTGCAAATGTAGGCTAATTGCCTTCTATAAATGCCAAATGTTTTCCTAACTTTAATCCTTACACAAAAATAGAAATATAATGTCCCATTTAATTTAACCCAAACATTGCGTGCAGCAAGCTACACAATCATGTTTATTCATTATCTGATTTGGACTGATTTGTCTCTCTTGGTTGTTGGCGTTCTTTCCCTTTTGATGGGCTCCTAGGCCTCTTGCTGTCATTTTCATTTCGAGTTATGGATCCAAGGATACTGAATAGCATCATCAAATCTTTTCAAAGCGGATATTTGTTTGGATAGTAGCCAGAAGACGGGGCTGAGGAGGATGACGTCGTCATGTGCTGCTCGGTACCCTTTCCCTCCCCTCCCCTCCCCTCCCCTCCTGTCTCCTCTCTCTCTCCTCCTCCTCTCTCCTCCGTTCCGCATCCCTCCAGACAGTTCATCCTTGCTCCATCCCTCCCTCCATCGTTTAGACTAATCATTCCAGGGATCTGGGACTGGGAGTGTCAGGAAGTACTATCATATCAGATCATCTCAGCTTGGTTCAAGGCAGCATCGATCAGTGCTCATCCACCGCTCACTTTAAGGCAGGTAGGCCTATAAACCTTACTGGACCACTATCTACGCTTCCTCTCTGGGATGTTTTTGTGACGATGTTGTCGGAGGCAAATATACCTCGCCATAGGCTATACGATGGTATCGCGCGCCGTAGTAGCCTAATTGGAACATCTGATCCATAAAATAGGCTATGATGTTATCTTTCTTCGCGCCTGCTTTTCACATATAATAGGGCTACTTTTAGTTACCATAACCGTTAGTAGGCTATTGATGACTAGCCTGCAAAAAGTATTTTCCTCCCTTGTAATTTTTACTTTCATTTATGACTAATGACTATCAATGTGACCCTTTTCTACATAGAAATTATGTTCAGCTACCTAAAATATCTAACTTAGTTGCAGAAAAAAACATTTGGGATAGGCCTATGATGCTTTATTTCCTTTTACAGTGTAACAAGCCTTTGCTGGACAAATAGCCTAGCTAATCATGTAAAGAGTAAAGACTCAAGTATTCAAAAGTGCAAATTACAAAGTAAATGTTCCATTTAATTTCAGTGCACTGCTGAACTGAAATAAAATAAAATAAAATAAATATTCTATCTATAAATGCGACAAATCTCTGTCTGTCTGTCTGTCTGTCTGTCTGTGTGTACGTTCGTCCCACCGGCTTCAGATTCGGCACGCACGTTCCCCGCCGCGGCGCGGAGTGCAGTGCCGGGCCTCGACCCGACCCGACGCACGTTTTTTCCGAAACGGCGCAAAACGTTCGGAATCTCCTTATGCGGAGCTGATTGTTGACATCAGGCTGTTCCGGAGGAAATCTGCGCAAGCGCTGACTCATTGTGACATCACTTCATAAAAGGCTCTGACATCACGTACGCCACATGAGTCAACAAAAAATCTCTGTGAATGTGTATGTATGTATGTAATCCGCGTATCTCGAGAACCGTTCTTCCCACCGGCACGCGCGTTCTCCAGATATGGGCATAAAATTAATGCCCGAATGCGGAGCTGATGTCTGACATCAGAGTTTTCCGCAACCGGTACTGTGTGTGCAGAGATCTCCATATATGGGCATAAGGGGACAAAGGCAAACAGATGGTCAAAACGGGTCCTATGACAACAGGTATATTGGGGTTTGCATTAAAGTATATTGGGGTTTGCATTAAAGGGTGGGGCATTCATGGGGTCCGCTCCAAAAAATAAAATAAAAGAGACAAAGACAAACATAAGACAAGCAACAAAGCGTGGGACTGGGAGGATGACTTGAATGATGCAGATTTAAGCAGGCTGTGTATTCTGCTTAAAGAAGAAACAAACAAAAAGCGACAGAGATCTCATATATGGGCATAAAATGGACGCAGATAAACAGATATCTCCATATACGGGCATAAAGGGACACAGACAGACAGATACAGAGATCTCCATATATGGGCATAAAATGGACGCAAATAGACAGATATCTCCATATATGGGCATATATGGGCATAAAATGGACCCAGAACTATATCTGCAGTGATCTCCATATATGGACATAAAATGGACGCCGACAGACAGACAGATACAGATATCTCCATATATGGGCATAAACAGATGGTCAAAACGGGTCCTATGACAACAGGTATAATGGGGTTTGCATTAAAGGGCGGGGCATTCATTCCCTATTTACATCGTTCCCGAGTTGGCCAGGTCGCTGACTAGACGCTGGGCCGCCCGATTATAAATCATCAGAAATGTTGTAAAAATAGCTGATCTGCAAGCTAACACACCAGGACTTAAGTTGTTTATTCAGAATATATATTGTTTAAGTTTGCTGAGTCCCTTCCTATAAATGTAGTGGTGTCAAAAGTACAATTAATATTTATATTTGAAATGTTGCCAAGTGAAAGTCTTGATCATGCAAACATAATATACAGTAGCCTATATTATTATACTCTAAACATACATTTACTTGAGTACAGTACTCAAGTAAATGTACTTAGTTGCAGTCCGCCGCTGGTCACTGCCTGACTAACTCAACTTTATTGAATTAAGCTGCTCTCACTGTGACGGATGTGAGTGTGTGTGTGTGTGTGTGTGTGTGTGTGTGTGTGTGTGTGTGTGTGTGTGTGTGTGTGTGTGTGTGTGTGTGTGTGTGTGTGTGTGAGAGAGAGAGAGAGAGAGAGACAGACAGACAGACAGACAGACAGATAAAAGGACAGAGAGTGAAAATGTTCATTAGATTGATTCTTGCAGCAGTTTCTTGGCAGACAGAGAATCAATCAGCTAATAGAACCATTACACTATGAATCTGTGTGTGTGTGTGTGTGTGTGTGTGTGTGTGTGTGTGTGTGTGTGTGTGTGTGTGTGTGTGTGTGTGTGTGTGCGCGTGCGTGCGTGCAACTTGCATGCGTGCGTGCGTGCATGCGTGTGCGCTGTGCGTGCAATGTGCATGTGTGCGCTCGCTCACGCACACACAAATGGACCCACACAAATGGAACCTAATGGGTCCACATGGGGGTTACAAATGGACACTTTGTTAACATGGATGAAAGATGATAGTACTGTGTCTTCTCATGTATAGAGAGACAAGGATCTATAATATTTCCTCTAAAAATAACATACTTATGTTTCCCATGGAAAGAAAAGCGAGCTGCAACAGTGTTTATGAAAGCTTGCCAGCTTTATCGCAGCATAAATTAAATCCTTACTGTTCATTTAACTGTGTGTTTTGCTACCCCAGCATGGCAGAGAGTCCAGTGTCCATAGCCGAGGTGGAGACCGCCTTCAAGAAGTTCGCGGTCCATGGAGACTCGAAGGCCACGGGCAAGGAGATGAACGGCAAGAACTTTGTGAAGATGTGTAAGAACTGTGGCATCATCGACGGCAAGAACGTCATCGCCACAGATGTGGACATCGTCTTCTCTAAAGTCAAGTAAGATATCTACTTGTGTCTTCCCTGCCCTCAGATTAGACCAGGGGTGCCCAAAAGGCTAGTCTTGAGTGGCCAGACTGTTGACTCCGCGATTTGGAAATGCTCCCGTCATACAGTCTGGCATAATGAAAAAAGAACGGTGAGTATCCGGTTAAAGCGGAAGGGAAGCCTCCTCCCCACTTCCGTTTCGTTTTTAACACCTCGCACATTTATCCTAATATAAATAAAAATCATTAAGCATATTTAGCTTGCTGCTTAGCAGAAATGACATTTTAAAATATATTTTCATGAACGGAAATGCCAGTTTCCATTACTCGCAGTTCAGGAGCTGTAGTTCCAGACTCTATAGAGCATTCGGAGATTGTGGAATAGTTGTCTGGCTACGCGAGAATACCAAAAGGCTGACCACATGACATGCCCCTAAAAAAAACTCCTTTTGGCATCTGTTCCCCTGAATGACTGTCCCTGTGACTTGATTGATTGACATCAGGAAGGGCCTGTCAGCAACCTTCATGGCTTCTAAAGTAGGCAAAGCCCCCAATGCGATGCTTTGTTTTCGCATTACAAAGAACCTGAAAACTCGATCACTTCTATACAGAATGGGATGAAGACTTTTTCCCCCCAGTATTTCCCATTCCAAGTGCATTTGTCTTATTGCGACCGTAGGTCGCATTTACTACCAAAACCTCCACAGGCTGTCCGTCCGTCCGTCTGTGAGTCAGTCACACTTTTGCCCTGCTCATATCTCCACAACCGTTGCCCCCATCCATGCCAAATTTTGCACACATACTCCTTACCTGCCAAACTACAACCTCCAAGGACCCCCAGAGCTCCAGGGACCCCCAGGTCCCTGGGGGACCCCCAGGTGTAAAAAAAATGTCCCTCCGTGAGTGACACGTCACACGTCACACTTTTGCCCTGCTCATATCTCCACAACCGTTGCCCCCATCCATGGCACATTTTGCACACACACTCCTTACCTGGCAAACTACAACCTCCAAGGACCCCCGGAGCTCCAGGGACCCCCAGGTGTAAAAAATGACCACATGTGCAAAAATGACCAAATGACCACCCCAACGGGGCTGCTCACGGGGAATTCCTGGGGACCACCCACTCCTGGTGCTCCAGAACGGATGCAAAAGTGGTGGCGCCCCCAGTGGAGGACCCCCTCCACTGCAGCTCACATCAAATGCCGTAACTCGGGCTCGGAGCGTCCGGGAGAGCCGGGGCCGGTACCTATTCGTCCGCCAAGGCAACGCGGAGACCCCACCCCTCATTTCTCACATGGCCCTCTTCTAGCGCCACCTGCAGGCCAATTTTTAAAACACATTTTTGGACACTGCTCCTACAGTTTTTGCCCTAAAATCACGCAAATCGCTACACAGTATGTCTACACTCATCCCATCAACATGAATCTGTCCCATATAGCGCCACCTTCAGGCCGATTTTTAAAAACACATTTTTGGACACTGCTCCTACAGATTTTGCCCTAAAATCACGGAAATCACTACACAGCATGTCTACACTCATGTCATCAACATGGATCAGGAAGATTTTGGAAAAAAACATTTTTGCCCTATTTGTGGAGATAAGCGACCTACGGTCGCTTATCTCCCGATTAGGGAGTCTTACTGGTTATGTAACACTAGTACGGCTGTCCCAAAGCCCCCTCAGGTACCGGTACATTTGTTTCAGGGGCGTCAATTGGGTATGGCAGGGGTATGCAGCTGCCATACCCATGGTCCAGTACTTTTAAATATAAATCCATGAATGTCTCTTTGTCTATCTGTTCTGGTTATTATGTTGTTAAATTACAGTAAAATAACTACAAACGCAAAAATATTCCCCCTATCTTGACAACATTTTATATTCCCAGGTTCCGCAGGTCAGCTGCACATAATTGTGGCACGTTTACTAACATGCTACTAACATGCCAAGTTTAGCTGCACTTGAACAAGCGTTCCAGGCTGCCATATCCAGCCCAAGAAACTGTAGAAGGGGGGGGGATGTACTTCTTAAAATAAATCATGCCTGTTGCTAAGGTATGGCAACATGACAGTCATGTTGCCATTCCTTAGCTTTTTCTGAACTGATTTGTTTTGGCTGGGTTATGTTGAGCAGGTCATTTTAAAAGTAGCTCTCAAGTCAAAAAAGTGTGGGCACCCCTAGATTAGGCTGTATCAGGCTGCATCATTAAATAAATGCTCCTCCACACATAACTCTACTCTGTTACTGACATAATCCCTGTCAACATTCTAACAAAAAGCCAATCGGTAGGTGGAAGCTGGAAGGAGCAGTGTGCTTGCTTGCACAACGATCAAATTCAGTCGGTCAAGAACTGCAGTCCCACACTGGACAATGGCCTGTAAGGGTCTTTTATTGAGAATAAAACAAAGTAAAGGAAGCAGGTCAAGAGTGGCTTATTGTCGATGTCGGCAGAGAGCGAGGCTGTCCAAGCCCTTTTCAGTGTGCTAGACCCCTGGGAGATGGATGGCTGAGGTGCAGCGCAACACCCACCATCTGTTACCCAAGACGTGCTATTATTAAAGGTGTATTCAGTGATGAGGAAAGTGGCCGGGGGTCATCTTGTACTGGCCTTACAGCGTGGAAATGTTTAGTTTTTTATAGATTTTTTACACCATTATAATGTTCTTGTTTTGATCATTAAACCCAATCACTAAATATCGTCTCCAGCTTCAGGATATGTATGGTACTGATTTACTACGAGACTGTGGAGTTCAGTAGTTTACAATCTAGGCATTTAGCGACTGTGGTACTCAAAACTTTTATTTTGACCGTCATAACTAAACATCATAACATAACTACAGCCATACTCTACCCTGATTGGTCGAGGACTGGCTGGCCACCTCTGAAAACCGAATCTAGCTATGCTCGCAACACGGGCCATGGTGGAATTCCTTATATGGTCAGCACACATTCTAGTGAGGGGAATGAATGGAAAATGTACCAATTATATTTTTATTTGAATGAAATACAATCACTGAATATACCTTAAGGCACGTATACAGAATGAGCTACCCGGTACACATAAATCAACCAGAAAATGTAAAAAATCTGAAAGACTCGTTTCGTTTAATGAGTAGAGATACTGTGATACCGATTTGCCTGATGTTTTGCAAAGATCTCCCTCCTGGTGGTGGTGCTATAACAGATCCATGAGAAAAAATCACACCCGTGTGAACTGAGCAGTGGTCGTGGAGGCTGCGCAACAGCAAAACAAATATATGGGTAATAATAATAATAATAATAATAAAAATTAAAAAATATGTGTAAAAAAAAAGAAAAAAATATGGGGGGGGGGGGGGGGTGCTTGCTTGCGTGCATGCATGCATGATGTCACTCAGGCCGCCACTGCTATTGCAGTTGATGCTCAAGGCAGACTAGACTCAACAGCACCTCTCTGGTCATTCAGGGTACTCAGGCTACATACACCAGAGGCTACATACAGACAGACACACAGACAGACACACACGGATACACACACGGCCACGCTATGGAGACGGTGTGACCACCGCTCAAAAAAATGGGGAAGAGGTTCTGCTCTGGCATCCAGCGAGTACCGTATGTGTGCACAGTTCCGCTGCATTTAAGCCAACAGTGCCGGAGATGAGCTGTTCACAGACGCACAGGCAGACGCACACAAGGACAGGGTGCGAAACATAGTCTTGGCCATGTCTTTGGCCTGACGAAGACAACAAACTCAAAACTTTCAGTACACCGGTCTCCCACCGGTGTACTGCTTGACTCACTGAAAGACCAGTCACTAACTAGGTTGGTCTGCTATCCGACTTACCAATCAGAACATCAAATTATAACTGCTGCTCATAAAATCCGCTACCTCCCAGCTATGTCTTCCTGTGAGCTATAGTGAGATGTCCCCTGAGCCTAGTTCCTGAGGAGCCTGAGCTAAAGAGCTCAATAATAGGAGACAGTTGACTATGTGTGGAGCCAACGAGCTAGAAGGTAGTCAGCTAAGATTCTTGATATTCTTGACAAGAAAGTCCAGATCTACACATCTCACAGTCACAACGCCTTGCGCTGCGAAGCGTTGTGAGCTTGTAGATCAGCTATTTTTGTCAAAGAGGTTTGGTGTAGAGGGGAAAAAGAGGTCAAGTGTATTAGCTAATGACGGCTCAAGTGGTTAAATATCTGAAAACACAAATTGACATGAATCCAAAACACAAGGTTGTGGGGGTCCCTGCTTTTTCTAGATAATCAGGTGACCATGCCAAAAGATAGTCATAATTCTTCAGTCGTGCAGTAAGATTATACTGTAGTTAAAGTGATGAACATTTTAGGATAACCTTTCTGGTCTTGGTGTGTGTGTGTGTGTGTGTGTGTGTGTGTGTGTGTGTGTGTGTGCGTGTGTGTGCGTGCGTGCGTGCGTGCGTGCGTGCGTGCGTGCGTGCGTGCGTGCGTGCGCGTCCTCAGAGCGAAGTCGGCCCGTGTGATCACATTCCAGCAGTTCAAGCAGGCGCTGACAGAGTTGGCTCCCAAGCGCTTCAAAGGGAAAAGCCAGGAGGAGGCAGAGCAGCAGATCTACGGTCTCTTAGCAGGGAAGGAGCCTGCCAACGTGGGAGTCACTGTGAGTGTTTGCAGCAACAGAGCCACCCATCCTCACCTGTCACCTGAAATGCATACAATCTTGTGTCCAACTCATGTATATACAGTAAATATGTCATTGTAATACAGCAGAGCACAGAGCCGCAGACTTACAGACAGATAATGTAAAACACTGTTTCCCAAACACTGGGGTTCTTTTATGAAAATGAAAGAAAAATCTAAGAATCCCATAAATTATAAATGTTTAAGTAGCCGATCTACAAGCTCACCACGCGCCGCTTTGTGAGCTTGTAGTTCTGCTATTTTCATTTGGGTCCCCGGAAAATGTCTAATTTCTCTTTTGGGTCTTGAGCTAAAAAGTTTGGGAACCCCTGCTGTAAAAGACAGAGGGTGAAAATGTTCATTACTGTAGATTGATTGTTGCAGCAGCAGCAGCAGCACTAGTTTCTTGGCAGACAGGATCAATCAGCTAACAGAATCATTACTCTATATGAGTCTGTTTGTGTGCGACGTGCATTGCGTGTCTGTCTGCGTTACTTATTTTCCTTTTTGTTTGAACAAACAGATCATAATATGCGGAGCATTATTGTGCGGGGTGAATTATCGTTGTCCAGGGGTGTCGCACCAAATTCTGGGCCCTGGTTGCAAGGATTCACAGCGGGCCCCCCATGAATGTTCTTCATGGTTGGAGGGGGTTTAACCCATTTATACTGGGGACGCATTATTTTGCGCTTTAACTCTTGAAAAATAGCAGATATACAAGCTCACAGCACGGCACTGCGAACTTGTAGAGCTGCTATTTTTGAAAAATCTTGAACATTTGTGCAAATATAAAATATTTCAAATCCTTCTTTTTTTGATGTTTCTATGTCAGTGTGGTGCTCAAACCTTTTCATGTGAAGGACCCCCAAAATGATATGTATTTGGCCACGGACCCACATCTCAAAATATTTAGTTCCAGGGATCCCCCAGAAGCAAAATCTTTGTTACAAAGCTGTGAGCTTTATATATCTGCTATTTTTCAATAGCTAAAGACAAGTATAAAATAATTAAGACCCCTCCACCTTGGGCCCTAGTAACTCAGTCCCACTTTTTCCCCCCTTGTGACGCCCCTGGTTGTGTCTTGTGTTCTGTGTTTTCAGAAAGCGGCGAAGGCGGCGGCGGTGGACAGACTGACAGACACCACCAAGTACACCGGGTCGCACAAGGAGCGCTTCGACGACACGGGCAAAGGGAAAGGCAAGGCGGGCCGCGCGGAGCAGCCCGACACCAGCGGATACGTGGGGGCTTATAAAGGAGAGGGCAGCTACGACGAGAAAGTCAAAGACGCTTGAAACCACTTGGACCTCCCCGTCCGCTGTTCTGGGCGGAGAACATTAGGCGAGAAAATGGATCCGCAAATATATTTAGTGCAGGGCGTATAGATCCCATATGGGGGACTACGGTCAAATAAATAAATGCTGCTTTCAGATGAAAAGATGTACCTCCATCCTAAAAAACAAACAAACTAACTAAAAGCAAAAGAATACAAAGACAAAGTACATTTTGAATGTTATGGACCAAGCAGTCATGAAATGTCATTCATCTTTTTAGCATCCTAGAAAATAATGTAATTCAAATATTTTAGGTATTTAGGTTTAATCCAGTGATTCTCAACTCTCATCTAATTTCAAGGACCGCCAAGTTGATATGCATTAGGCCACAGGACCCCATTTGATTTAGCCTCTTCGACAACCATTTAAGAAAATTTGTATTGTTATAGACATGATTTGGTCTGTCATTTGGTGCAGAATTTCATTACCAAAGGGATAATAGTGAAAACCTGATCAGAATAGACATTATTGTTTGTTATTTGTAGTTGTAATGTAATGGAAAAGATGAACTAACAATCATTTATCTGCATGCCATGGGGACATCCTGGGGGGACCCTGGGGGTTGAGAACCAGGGTGGGTAAACCAGGGGAAATATAATCCAAAGAAAACTATGCATTAACCAATTATTACAATTTTGGCCTTCAAGGAGTAGTTCAAATGACTTTTTTTTTTCTTCTATTGATTACTCACCTCATGGAGACTTGAGTTCAATCCCCCATTCGGAATCAATGGACCTACGAAGAGTCTCCTCAAATTATTGGCTTAGGAATGCGACAAAAACCCCAAAATATTATTGAACTCGAGTCTCCATGGGGTGAGTAATCAATAGGAAAAGTAAGCCATTTACCATGAGAGGGAGTGGGTTGTTGGCTGATTTACCACTGTTTCAGGGTTGTGTGGCAAACAACCCTGAAACAGCCAACAACCCACGGCCTAGAATGGTAAATTGCTTTTCTACCACTTTTTCCATATACATGAAAGAAAACACAGTTGTAACTTGCAAGGATCTTTAGTTACAATCATTAATTGTTTCAGTGGGCGGGGTCCATGAGCCAACTCAAGGTTGTTGGCCTATTTACCACCGTTTTAAACCAATCAGAATCCAGTATTTGAACATGCGACAAGAACAAGTGGTAGAAAAGTCATTTTGGGTGTGAACTACTCCTTTAAGCAGACACTCCCATCGAGAGTGCAAGATCAAAGTAAATGTCACGAACCAAAGTCGACAAACTAGGTTAAATGGACAAGAAGCGCAAAAGAAAAATATGGAGTAATACAAAGTAACTAGCATACCAGGCAAACAGGATCAAACATAGCATCCGTCTAAAGTAAACAACATGCTATCTAAATAACAATCTTAGCATTTGAGTTCAAGCAAACAGTGGCAGTGCATGTCTAACACAACATGTGTGACCAGTACATGGAATGTATCTTTAGTGATTTCACAGGGACCAACAGTTTAGTGACACCCCAACATGCCTTAGAGAAGTATGTTCAGGGGTATTCAACAGGGGGTCCGGGACCCCTAGGGGGTCCGAGTTACTACAGGGGGCCACCAAATCTTTGTGATAGGATCATTCTTTTAAATAACAATTTGAACCCTTGCATCCCTGTTCTGAGGAGAACTTTCGACAAAAACATCAGATCTACAAGCTGTAGATCGGCTATTTTCGGCAAATAGGTTTGTTGTAGAGGTAAAAAAAAAGAGTAGCTCAACTACAGAGTGAAAGGTGTGATGCCCCACACACTAAACAGTGTATAGACAGGTTTCTTGTTTACAAACATTGAGACTAAATGCACAGCTGACTGTATCATGTAATCAATTCCGTCCAATCCCCAAACCTGTTGTTTTGGGGAGCGCTGGTTTCATTGGCTAATTTTGGTACGGACCCTGCGCACGCATCTAGTTTTATCAGTGTAACGTGGACCAGAAACCCGTCTATAGTCTGGGTGGTTAGGAATGTGCCACCCAACTCTCTCCCCTGCAGGTGAGCAGGGTGGGGCCTCATTGGCTGATTAGCTTGATGGCCTACTATGGAGAGCACCTGGGCCCGGTGCCTCCAGTAGGCTATAAAAGGCCTCCCCTCTCCAGTCTGCTGGTGAGATCTGGAGGATGCAGATGTGTCCCTTCAGCACTTGTTCTACGCTCAACCATGCCCCTCTTATGTTCTCCTTAGTTCTATTTTGACTTTACTTTCCATGCAACACCTCGCACAACACCATGTCTCACCCATCCACACCTACACTACTGATCACTGACTCCACACTCCATTGGATCCTTTATCATTGAGTTTGTTGATTCCCTCCCTAGTTGATTCTAGGTCTAGGCCTTTATTTAATAAATATACTTATGTTATACTTTTGACAACGTCTCGTCTCCCCTTTGTTGCTGCTTGAGCCAGCTGTAACAAAGGTCAAGTTAACTAAAAGCATGAATCCAACATAGACTGATGACAGTGCTGTCAAAATAATCTATATGAAATCAATGAAAATCTGCATCACGCATTTATACAATATGTACAGGGGGTCCCTGCTTCATCTCTCTCTTTGCAAAGGAGTCCTTGGCCTGAAAACGTTGAAGCTCCCTGGCTTATATAACATTGAGCTTGATCATTGTGCTTCTATGTTGATATTGATGTGGTCATTGTGGTTTAAAAGTGCTTTAGGAACAGCTAACCTCCACAGAAAGAGAATGGCATGCTTGACAAGTAATCAAGTCCAATATTAAGCCATATAGTACGGTATGAGGTTTATTACAGTTCAGGTCAAATGAAGTGGGAGGTCTGAAATGTACTGT
Source organism: Nannobrachium achirus (assembly GCF_963921795.1). Classification (NCBI taxonomy): domain Eukaryota; kingdom Metazoa; phylum Chordata; class Actinopteri; order Myctophiformes; family Myctophidae; genus Nannobrachium; species Nannobrachium achirus. The sequence continues at coordinate 15,270,105 of NC_137812.1, forward strand.
TCCTCAGTTTGTCGTTGTATGCAAATGAATGCTTCTGCTGCTCCAATGTTGCTGCTTTTTGTAATAGTGAATTATGCTATTGACTTTTCTTTTTTATAGATTTTACCAATAGGCTATTGAAAGTATATTTTACATGTTATCCTGTCAAGAAAGGACAGAATAGATGAATGGAGGGTGGGAAAAAAACAAAACATTTAGATTAGATTGGACCATTTTTTATTGTCTGGTTTGAACTTGTAACTGAACTGTAAAAACAAACCCTCCAAGTTGAATAAAGCTTCTCTTGATCCGGGCGGATGAATAGAGAAATGGGATGAGGTCGTCGTGTTTTCCGTTGTCTTCTTTACTATCCTCTTGTACTCGGACAAGAGCACGTTTGTTATTCTCAAGTGCACAGCAAAATGCAGAGTGTTAATCATAATAATAACCCTTGCGGGGCCATTTCTGCACTCTCAGAGTTGAACCAACACTCTGGGTTTTGACTGTGTATGGAGTGTGTGAAGCAGACAATGTGTCCATTCAGACAGTCCTGACTAGGGATGGAGCTGGAAACAAGGGCCGGCTACAAACTCGATAACACATTTATTGAGTACCCGGTATCAATAAGCTTTGGGCTTCTCAAGCTTGTTATCGAGCATATAGCGGCCCATGACGTCATGTTTAAACAATCGAGACAAGAGGCGTTCAAGAAATTATTAAAGTACTATTCATGAAATCCATTTAACACTTATTGCACACAAATCTTCATAGATGGTGGTCAGCCACAAACTCACGGTCACAGTGTCATACATATTCTGAAGAAAACCTGGAGACTGACATTCAGAAATTGGGTCTTATGATCAAAATAAGAACATTTTAATTATAATGTTATGTAAAAACTGGGGCTGGGACAATGGCATTAATTTGAGGCTTTGTAATTACGGTAATTAATTGAAATTAATCACATCTTTACAACCTATAACAATGCATTTTGGTATACAAGTGAATCAAAATCCATTTAACACTTTATTGGACACAAATGAATGATTGTTTTAATGATATTTAATGATAATATGTGTTACTTTTGTCAATTGTCATCTTCATAGATGGTGGTCAGCCACAAACTCACAGTCACAACAACTGGCCATTAGAAAAAGATAACAGAAACATCTGAATTTGTCGTCTCGAATTTCCACAAAATATTAGAAAACGCTCAATTGCGGGCTCAATAAAAGCCCGGCTCAATAAGCAGAATTGATAAGGTGCTCATTATCATTTATCAATAAAAATCAACGAGCTCCATCCCTAGTCCTGACCACTCTTCTGAGAGGAACGTCTGTCTGTCCATGAGCAGTAATTTATTTTATGCTTTCGCTATTGAAAAACAGCAGATCTACAAGCTCACAGTGCTGCACTCGGTGCCGCGCAGCGAGCTTGTAGATCTGCTATTTTTGAAAGAATCTTGAAAAGTTTAGCAAAAAAATATATATATATTTTCTTCAAAGCAAACCTTTGTATCTCAAATCTCTGCTTCTGGGGGGTCCTTGGAACAACATATTTTGAGACAAAGTATAACGTTGCTGTTAGGCAGAAACCTCTTATCTCCATATTTTTAAGTTTTAAGTTTTTTCATAAATTAAACGCCCTACTTGATCATACAGCGTCACACAAAAGCATCGAAACAAAAGTATAACACATCTGCGTGCTCGTTCTGAGCTTGTCGATCTGCTGCTTTTGCTATCTTTGAAAAGTAACAGTTCTTTGGACACATAGGTTTCCACTCAACAGAAGACGATAACTCAGGCTTAAAATGTAAACACCTCAAAAAAATAAACGCACGAGTCATAAAAACCGGTAATGGCCAGATTCTCTCTTAATGTTCCCTGTGTCAGTCCTGGCCGATCTCCAGAAGTGGCTACAGTTTCAAAACACAGAGATAGCATTAAATGTTCTTTGTCGCGTGCAACAATAGGATTTTAACGCCCGTACAGGACCCGCCTCGTAATGTGACACGCATGCGTTCACATGCAACACCGCTGGACAATAATGCCCTTTGTACCAGGATCACTTTACAGCTGGTTTGGCGGCCACAAGGTTCACACTCTACCACGGTGTCACGTCCGCAAAACAGTTGACCTTTGACAATTGTGGTTGATAAATTTTTTGTTATGGTATTTGTTTGTTTCATTCTGAAAAATGCATAATGCATAAATTGCGTGCTGCAGCAGTCACACAGTTTCCGCAACGCAATCACTTGGGAAATGGACACATAGCACGAGGATGACGGCAAGCAAATACAACTTATAGAATATTTAGGTATTTCCACTGTCTTTAAGAATCGAAAGAGCTCTGAAAAGAGAGATGAAAACTGCACCAAGCAAATGATGGAACATGATCAAGGAAACATATGTAACTCACTGCCAATATATTAAACCTTACAGTATATAAATACTTCAGTTCAGTGAAACTCGATCTTGTTACACACTCTTTATTTTTATGTTTTCACATGGTCAAGGTTTCACCATGCTGGCTTGAGGTGGACATACACATGAGCGGACAATAATAGGCCTGTTACCGTGTCCATTTGGTTCCATTGGAACACTCTCAGAATGATGGGGATCCTTGAAAAGTCTAAAAGGTCTGTAGTAGTGGACACCTAATGTGCCAGTGCCATAGTAGATCAGTATCATAGGCTACATATTCTGAAGAAAACCTGGAGACTGACATTCAGAAATTGGGTCTTATGATCAAAATAAGAACATTATAATTATAATGTTATGTAAAAACTAGGGCTGGGACTCCATTAAAAAAACAATCTAATTCATTTGAGGCTTTGTCATAAATTAATTGAAAGTAATCACATCTTTAAGACCAACAGTATTAAAACTAATTTTGGTATAGAAGTGAATCAATGAGTGAGTTTTTTTTATCTAAATTTACCATCCATTGGGCTAAGCAAAGCGGTCTGATTGGCGTCTTCACCCGTTGCGTGCACTGGGGTTTGTTGCCTGTAGGTTGGTGCACCGCTATGATCAGTATACGCCTGAAACTCATCCAGTGAGGAAAAAAAAACTAAGCATTATTAAAATGTGTTTTATCGCTTTTTTTTCTGTAATTAAATAATCAAAATGTATCCGTCCCAGCCCTGGTAAAAAACTAAATCTAACATTTGCCACGGACATTTGACCGTGTACGGACATATCGATGACCCCTGCTTATCTCTCTACTCTATCTGTACCTACTGTGTTTCATGTTTACTGCTGTTGCTACCGGTATATGACGCCTGCATTTCCCCATGGGTATCATCACTAATAAAGGTCTATCTTATCTCATGGTGTGGGCTGTGAACTATATGGAAGAGGACACCGTGGCTACTGGCTATTGTTATTGTGTAAAGTAAAACATAACAAAGAGAGGCTAATATCCAGAGCTTTACATGTCCTAGATTTATTTTTAATAAACCAAATCCCTCTGAGCTTTAAACTGGCTAGGATGTAGCTGACAAAAGAGGATTTCCATCACCCTGCTCAATCATCATTAGCCTAATTGTGGATCTGCACTTCTCTTAAAGCAATATATTTTTGAAATATTTAACTGTTTCCCTGCACAATTTTCTAAAAAACATTCCAAACAATAATAAAACTAGAACTACGTCACTCTGGCAAGGTGCCAACTTGCGTCCTGCACGCAAGCAGAGCGCACCATGAGGTGCGCAAGCAGAATGTGCCGCGCAAGTAATTAAGACTAGAGAGATGCAATTCTGGGAAATTGCAAGTGTGGTTGCCTTTCACAAGGAATCCGCTGGAAAAATGCATTTGTCCCTTTCATGCCCATATATGGATATCTCTGTGTCTGTCTGTCCTTGTCCCTATTTGAGCGGTGCTAACCATTCCGTCCTTGTCACTTTTATGCCCATATATGGAGATCCCTGATGTCATCACTATTAAGCCCATATCTTGGAATGTCCATATATGGATGGACATACTGTGTCAGTCTCATGTAATGGATGACGTCAGACATCTATGATATCAACCATGTCCATATTTGGGAAAAGTACATTTTTTGCATTTTCCCATTCAAGTCAATAGAGAAAATTAATTCACAAATGAGTTAATATAAATTAAACTAGAACTGCAAAACTTGCTCCATGTGCACTGTCGCACAAGTAGGCCTGGCTGTTAATTTTTTGTATTTGTATTTATTTATTTAGACGGGACAATGCATATTAATGAACACTACATGAATGCAATGTAAATACACCGGAATTAGCAAGAATGCTAAATTTCATCCGTAGTCCCCACATGAAGACAAAAACAAAACAAACAGGTTGATTTGATGATGTTGCCAGAAATTCTGGTCCCTGACTGGGCTACGGGCTTAAACAAAGAACCGACATACATACCCAGCCGATCGCAGTACTTGCATGCTCTGCTGCAAGTCATTATATAAAAAGTATCTCTTTGCAAAATGCAAGCAGACAAGTCTCGATAAAGCCGGTCGATTTGACCATAATATGGCCCAAGTGCGTGCATGCCACCAAAACTGTAGTAGCGTATGTCTGGAGGTCAATTTTAGTTTGATACCAAATCCAGGAGAAATAACAATCACAGAGACAGTCATCACATCGCACAAGCACAATTTAACTCTGACACGTGTTGCCACGATAAGCCATGGAAATCCCCCAACACAGGAGAAATTCAGGAGAAATGACAATTTAGGAGCACCGCAGGAGATGAGGTCAACATTCAGGAGACTCCTGCTGGAATCAGGAGGGTTAATTGGCAGCCCTGCAATATTCCCTGGAATAAATAATATATGAACTGTACTCTGTAGAGGTGCCAACTTGCGGGTTGTGCACAAGTAGGCCATGTATGGCCTACTTGTGCGCCAGCAGAGCGCGCCATGAGGTGTTTGAATGTATGTGTGTGGTCAAGGTTTAATGCATTCCTGGCATCACCAGGAATGCTGGTCCCTCATTGGCTGTTAATGGTGACGTTACCAGAAATGCTGGTCCCAGATTGGCTACGGGTTTAAACACACATGGCTACCTACAGTACCTACGCACCCAACCGCAGTACTTGCACGCTCTGCTGGCGCAAGTAAAAAGAGAACACAAATCTTTCAAAAGGTGCCCCTAGTATAGTCTAAGGAAAATATATGTACAGGTATATTTAAAAAGAATTCCTGCAAGATTAGGCATATTTGTGAAACTGTAATAAAATTGTCTTCTTTAACATAGGATATTATTTTGCATATTTCTTAAAAAATAAGATCCACAAGCTGACAACATGTTACATTGCATGATGGATTTTGAAATGTTTTGAAAATGTGTAAGCATTTTGCATGTCATAGCAACACTGGGTTCAAGTGATCAACACACAAACACACACAAACACCTCCAACACAAGCAGGTTCACATCACTCCACATCACGTTGCTCTAACATTACAAGCCTTTCTGTCCGTTCATTGTTGGAATAAAATCCCAGATGGAAGTGTGGAAGGGAAAGGCATCTTTTTTACGATCCATACCCTTTGTCCACCAAAGTCCCTGAAGTTCCCTGCCAGTGTATAACTTTCATCTCTAACACTAGACTGGCATGGCATGTCTTTACCCTATAATGTCCCTGTTTGACTCACATGACTGCACGTGAGATCCTTATCGGAGGAGGACAATGTGCCGCTCTGCCCGGCTTTGATGGCAGTTGGATGATGATGACGTTGTTGGTACAATAACACATGGATGTGAACGTTAAGCACTTAAACCACAGCATCCGTGTTATTCTGGGGGGAAATCTCGCAGGAAAATAACAGATATTTAGAGTAGAGCTTAAAAACCTTGGGGAACCTTGCAGTCAACCAAGTATGGGGCTTAAAGGAGGCATCCAGACCAAAACACAAATAGGGTTAAATCAGCCTTTTATCAGATCCCGTCATACATGCTGCAGTTGTTTTTTTCATATACATGCCCCTGTTCTGCATTCTCCTCACTCCTACACAGCTAAAACGGGGGTATTTGAAGAGGTAGCTACTCGCTAAAGCGGCTATTTCTATCGCTCCAAACTTTTTTTTATGGATTGCGTATTTACCGTCTCATGAGACTCACAGATGCACTGTTTGTCCCTCCCTAGCAGCCGTTCATGCAGAACACGTTTTAGCTGTGTATAGGGTGGGGTGAATGCAGAACAGGGGCATGTATTTAAAAAAAAAATTGCAGCATGTATGAAGACCTGATATAAGGCAGATTTAGCCCTATGTGTTTTGGTCTGGATGCCTCCTTTAAGTGGTTTAGCGGTCCAGAGATTGCACACGCACTCTCGGCAATTTATTCTATTCTAGTCTATTCCTACTTAGATTTTGTTCATATTTTATATCTTATGCTTATCTCTCAACTCTTACAATACCTGTACCTATACTGTATTTCACACTTGTAATGTTACTGCTATGACACACCAGGTAAATGGTGCATTTATATAGCACCTTTATCCAAGGCGCTTTACAGAGATTGTGCATTACATTCACACACACATTCATACACCGATGTCGGATGATCTATCTATCTATCTGCACCATCTTTAAACAAACCTTCCCTTCAGAAGCAAGCAAGCTCGCATTGTTCCAGACGTGACAAAGGTTTCCTCAGATTTCCTTATTATTCCAAGACAGACAAAAGTCCAAGAACATGCATGGACGACACAAATCCCCCTCACGCCCCCACACCTCAGCTGACCCCAGAGAGGTTCCGCTGGGATGGCCGTGCAGGATTAGAGTGACAATTGGTTCCAAGCACGGAGGCTGATGTCAATCAGAAGTTGTCAACTGATGGTATCGGCCAACTTGACACCACTGACCTAAAACAACCTAATACACACCAGAGAGGACATTCCAATCCCCTGCACTTCACACAGGGGGATAGATAGATAGATACCTTTATTATCCCAAGGGGGAGGATATTCTTCTCACACTGTAAAATCCAGAGTGTTAAGTGAGCTCTGACAGGGTAATAAAATGGACCTGTCAGGACTTAAACTGTGCAGGGTGGGTCCTGCATGCTCTCACCTTCCACACACACACGGATTGTTTTGGTTCTAGAGCCCCAGGGGGGAGCATGCATGCACGCACGTTCTGGGCCCTGGGTGCAAGGATTCACAGCGGGCCCCTCATGAATGTTCTTCATGGGGGGAGGGGGTTTAACCCATTTAGACTGGGAACACATTATTTTGTGCTTTAACTATTGAAAAATAGCAGATATACAAGCTCACAGCCAGCTTGTAGATCTGCTATTTTTGAAGACTCGTGAACATTTTGTGCATTATTTCAAATCCTTCTATGGTTTTTTGAAAAACCAATGTTTCTGTCAGTGGTGCTCAAGCCTTTTCATGTGAAGGACCACCAAAATGATATGTATTTGGCCACGGAGCTCCATCTCAAAATATTTAGTTCCAGGGACCCCCCACCCCCAGAAGCAAAATTTAAGTTACAAATGTTCGCTTAAAAAAAAAAAAATCAAAGATTTGCACACATTTTCACGACTTTCCAAAAATAGCCAATCTACAAGCTCGCAGCCGCGCTGTGAGCTTGTATATCTGCTATTTTTCAATAGCTAAAGTACAAAATAATTAAGGCCCCTCCACCTTGGGCCCTAGTAACTCAGTCCCACTCCCCCCCGCCCACTTGTGACGCCCCTGGGAGCATGGGCCTGGAAGTGGGAAGGAACCTCTACTAATAGTGAACAGACTGATTGGTCTGTCTGGTCTGTCTGCTTCTCCCTCCCTCCCCCCATGGCTGCAAGGTGACCACACCTGTACAGCTATAAGTGACCAGGGAGGAGTCCGTATAGAGGCAGTCCTGACGTTAGGTTCTTCTTCTCTGTGGTCCAGGCTGGACTCTCTGCTGCAGGAGCCTTGGTTTTCAACGTGGATCCATCGGAACTTTCACAGTGAGTCCACTATCAGCTAACCTTCCTCCTCACAGCCCCCAATCTGCTGTGTGTGTGTGTGTGTGTGTGTGTGTGTGTGTGTGTGTGTGTGTGTGTGTGTGTGTGTGTGTGTGTGTGTGCTTTTTTTTTTTAACTAATAGGCCTACTAATAATTATTGCTAATAATACTACTAACAATAACCTACTCAACTGGGTTATTTTTTGGTGATCTGGCCTTTCATCACCTGTCACTTGTGAACACTCCCTAATAATGCCACTACCTCTTGGTATAAAATTATGTATGTTTGATAATTTGGGGGTACAATGCAGTCTCAACGTGACCCATCTTTGAGGCATTCAACATATAACATAATAATTCATTTATAAATATCATTCAGCAGGATTATAACTGTAGGGCTTGTTGGCACTTGGCAGGTCTAATTTGATTAATTCATTAGTTCATTATTATTCATTCATTTATTTAGATTATTTTTAATCAAATGATTATCTAATATCTATGATGATACATCATCATTTATCAGTTGATTATGTTTTGTTCTAATATCTAGAACGAAGTTGTCCAGAACAAACACATCTAAATCTGTTAAATATCTAGTCGCTCAATCTGTCCAATAATAAGAAAAGGCAAGACAAGTAAAAAAATCACACCCGTGTGAACAGAGCGGTGGTTTACCCCCCCCCCTTCCCCCCTGTGTGTGTGTGTGTGTGCGCGTGTGTGTGTGTGTGTGCCTGGTCTGGCCTGGCCTGAAAACAGCGCCCCTCCCTTAACATGTGTGGTCAGAAAAGGTACTACACCACAGGCTTGAGGCTACATACGGACGCACCCACCCACCCACATACATACACGTACGTCTACACACACGGCCACGTATAGGAGCGGCGTGACCACCGCTCAAAAAAAATGCCTCTGAGATGTTGGAGTAGAAGTACAAGAAGTGTGACTAATTACTGTACAGTACAATTGTTAGTTTTTTTTTTTACTTGAGTATTTCCAATTGTTTTTACTTCTACTCCACTCTCAGATGGAAATATTGTACTTCTACAATTAAAATTAAAACTTTAATGATTACTTTAATTACCCTACTTTGTAGATTTCGATTATTATTCCAAAGCATATACATTAACCACTTGGTGGCCTCCCCTAAGAAGAATCCCTATATAGATCTTGGCCATTTGAAAATAGCAGATCTACAAGCCAAATTTTCAAAAGATTTGTCATACAATTAAAACTTGTGAACTGAGAACTTTTACTTTTGATATTTTTATTTAAGTACATTTTGATGTCAATACTTTTGAAAACGGGATTCTACTTGTACTTTGCCGTATTGAGTATCGATACTTTTGCTAAAAGGACGATTTCACCACTTCATATAATTGGTCCTCACTATAATGTTCATGATAAAATAGCATCATTTATTTTTTTCTACTCGGCCTGTGCCTCAGAGGAGGGCTGTGGGCAGGTCAGAAACCCATCATCTTGTGACATCATCGATGGGGAATCCAAGCTAATAGAAAATGCAAGCTTTCTATTCTTGAAAAGTTGTAATGTTAAAGTGATAATAAAAATAAAAATCTAAATATTATTTTTTTCAAAAAAAGAAAAAAATCTGTCAAACTATGATGTCACAAGATAATGTATTTCTGAACTTCCTACAGCTCGTCTAAGACAGTGGTTCTCAACCTTTTCAGGCCACGACCACCAAAATAAAGTTAGAGGTATTAAAAAGTCCTCAAATTGTCACTTTAGAAATGTGCAGATACCCTCTATATATTCAGGAGCACCAGAGCCAGTGAGCTCTTTGTTTCATTGGGTCTCACCACCTTCATGGCTCTGTTGAGGAACCTGACTTACAAGTTCACTTGCAGACTGGATCGCTCCTTGAATGGATTAATTGGACAGATGACAGACCCTGGACGTAGCTCAGTCAGGTACACGTCTTCCATTAGAGGACACTGGCATGAGTGCCTCTTTAGCCCCAGTGGGGCTCGGTGAACATTGACAATATGAGTGCCTCTTGTAGCTCCGGTGTGGGCTTGGTGAATGTACTCTTTTTTTTTTTTTTTTTTTTTATTATCTTTGTAATGTGTTGTCTCTACCCTGTGGGCCCTGAGCCTGTAATAAAGTTTATATATTCTATACACTTAAACTTCAAGTTTAAGTTCGCCATCTGGGGACCCCCTAAAATAATTTGGGGACCTCCTGGGGGTCCCGACCCACAGGTTGAGAACAACTGTCCTAAGAGACATGGACCCAGAAGAAAGAAATTGGGTATTTTATTATGAACATTTAAGATAGGTTGAAAAGTGGCAAAGTCGTCCTTTAAGTAAAGAAATGTAGTACTTTTCCCACCTGTGTCCATGTGTGCAGGCTTCCATCATGTCTGGTGAGATGACCATGCTGGTTGTCCTGGGGTTCCTGCTGGGTCTCAGTGTGAAGCAGGTCAGAGCTGAGTCTCTGGGTCAGAGTCAGAGCTTCGACATATTCGCCTACCACCAGGCAGCCGGTAAACATCCTTCACCTCAATATTTTAGCAGTGTTGGTTTTGAGAGGACTTTTTGATTTGGTTTTAGCTCTACTTTAGTCATCTGAAATGTATTAGATTTAGTCTAGTTTTAGTTAAAAAAAAAGGAAAAAAAAAACACTTCTGGGAACTCAGATTACTAGTCACAAGATTTTAGTCGACTATAAATCTACAGTTGGTTTAGTCGACTCAAATGTATATTTGGCAGGCCTTGATGGCATCCTAATGGCTGATATTACACTTGGTTGCATGCTGACAATAGACGATCTACAAGCTCACAGCGTGTCGTGCTGAGATGCATTGTGAGCTTGTGGATCTGCTATTTTATCAGTTGATATGTTTTGTTCGAATATCAAGAACAAAGTTGTCTTGAACAAACACATCTAAAGCTATTATTAAATATAATTTGCAAGTGTGACTCGCGTCACAACAACCACACTGGTTATCATGAGAATGACACGATATGTCATGGGCACTCCCAGATATGGGCTTAACATTGATGACATCAGGGATCTTGGCCATATATGGAGGGTGACATGAGACGTGGCATGAGGCTTGACATGAGGCGTGACGGAGGCATATGATCTGCAGGTTTTCATACAAAATGCGACCTACGGTCACAATAAACATTACATTAGGCTACAGTACGTCCATGCATGTGTATTCATCAACATCTCTTTCTTCCTGCATCGTGACAGTGGCCCACGAGGGGGAGCTGCCGTGCGCGAACATTTATGACTGCGGCTGCGTGTTCAACCACCAGCGCAGCTGCTGCTGCGCTGACGGCCAGTTCCACGTGCTGAGGGAGGGCACCTTCAACAGGCTGCTGGACCTGTGGAGGACTCTGGTCACACTGAGCGACAGCGTGGAGGCACTCATAGGTGCGTACACCCAGGGGTGTTGCACCAAACTCTGGGCCCTGGGTACAAGGATTCACTGCGGGCCCCCCATGAATGTTCTTCATAGGGGGGAGGGGGTTTAACCCATTTAGACTGGGAACGAATTATTACGCGTTATTTTGTGCTTTAACATTCATTCATTGCCTGGCTCCAGCCCATAGACCCGCCCACTTTCTGAGCGGACTGGTTCTCTTGTTCTGGTGTTGTCATTATGACGCTTAACTTGATATGGTATCAATGCCAGACGGAGGAGGGGGTGGGTCTAACGTTTGAAAATCAACAGAAACAGTGGAGGGGGGGAGCTCAGCCAAAGCTCTTAATTGCTCCCTTTGAACTTCAAAGGGGGTTGTGCACACCTTGTTAGCATCAAAGACAACAACCTGTTTGATGCCTGTCATAGAGGGGAGGGGGGAATGTTTTTGTGTACACAGAAGTCAAACACAACCCCTCCCACCAGATCTTGTGATTGGGTTGAGTCTGAAATCAGGCTAATTCATTCATGGCGATAGGAAACAATTCAATTCAATGATTTAAAATCGATATAGTAGCCTAACTATTTAGTTAGAGGAAATAAATTAAATCTGGGTGAAACGTGTCAGATAGTGCATGTTTTTTAAGGGAAAAATCTATTATTATGGATAGAAATAAGTGATTCTCTACAACACATATGGACAAACCCGCACCTTGACGTAGAATAGAGATTACACACATTTATCGATAGACCAAGAGTAGCTATATGGAATGGAAAAGTAATTAGACCACATCTTTTTCATTTTCCCTCTTAACATTGCTAAATACAACGACTGTTTGCATTGCAAAACAATTCGATACCGATTATCTGCACTGTAAAACGATACGAAACCAAAGCGGTTCGATATTTTGCTTTTGCAAACGATATAGTAGATCATTGCAAATTAAAATAGATCTTTCGATTAATTTTCGTTACACCCCTAATAATAATGCGTTTCCGGTCTGTTAACCTCCGTCTCTCTCTGACACAATGCAGGTGACACCCACGTGTCGTTCGCGGCCTCCTTCCAACTGGACACCAGCAGCATGGTGAAGCCGGAGCGGGATCTGGACGGAAACATTACGCAGCAGTGCTTCGGACCGTTCAGCTGCAACGTCACCATTCCCTACAACCTCGTCACTCTCAACCACGGCAACGCCTACAACCCGGGCCTAGGTAATGAATGACGAGCTCGCTGCGCTGCGCCGGCCGGTGCCGTCAAAATGGACAACAGAACACAGTGTAAAAAGTATCAGAAAGAAAACAACTGGGTGTGCTCGGAAGATTAAAAAAAGTGTGATGAAACTAAAAGTGCTCTTTGGTAGGGAACTAAAAGTTAAAAGCCTTTAATATATCATGGCCAGTTAAAATTTGAAATTTTAAAATGGGATAACCCACCCGTTTAGGTCTTGGCCTTCTCCTACCATGAGGAAGGTTTTTAACTTTTAAAGAAGAGTGCCTTGGTTTCTATTATTCTTTCACAGTGTAACGTATATACGAAGACGATTTATTTTCATATCATGGTCGCAAATATCCAGGGGTGGGCCGACCATTAGTGAGCCAGTGGGCCGCCCAAAGAATATCAGCTAAGGTCTCCTTGGTAACCTGACTCCCCCAGATGGTGGCAGCAACGCGTAGCATCCTGCCAAATATCTGGGACCGCTGAAAGAGAGTTGATATCCCGTAAAGTCCCAGTCCGGACCAATCAGCGGCAGCTACAGGCGGGCTCTATCAGCACTGTAGCGCTGAGACTGGCCAGTGCCTGTGATAGACAGGCAGCCCCATCGAATCACGTGCTAAATAGCTTGAAAAAAATGGACACGCCTCCTAGATGGGAAGCGAATCCAGATGGTGCAGCTTGCATAGCAATGCTGCCACCATCTGGCAAAGTCAGGTTATCTCCTTGGTGGTCTCCCTGTTGAAAGCACCATTCCTACCCGGCACGATAAAGATAACCATAATAGCGATACTTATCGTTCACATCAGTTATTATGTCAGCGTTATTGTTGTGGTGTAGACGATTTTTTTAAAGCGATATCTTTATCCTTACTGTGACGCTGACGCCCCTCCTCTAAACTCTGAGCCCTCCTCCTCCATCAGTGTTGATTTTGTCGACTAAAACTATAATGAAAAATGTATGTCGACTGCGTTTTTTTCACTGACGAAAAGTAAATAAAAAGTAAATAAAAACTAAGCAGTGATGACTAAAACTAAGACTAAATATATTGACAATTTCGTCAACAAAATAAAAACTAGGCTAAAACGTTAGGGAGGGACTAGTGCTGAAAGAGTCATTTTATGTTTGGTTGCTCTCAGGTGTTGCGTGCTGAAAATCTCAGATCTACAAGCTCACAACGTGTCTCACTGCGACACGCTGTGAGCTTGTAAATCTGCTATTTTGACTAAATCAACTGTAGATTTAGTCGCCTAAAGACATATGATATTTAGTCGACTAAAATTAGACTAAAACTAAAACTTTTCAGGTGAGCAAATTATGACTAAAACTAAATAAAATGACATTTTATTCAAAAGACTTTGACTAAAACTAAATCAAAATTTGCTGTCAAAAACAACACTGTCATCCATGCAGGCACCTTCACGGCGCCCCGCACGGGCATCTACTTCTTCACCTTCTCGGCGTACTCCCACGTGGGCGCGGCCAGGGAGCGGCTGTACCACCAGGTGCAGCTGATGCGGAACGGCGAGGTGATGGCGAGCGTCTGGGAGGACAACATGGAGGACTCGGAGGACAGCGCGTCGCAGTCCGTCATACTGTCCCTGGACAGAGGGGGGCAGGTGTACGTCCAGCTCATGTTGGGCCGGCGGCTGTGCGACCTGTGGGGCCTCAGCACCTTCTCTGGCTACCTGATCTACCCCCACGACCCCTAGCGTTAGCACGTTAGCAGGGGCGTCACTTAAGGGGTGGGGGAAGTGGGACTGAGTTACTATAGGGCCCAAGGTGCAGGGGCCTTAATTATTTTATACTTTAGCTATTGACAAAATAGCAGATATACAAGCTCACAGCGCGGCACCGAGTGCCGCGCTGCGAGCTCGTAGATCTGCTATTTTTGAAAAGTCGTGAAAATGTGTGCAAATCTTTGAATATGTATTTTTTAAGCAAACATTTGTAACTCAAACTTTGCTTCTGGGGGGTCCCTGGAGCTAAATATTTTGAGATGAGGGTCGGTGGCCAAATACATATAATTTTGGGGGTCCTTCACATGAAAAGATTGAGCACCACTGACATAGAAACATATGTTGCTCTAAAATTTAGAAGACATTTATAGAATCGGGTCAAAAATATTCAATTGCACAAATGTTCACACTTAAAAAAAAAAGCAGATCTACAAGCTCGCAGCGAGCTTGTGAGCTTGTAGATCTGCTATTTTTCAATGGTTAAAGCACAAAATAATGCGTAATAATGCATTCCCAGTCTAAATGGGTTAAACCACCTCCCCCTATCAAGAACATTCATGGGAGGCCTGCAGTGAATCCTTGTAGGGCCCATAATTTGGTGCGACACCCCCTGCAAGTTAGCACAGCGGCTATAGCAGGACAGCTGGTTCAGTATAGCCCACTCAAGGACCTCCAGGGCAGCAAGAGCCGCTGATACAAACGACCTACGGCCTGGTCGCGACTTAGGCCACGACTTGGAGGTCGTAGGTCCCGGTTCTGGAGGTTTTGCGCGATCTCGGTCGTAATTCAGCGACCTGGGAAGTCCGCGATCGAAACTCTACGCTTGCTAAGGGAAGGGACGCGAGTTTAGAAACTCTACGCTTGCTAAGGGAAGGAGCGCCGCGATCGAAACTCTACGCTTGCTAAGGGAAGGGACGCGAGTTTAGAAACTCTACGCTTGCTAAGGGAAGGAGCGCCGCGATCGAAACTCTACGCTTGCTAAGGGAAGGGACGCGAGTTTAGAAACTCTACGCTTGCTAAGGGAAGGAGCGCTCGTTTTCAACAGCGTCGGCAGGTTAGCTACTCAGTGTCGGCAGGTTAGGGTTAGGGTTAGGGTTAGGGTTAGGGTTAGGGTTAGAGTTGGGGTTAGGGTTAAGGTTAGGGTTAGAGTTAGAGTTGGGGTTAGGGTTAAGGATAGGTTTTGGTGCACCTCGCGCGGTCCAAGTGACTACAATGGAGCGCTTCCTACCTCCGGTTCAGCCAATCACAAGCTTCAAAAGGTTGAATAGCGCTGCTGCTCTAGAATATTCTGCAAAAAGACGGCCCGGGGACGACCGAGGTGGCGCAACCACGGCCGGGGGTCGCGAAACTAGACCGGCCGCGACCTAACAAGTATGTACCGCGAACTACGACCTCCAGAACCGGGACCTACGACCTCCAGGTCGTGGCCTAGGTCGCGACCAGGCCGTAGGTCGTTCGTATCAGCGGCTGTCTCTCCTCCAGGGGTCCCTTGAGTGGGGTTCCAGGGGAGGGGGGTCCCCAGCTACATTTGTTGACTGCTTGAACCCTGGCATCCATATCTTTTATTGACAAGTAAAACTATCGACCAAGAAGCTGCAGCCGCGTTGCAACGTAGCACGTTGTGAGCTTGTTGCAGTGAGCTTGTTTTTGAAGAGATTTGGTGCAGACTTAAAACATAAGTGGACCGAGTACAGAGCCAACTGATGTCCAGTTGACTAAGTCTAAAGGGTTTAAGTGGTTAATATAGCATCAACATCAGTTAATAACAACTTTAACCCATATAATTATACCATGGCTATAAGTAGTATCAGATGTGGCCAAATACTAATAATTAATTATGGGGCTCCTTGAAAAAATGTTAGGAGGACACACACACACAACACACACACACACACACACACACACACACACACACACACACACACACACACACACACACACACACGCGCGCGCGCACGCACACACACACACACACACACACACACACACACACACACACACACACACACACACACACACACACACACACACACACACACACACACACACACGCATGCACAGTACATGCACCCATTTCCACTCATAATGCATGTTTGCGTCTTTCTTCTTATTGAAACTTTAATCACTAAATACATATTTTATAATGTTGTGTTTTCTCTTCATGTTATTTGGCTGCAGTTAAATAAAGATAATTTCTGTGGCACATCTTTAGCCTGCTTCCAGCCCATAGACCCCGCCCACTCTCAGAGTGGACTGTTAAAGCATGGAATCGGGCTAGCACATCTTTGTACGTGGTTTCATTTACGGCCCTTGAGGGAGTTCCAGGAGATCCCCAGCTAAATGACTGACAGTAACCAAATGGACCCTTATGGGTCGTAGCTCAAAGAGTAGGCCACCTTTTTGAACAATAATCACAAAACGTATATGGACTGCATATTTTGAATAGATAATCACATAAACGTAACAATATATCATTTGTATAGAGGGTATACGTGTGACGTCATCATCATACCCGGAAGTTATGCGGGAACGTCTACTGACTGAGTGGTAAAAAAAAACATCTTTCTGGCATTGACAGCCCTTACATCCAAAAAGAAAAGTCCTATCTGATTGCATTAAATGACGTTTAACAACGTTAAACTCAATTTGCAACTCACTTTGCCACTCGATTTGCCACTCACTCACTGCATGCACATAATCTCTATACATTGCTAATTCTAATAGAAACAAAAGTTTGTTATTCTGACAACCAGATCATTACTGTAACCGTATGGAGATGTATATTTTTAGAATGGAATTGCTGTCATGTTTCAAGGAAAGTATTATGTCCTACACTGAAACCTTGTATGCAATAAAATAACTAAAAATAATAATAAAAAAAAGAATAGGCCTGTGTCTATCAAATCAAGTCAACAGAGGGTGACTGAGGGCTTCAGTTATTTTATCATGAGGATTAAATAAATGATATACTTGGTGCAGACGTGCTTCTACAACAGATTCAAGTTTAACATATAAATAATGTATTAAACACAATGTGCACAATGTTCACCACTAGAGGACAGCATTGATTATCCCACTTTGAGTCAGATGTTTATATCACATCTAGAACAGTAAAATAAATGAGATAATTGTGGGAAGTAAAGAAGGTCATCTAGTAATCTGACATTCACGCGGAAACTCTGCTCATTTACATGATCACCACGTTGTTACCGAAGCCTTTTGATGGATTTCTTTTTGGGAAATGGTTAGTAACGAGATTGATTTGATATTTTGGTGCCCTGACCCCTTTACAGCCACTATATATAATAATTGCATAGGTATATAAAATAATAAAACAAAAAATATGTAAAAAACATAATGTTCTGTCTTTGATTTCCATGCCTTACAAGATCTGCCAAAATGTGGCACAGCAGGCTTCCTAGAACAAACTACCAATCATTCTGGTGGTGTCATTGTAGATACAGTGAATATGTTGACAAGAAGTGCAACTATGCCTTATGATCAGTTTATTGATTAAAAAAATACATATTCAAGCACAAATGTTCATTGCATAGCTTCAGCAAAACTATTTCCATGTGCACAATATATAACAAAGAATTGGTTTATGCCGCTAATTCTGTAATTGATCATCAATGCTACAACAGCTCAGACCAGATAAACAGAAACAACAGAACAGAACAACGTTCTAAGTCGTAGCATTGCCTGAAAGCACATTTAATAATTCATTATACATAATACTAAATACTACAACTACAGGGTATATGAATGGGTGCTGAATGAGGCATGTTTTAGGAGAGTTCTCATAGTCAACAGGAAGAGTGTGTTATCTGTCTTGGCTTTATAGTGAGACTATTGACTCGATTTGAGTCTCAGGCAGAGGTGGAAAAAGTAGAAATACTCTGTTACCAGTAAAAGTCTGGAATAAAACATTATTGGAATCAAAATGTACTTAAATTACACAAAGTAGAAAGTACTCGCGATGCAGAATGTCTAGCTTCACAAATTGTCCAATGTTTAACATGTTTAAAAATACAAGCTCACAATGTGTCGCAATGTGACGCATTGAGAGCTTGTAGATCGGCCATTTTCAAATAGCCGATACTTTTCGGCCTGAAGTGATTTGTAATTATAATCAAAATCTACAAAGTAACTAGTAACTGCAGATGTGATATAATAGCAGTGGAGTAAAATTACAATATTTGCCTCTGAGATATACTGTAGTTAGTAGAGTAGTTCAGGTAAAAGTATTCATGGGTTGCATTTGTAGTCCTAGATGGCCATGTTGAACACAGGTGTTTGAATTTGTCTGATTGGCATAGAACTAATGTTCTACGCCAATAAGCCCTATTCACGGCCCGCCCACTCAGCAAATTTCTCAGCAACTTCCTGGTGCTGACGTCAGTTTAGAAGGGTAAAATAACACAGAAATCGCTGGACTTAAAGCCAACAAATCATTATTTCGAACGGTAAAGTAAATTATAATGCTTTGTGCCTTTTACTATCTTGTGTTCTTGATCATGCTAACTGTATTTTATAATTTACTATATGGAAATTGCATTAAATTTGCGATTTCTGTGTTAACTCTATGGGCTTTTAGCAGGTTTTACCCTTCAAAACGTGACTTCAGCACCAGGTTGCTGAGTTTGCGGGCCGTGAATAGGGCTAATCAGAACAACTGTGTTTTGGTCCTCAACATGGCTGGTTTAGGACTACAAATGCAACCCATGAACTGGAAATACTCAAGTACTAAAGTACAAATACCTCAAAATGTTACTACTTAAGTAAATATACTTAGTTACTTTACACCACTGGTCTCAGGTCACTGTATCATGTAAACTTATGCAGCTTTGCAGTTCAGTTTGCTTTTCTCAGCTTTAGTTTTCAATGTAAAGACTTTATCACAATCCATTGTTTCCCTCATTTCCTCCATTTCCTCTTTTTGCATCTTGACTATCTCGAACACCTCATAGGGAGGAATGAGCACCTCTTGCTCCTTATCCCCTAATGTTGGATATTTCTCCAGGTAGGCGCCGTAACAGGTGTCGATGACGAAGCAGGTCTTTCTCCCAAAATGTCCCATATTTGGATTTTTAGAGCTGGAAGCAAACGAACCGAATCGTATGAGTTGCTTGGGTTGACCAGTGAAGTCCTCTTTCGTTCTTCGGTAGGTGGTCAGACAGCTTCCTCCCTGACCTTTTTTAAGGGCCTGTATCGCTTCGGTCAAGTAGAAGTGCAAAGCGTGGTACTTGAAAGAGGTGGTGTAGGTGTTCTTGCCGTCCATGACTGCTATGTTGAAGGCCTTGTAAAGATCGTGGGGGCCACCGGCTGTATACGTGCAGATCGCTCGAATTTGCTCGGGGCTCAGTTTTGTATTAGAACGTGCCTGCTCTTTCTTTCCTTTATCTACACATTTGTTCACAGATTTTCCATTCCAGACCGCTCTGAATACTTTATCCTCAAGCTCCTTAGGCAAGTACGTATTGTCGACTTTGTTCTTCATCTGTTCATAGCAACCATCGTACATGTCGTCCACAGACTCTTCCATCATGGATAAGGGAATGGCGTTGCTGGAGTGCGGTGGCTTGATCTGGATGGCGTGGAAGAAAATACATGATTTTGTTACGTTAATACAAAGTATGTGATGATGACAAACTTGTCATAGGCTAGAGAGGCAGAGGCTGAAATTTCTAAAAAGGCCTTTTGGTGAAAATATTGAAAATAGCAGACCTCCAAGCTCACAATGCGTCGCGCTGCAGCGCGTTGTGAGCTTGGCTATTTTCAGATATGTTACTAGACACGTTTACGAACACATTGGTGAAGAAATCGTTTGGTAAGGAATTTATTCCCAGCTTTGACAGGTATTTTGATAATATTTCCTGACTACTTGTATGTTTACATTTTTGTCTATTGTCCTGCATTTTTGTGCAGGAACACAGGCTTGGCTAGAACCCAAAGACACATTCACTGTCTGATGTGTCCGTGTTGGAGAATTATCTGACGCTTTGGGGGGTGAGAACGGGTTGTTGAGGTGGACATTAGCACCACCATGTTTCTACTCACCATCCTAGAGTCTGCAGGCAGCATCCAGAAAGAGAAGAAAGTCAGCAACACGATGGTCAGCATCATCTTCTTCATCTCCTCAGCAAGGAACACACCTACAGTAGACACACATTTTTTTTCATAGGGGTAAAAGTTTGGGGCCCATTCACTTAATATACACCATACTATAAAGGAAAGAAAAATACCCCCAACAGATCTGCTTTAGGTAGCATGTGAGGGGTCAAACTAGGGTTTGTAACGATTCTGAATCAATTGCAAGCATTTGTTTTGCATGAAAAACATTCCTCGGGCTAAAAACAGCCCCACACAACTATGGTTTAGTGATGAGTCGTCACTTTTCACAGTCCAGTCATCACTTTTCACAGACAACATTTTAGGCCAATAAAAATAAAACTATATTCCAAATGTCATACTCAAGCCCAAAAAGACCTGTTGGCAGCTGGACTATACAATTACCGGTATGTCACGTTCATGTGAAAGTGTGATATTCTCTCTGTCGGGTGAAAACCTCATACAGTATGTCCAAAACATGATCGAAAGCTTTGGAGCATGCTCTGCTATGTTTTGTGTTATAATGCATTACAAATGCAATTACAATGCATTATAGAGGTGACCTTTAAGTAAAGGTTAAATAAAGGAGGTTTCTGCCAACAACGCTATATGTGTATCAAATATAAAAATTGTAATAGCAAATTTTATGACATTGAATTTGTAAATGATATGCTGCCATTTGATAAGCAGATCAACTCACCAGGTTGTGATGATAGAAGTTGAGGTGTCAGTGATCAGCGATCGGTGATGAGATCAGTCAGTGTCAAGGGGTTTTTATACATCAAAGTAGACAGAAGCGACCGCCCACATAAGCAGACACATGCAAACATGAGCACATTTCCTAAGAATGATGACTCAACCAGTCAATCCCTTCTAACTGCTTTTTCTGTGGAAAAAATACCCAGTTATTGTGAAACTTAAACAACCATCTGATACAGAAACCACGTAGAGAGTTTGATAAGAACAATGTGTGCATGGAAATATAATATAAATATTATATTGCGACGCATTGTGAGCTTGCAGATCAGCACAGCAGTTAGCATGGTTAATGGTTTCCAGTGGAAATAAGCTTAGTCTTTTCATGGATCTCCTTTTAATAGACCTTGTACCAGTGAACTGTACCGTCATGAAACTGTACCTTTTCCTATGCAAACTTCTAATAAAGTCTTCAATCAATCAATCAAAAGCATGCAGCACGGCATGCTAACCCCCTTGTGTGGGACAGTCCCACATTTCCATGACTTTTCAGGCGTCCCACAAATTGAGACACTGTCCCACATTGTGACTGCCAGACTCCAGTAATAATCAATACGCAGGTGTTGATAGGTGAGCAAGCTAGACTGGACCACACTGGACACGAACAGTATTGCTAGGCTAGCAGCACTTGAATAAATTATAGGAGGATATCCTCCTAATAATTGGCTTTCCATTGTAAATCTCTCTCATTGTCTCTTTTCCTGCAAGATGTTTTTAAACCTGTTAAAATAACATGAGAAATATCCCCTAGGCTACAGCAGGTTACTAACAAAACGATAGGCAGTATCAAGTGACCTCAAAGCATTTCATAGCAACTTAATAGCCTAAGTTGCTATTAACCCCCCCCCCCCCCCGCCGCCTGCCTGTCCCACATTGTCCCACACAAACAATACTTCTGTCCCTCAAATGAACAGTTTGGATCTGGTCACCCTAGCTACATTGGTTGACCACTTGAACCCTGGATTGACAAGCTCGCAACCGCGTTGCAATGCAGCAGGTTGTGAGCTTGTTGCAGTGAGCTTGCTTTGAAGACATTTGTTGGAAACAGTGGACCAAGTACAATACAGAGCCAACTCAGGTCCAGTTGACTATTGGGTTTAAGTGGTTAATATAGCATCAGCATCAGTTAACAACTTTAACCGTATATACCGTGGCTATAAATATTGTCAGATGTGGTTATCGTTTGGGTCTGAGAGGCACACACACGCGTGCGTGCGTGCGTCTGGCCTCTTCTGGGGTTGTGTTGACCTCAACCCTGACCGATTGACCCCTTGTTGTGTCATGCTGTGGTGTGTGTGTGTGTGTGTGTGTGTGTGTGTGTGTGTGTGTGTGTGTGTGTGTGTGTGTGTGTGTGTGTGTGTGTGGTCAGGAGAGGTATTGCCAGATATATTGACAGGCTACAGACACAGTCCACCGGCCAGCCCGCCGGCCACCCACCCACCCACATAGCCACGGACGTAGCCAATCACAGGAGCGGCTTCCACCGCTCAAAAGTGTTCACACACCAATGTTGGTATCATTCTTCTCAGGACAACCTCAGCTATAATAAGCTATATAAAGCTTGGTGATACTTGGTGAGCTCCCCTCTTACATTTCCTACAAATTCGAATTGGTCAGGAATGGGCTAAATCTCAGATCAAATCTACGCTGTGAAGTACCTGCATTTACATCTGAGGGAGGCAAAACATACCTCACTTTCTTTGGTCCCTGGTCATGGAATGACCTTCAGACCAGTCTCAAATTGGCCGTGCTAATTCCTCCGAGAAGCTTTAAGAGAATCACTCTAGATAGTTAGTCCTAGTAGTCCATATGAACATGGAATGGTTAAAGTGAAGTAAAATAAGGATATATATACATATTTTTTTCTTTTCTTTCAAGTAGATAATTAGGTGTACTATATTGGGACAGGTAATCCGTTTTTTGACAGATAATCATTCAGTCTTTATGTCCCATACTAGAAATTGGGAGATTTTTTTTTCTTTTTATTTCAGAACAACCCTACCTATATGGAACAAGTATTTATTTCACCTTGACCTACTGTATCAATGCATTTTACCTAAGCTTTGCTTTGCCTGAGAGCTCATTTAATTATTATACACAATACCAAATACTACAATAACTACAGGATATATTAATGGGTACTTTATGGGTGCTGAATGAGGCATGTTTTAGGAGAATTCTCGTAGTCAACAGGAAGAGTGTGTCACACTGTCACTGTATCTGTCTTGGCTTCATAGTGAGACTATACTCGATTTGAGTCTCAGGTTACTGTATACCAGGGTTCCCCAATAGGCGGCCTGCGGGCCATTTGCGGCCCGCGGGGGGCTACTCTCTGGCCCCCACCAACCCCAGTAATAATGGTGGTATAAGAGCAGCAACAACACTAGTATATCGTCATTGTTGGGTGGAAACCTTGTATCTCAAAATGTGTACGTTCTTTCACAAAGTAAAGCCCTGCTTCATCATACGAGGGGGTCACACAAAAGTAGTGAAAACAGCAGATCTACAAGCACACGTGCTTGTAGATCGGCTGTTTTCACTAGTTTAAATCGTTTTTTAAAATGATAAATGCAAAATGAACGGTTTTGGACATACAAGATTTTTACCCGACAACGACGATATCTGAACTGTCGCTGGAGTAGCGGGAACGCCACCGTCACCCACTGCAATGTTGTGGCCCTCGGCTTGGTACCCTAGACATTATTCGGCCCTTGGGGAAAACTAATCGGGGAACCCTGCTGTATACTGTAAGCAGGGGTCATCACCATGCTGACTTGTGGTGGACATTTTTGTCAAAATGATGTTTTCTTCCACAGACATACAGACAGTACAAGATGACTTGACAATAATATTACCAGAAACACATAAAGAGATAGCCCTGCGTGACCACAACAGGTCTCTAACACTGAGAGTGAACAAATGGAACCAAATTTGGTTCCATTTGGTTCCATTTGTAAACTCTCAGTGTTATGGGGGTCCTTGCAAATAAAAGGTTTGAGAACCACTAGTACCAGTGGACTCCTAATGTGCCATTAGTGTCATCGTAAATAAGTGTCATACGAGTTCTGAAGAAGACCTGGACACTTGACATTCAGTAAATAGGTCTTATGATGAAAATAGAAAAAAGTATAATGGCCCTTTTTTTGCTCCCAAACATACTGGAGTTCAAATTTGGATCTTTAGAGACGGAAGGAAACTGACCGAATTGGTTGGGGTGACCACTAAAGTCCTGTTTGGTTCTTCGATAGGAGGACAGCCTCCTTGAGTATTTTTAAGGGTCTGTATCGCTTCGGTCAACAGGAAGTGCTACGCATGCCAGTACTCGAAAGAGGTGGTGGGGTAGGTCTTTCTGTCGTTCTTGACTGCTGCGTTGAACTTAACATAAATTAGATTTGCCACCGGCTGTATAAGCGCAAATCGATTTAATTTGTTTTGTCTTTGACCCTTTCTGCTACACACGTGTCTTGTCTGCTCCTTTATAGCCTATAATGCATGTCAAACTGGGGGTCCTTGAAATTAAAATGGTTGGGAATCACTGCTAGAGCCATATAAATCTTCTCTTATGGGATATCTTCTCAAAAATCCCCACATAATGTCACCGCATAGGGATATAGGACCTCAGTGTTTGATACAATGGAAAAAATCTTGGACATAATGAGTTCAAGTTAAAGAGAGAACTAACTGTGAACAAAAAGAGGAACTGGCTGTGCATAACGGGAAAACCACAGGTAGGGTGGAAGCTCTCTCTCTCTCTCTCTCTCTCTCTCTCTCTCTCTCTCTCTCTGTCTCTCTCTCTCTCTCTCTCTCTCTCTCTCTCTCTCTCTGTCTATCTCTCTCTCTCTCTCTCTCTCTCTCTCTCTCTCTCTCTCTCTCTGTCTCTCTCTCTCTCTCTCTTTCTCTCTCTCTCTCTCTCTCTCTCTCTCTCTCTCTCTCTCTCTCTCTCTCTCTGTCATCCTCAGATTATGCAAGAATTCAACTCTTCTGTAAAATTCTGAAAATGTCACTTAGGCCCTTAGTGCACCAAGCCCTCTGAAGACAAATAGGATGGTTGTGAACTGCAATTGGATTAATGTAAGTGATAAATAACATAATGATGTGTGGAAAGCAACAGTGTTATGAAGCATTGTTATATTTGTTATGCAAAACTTGTTTTTGTTTGGCATCCTTCAGACAATGCAGTGGTAACAATATAATAACAACTAGAAGAATGTGCGATTCTGGGAAAATGCAAGTGTGGTTTCACAGACGGCAGCCCTGTTGGGCAACCACATTAAATTAAAGTAGTTTGTTAATGCCCCCTACTGGCTCAGAGCAGGCTTCGGAAATGCGGGGCTACGATTGTGTTACGTCACGGCCGTGGCATATATTTTGCACGCTAGAGGAAGCCTTACATTCAACAGTATCGGTGGCCCAACCTTAGGAGTCAGACCATGTATAAGGAAGCCTACCACCTGACGGAGCACAATGTGAAGGTGTACAAGGAGCAGATGCTGGAGAAGCAGCAGCGCTGGGACGAGGAGCGCACGCAGCTGGAGGACAAGCTGCGGACGCTGGCTCGGACGCTGGCTCGGAAGCTGGGCTCGGCGGAGCGGATGGTGGTGGCCATCGAGAAGCAGAGCCTCTCCAAGCTGCAGGCGCAGGGGCAGCTCCACCAGAGGCTCCGGGACAAGGAGGTGGAGATCAGCGGCCTCCGGAAGGGCCACGTCTACTGCGTCAAGGCCGAGGACACCAGGGCTTACAGGAAGGACCCGGCAGAGGACCCCAGGGCCCACAGGAAGGAGCGAGGCCCGGACATGAGCGGCCACCTGGAGGCGCTGGCCACGCTGCTCCACAAGCTGCGGGGAGCCCCGCAGGCCTCGCAGGCGCTGCTGTCCATCCTGCAGACGCTGCTCATGCTGGGGCCGGAGTGCGTCCACATGTGGCAGGCCCTGGAGGCCGTGGCGATGCGGGCCATCCTGCTGCCCCAGGACTCCCCCGCCGACGCCCGGCACAGCGACAACCAGCTGGAGGTGTTCGCTGCACTCGTCACCAGGCTGAGCGGCTCGGCGGCCTCGCTGCGGCTGCTGTCCATCCAGCAGACGCTGCTGCTGCTGGGGCCCGAGCGCTGCAACGTGTGGCAGGCTCTGGGGACGCTGGCCGTCAGGGCCGTGTGGCTTCCCCAGGAGTCCCAGAGCGAGTCCTTGGACAGGATCCTGCAGCGCCTGATGGTCCCCAAGGGCAGGGCGATG
This sequence comes from Nannobrachium achirus, assembly GCF_963921795.1. Taxonomy (NCBI): domain Eukaryota; kingdom Metazoa; phylum Chordata; class Actinopteri; order Myctophiformes; family Myctophidae; genus Nannobrachium; species Nannobrachium achirus. Next base: position 15,296,463 of record NC_137812.1, read on the forward strand.
GCGGACCAGGCCACTCAGACAGAAGGCCCCAGGATGCCCGCGGGCCCTTCGGTCTCGCAGCCCGGCCAGAAGCCCCAGACCCCCGGCCGGCCCGGCGCCATTACGGGCCTCTCGGCTCCCGGCCCCGCCCCGCCCGGAGCATGCCTCGCGCAGCCGCGAGACTTCAGCGGTGACAAACCCGGCGGCGACCGGGCAGACAAACACAAGACATCCGACGGAGAGAGGAAGGCGCCGGTTCCTCCGCCACCACCGCCTCCATCCCAGCATCCGCCGCCACCTGGTGGCTGCCAGCGGCCTCACAGCTGCTCTACCGAGTACCCCGGAAAGGCGGGCCGCTATCCCAGCAAGAAGATGAAGAAGCTCAACTGGGACAAGCTGTCCGCTGTCAGCATGAACGAGGATCAGTCCATGTGGTTTCAGAAATACCACCCCCTTCTGGAACTCAACTACAACAGCATCGAGGATCTGTTCAAGCAGAAAGAGAGGCGCAAGATTACTTTTATTTGTAACGATAAGATGCAGAATCTGTCCATATTGCTGAAGCAGTTCAAATGCTTGCACGAGCACCTGGTGGTGTCCATCCAGAAAGGGGACAGGACCCACTTCGACGTGGAGGTGCTCAAAGAGCTTCTGAAACTCCTTCCGCAGAAGAGCGAGATCGAGAGTCTGAAGTCGTACCAGGGAGACACGGACAAGCTAAGCAACGCGGACCGCTTCTACAGGTCTCTGGTGGCGGTGCCCTGCTACGAGCTGAGGATGGAGTGCATGCTGGTGTGTGAGGAGACGGCCTCCATGGTGGACATGCTGACGCCTAAAGCCATGCTGCTGGACGACGCCTGCAGGTCCGTCAGGGAGAGCCACCTGCTGGCTCGCTTCTGCAAGTTCGTCCTGGACGTGGGGAACTTCCTCAACTACGAGAGTCACCTGGGGAACGCCGAAGGCTTCAGGATCAACTCTCTGCTCACGCTCACCGAGACCAAATCCAACCAGAACTGTGTGTCGCTGCTTCATTACATTCTGGACGAACTGGAGCTGAACCAACCGGAGCTGTTGGCACTGCCGGGCGATATAGAGATCTGTGAGAAGGCGGCGGGAGTCAACTTCAAGCATTGCCAGTCGGAGACCAGTGCCTTGCTGAAGCGGCTGAAGGACACCGCCAACATCGTCTCCAACTCTGTGGAAGACGTCACCAAGCAGTACGCCATCGTCATCAAGGAGAGCCTCCAGGCGTGCAAAGCTCTGGACGAGAAGCTGTGTGAGATCGAGCAGAAGAGGAGGGATCTGGTGGCGTACCTGCTGGAGGACGCCTCCCAGCTGTCCCTGGAGGACCTCTTCGCCACCATGAAGACCTTCCGTGCGCAGTTCATGAACGCCTCGCAGGACAACAAGCACAGGAAGGAGCACGCGGCCAAGAGGGAGAAGAGGAAGAAGCAGAGCGCAAAGGACGCGGCAAAAACCGGAGAACGCAAAAAGGACCAAAGAGGCCCTTCGCGACGATCTCTTAGCGGACATTAGGAAGGGCTTCAACCCCAAGAAGGCACGACCCAGGTGCAGCTTCCCCAACTAGTTGAAACATAGAGCTGCTAGACCCACTTTGGAACACTCCTTCAACTAGTTGAAACATAGAGCTATAGACCCACTTTGGAACACTCCTTCAACTAGTTAAAACATAGAGCTATAGACCCACTTTGGAACACCACTAGTCTTACAATGAATGCGAGAAGTCCCTGTGGGTCTGTCTGTCTGTCTGTCTGTCTGTCTGTATGTAATCCGCGTATCTCGAGAACCGTTCGTCCCAGAGGCTTCAGATTCGGCACGCGCGTTCCCTGCCGCAGTGAGTTTCTGGAACCGGCACATAAGGTTCGGATTCTGATGTCTGACATCAGGGTTTTACAGAACCGGCACTGTCTGCATAGATATCCATACAGTATATGGGCATAAAATGGATGCAGACAGACAGATACAGATATCTCCATATATGGGCATAAATGGACACAGGCAAAGAGATGGTCAAAACGGGTCCTATGACAACAGGTATAATGGGGTTTGCATTAACGGGGGAACCGGCACTGTCTGCAACACAGTCGGAGGCACAGACAGATACAGAGATCTCCATAATGGGCATAAAGGGACACAGACAAACAGATACAGAGATCTCCATATGGGCATAAAATGGATGCAGACAGACAGATACAGATATCTCCATATATGAGCATAAATGGACATGGCAAACAGATGGTCCATACGGGTCCCACAGAGATCTCCATATATTGGCATAAATGGACACAGGCAAACCGATGGTCAAAACGGGTCCTACAGAGATCTCCATATATGGGCATAAAATGGACGTAGACAGACAGATATCTCCATATATGGGTTTAAATGGACACACGCAAACAGATGGTCAAAATAGATCCTATGACAACAGGTATAATGGGGTTTGCATTAAAGGGCGGGGAATTCATTCCCTATTTACATTGTTCCCAAGTTGGCCAGGTCGCCGACTAGACGATTTGCCGCCCGAAGGGCGGCTGAGCTCCTAGTCTTTAAAATGATGCAATGTGTTATATTTAACATGATGTCATGTGTTTTATCATCTTTAACATTATGTAATGTATTATATTTAACATGATGTCATGTCTTTTACAGAATACAAGAAGGAGATGGCTGAATTGAAGAAAGGGAGGGGACAACCTGGTCAAAGATCTAGATCAGTTGAGGTCCAGCTGCAACAACCTGACTGAGCAGAAAGGGAAGCAGTTGATGAGCAGTCATCACAACCTGACTGAAGAGAAGGACCAGATGGACTCCAGTCTTCAACAAGTAACAGTTCAGCCACACCAACCTGTCAGAACATTATGACTTACAGTCCGGATACAATGACCGATTTCAACTGAACAGAAAGGGCAGCTTCAGTCTGCTTTAGACCAGCTAAAGATCAGTCGTAACACCCTCCAGTCCAGTTATCAACACCTGCACGCAAACCAAGAGTAAAATCTGCCGTTACGATGCCATCAAGGCCCGCCAAAATACATTTTAGTCGACAAACTCAACTGTAGCTTTAGTCGACTAAAATCGTATTTTTAGTCGACTAAAACTTTTCAGATGATTAAAATATGACTAAACTAAAGGGGGTTTTACTCAAAAGACTGACTAAAACAAAATCTAAATTTGCTCTAAAAAGTAACACACACATACAACACACATACAACACACACACACACACACACACACACACACACACACACACACACACACACACACACACACACACACACACACACACACACACACACACACACACACACACACACACACACACACACACACCTTTCTCTTGGCTGTTCATGATGAAAAGGTCAGCTTGTTTGTCTTTCAGCCCAGTGATGTCTCATAGTCCATGGGCCATACGAGTTGTCGGTATCAAAAAGGTGGCAAAGGTTACCATGCATTTTTGAAAAGCTCTATATCTGTAGATTATATTTTGGTATGATAACCCTTTCTTAGACACAGCTAAATTGGTGTTATCAGCCGCTGGAGTTGGTGTCCCATTAACTTTACATTACAGGAAAAAAAAGCTAAAAATGAATCTGCTTTAAGTAGCATGAGAGGGGTCAAACTAGGGGGTTTTCATGATGCTGAATCCATTGCAAGCATCTGTTTTGCACGAAAAACATCCGTGGGGCTAAAACGGCCCCCACAAAAGTGTGAAAAGTGATGACTCATCACTTTTCATCACTAAACCATAGTCTTGTGGGACAGTTTTTAGCCCAAGGAATGTTTTTTGTGCAAAAAAGATGATTGCAATGGATTCAGCATCATGAAAACCCCATAGTTTGACCCCTCATATGCTACTTAAAGCAGATTCATTTTTTGCTTTTTTTCCCTGTAATGTAACGTTAATGGGACAACAAATCTAGCGGCTGATAACACCAATTTAGTTGTGTCTAAGGAAGGGTTATCATACCAAAATATAATCTACAGATATAGAGCTTTTATAAAATGCATGGTAACCTTTGCCACCTTTTTGATACCGACAACTCGTATGGCCCATGGACTATCACTGACCACAGGGACTTGTGGAGTTCTACAAGCTCACAGTGAGCAGCATGTACTGTAGATCTGCTATCTTCAGAGCGCAACAACTGAGTGCAACCAAACATAAAATGACTTTACTTTGTTCTGCTGGATCTCTTCTCTAGTCCCCTAACATTTTAGTCTAGTTTTTTTATTTGACAGATATATTTGGATATATTTGCGCGGGGACATGGGGAGGCGCTAGGCCTCGCCTCACTATTAGCTATAGTAGTCTATAGATAGTGGTGGGAAAATTAAGTAAAAATATCAATACTATACTGCAATGTAGAAATACTCTGTTAAAGTCCAGAATTAAAATAATAATAATAATAATAATAATAATACCAAAGTAAAAGTACTCATTATGTGTAATGTCTCATTTCAATTGTCAAAATGTAGGCTCTAAAATATATTTATAATATACATATATAATATATATTATCAAACATCTAACAACAATATGAATTATAGTGTGCCTACAGAGTATATCTTATTGTATTTTTTATTATTAATGCAGGGTAATTCAAATGAGTCAAAGGGACAGTGAATATACAAATGACCATAACTTTTTTTGCGATGTTTCCAGCAGAGCAGGCCTCTCATTCTGTGTTAATAACCAAACTAATAGAAACAAATAAAAAATAAAAATAACAATCATCACATGTCCTCTCAAATTCTGGGCCTGTGGCTCCCCGACTATACTAAAAGTCACCTTCAGGCGGCTGCTACTCGAGACTTGTAAATAGACTAAGCCCCCATGTTTCCACCCCCCCTTTTTTTCTCCACCTTTTCTGCTTTTGAAATTGATGTTATCCTATGTAAAGTACTATGTTCTATCCGTCTGTCTTTCAATGTTAATGAGATGCATACAGTGGTTCCTGTGTAAATAAGCCGTAAAGCTTACTAGGATCTCCTTTTAGTTGACCTTGTACCGGTGATGTGTGCTGTCATGAAACTGTAAATTTTCTTCTTTACCAACTGCTAATAAATTCTTCAATCAAACACTTGGAAACTGCAAGACTTCTCACCACCACAAGAGGGCGACATTACTCTGTGATTTTATCAAAATGATCTAATACATAAATTGCATATGTACTTCAACAGCAGATTCAAGTTTAAAATAGAAATAATGTATTAAACACAGTATAATCATAACCAGCAAAATGTATACATTTTGCTGATTATTATGATTAGACTGTGTTTAATATATTAAACACTGTCTAATCATAATAATCAGCAAAGTAGGAGCTTGCTGTAGGCCTTTGCTATTTAATACTCAGTCACAGATCACAGTCCATGCTGTGCATATTGTTAACCACTAGAGGACAGCATTGTATCCACTTTGAGTCAGATGTCTATCACATCAAAATAAATAAAATTAGATCACTTTTGGGATGTAAAGAAAGTCATCTGAGGAGTAATCTGACTCCATGCATAAACTCCATTCACATCAGAGGTTTTCAACCCTGAACATATCAAGGTAGCCTATATTATTTATTCGGCATTGATTTGAGCCACACGGACCCCCATGTGAGATTTAGCCTCTCAGCCCCAAAACGTATGATAGGCCTACCGGTATTTCATATATTGTTGTCGTTGGATAGGATTTTGTCCACAATTCCAAAATGCTGTGTTGATGTGGTGCCATAGGAGAGACAACAGGCACACGTTGATTTTCTACAGCAGCCTATAATGAAATAAAGATCAATTATTCTAGTTTCACTTATAGGCCTACTTCAAAATCTGAGCCTCTGTACAGATCTTATTAATTCAGCTAGCTATGGATGTACATAATTAGTTCAACTGGAGGGTCTCACAGCACCTCCCAGTGGGCTGCGGCGGTACTGCCCAAATAGTTTAAACAAAATGTAGTCATATTATCTTAATAATATTTTTAAATACGTGCTAATTAAGTATAACTAGAAAAGAAAATTTCTAAGAAATTTTAAGTGTGCCTGCAGCTCGCTAAGTCTGTGCAACCTTGTGTAGCGGTTGGTGTTAGCATTAGCGTTATTAACATTAGCATTTTTGTGCATAAACTTTAACATTATTGTTCTTCATATGACACCACCCACATGTCTGTACGACAAACGGTTCACGAGAAAACGGGTCACTTCCTGTTTGGTGAGGGGCACTTCCTGAAAAAAAAAATTGAGAAAAAAAAATTTTTGAGAAAAAAAAAATTGAGAAAAAAAATATTGTGAGAAAAAAAATATTGTGAGAAAAAAAATTTGAGAAAAAAAAAATAAAAAAAAAATTTGAGAAAAATAAAATTTGAGAAAAAAAAAATTTGAGAAAAAAAAAAATTTTTAGAAAAAAAAATTGAGAAAAAAAAATTCGAGAAAAAAAAATTTGAGAAAAAAAATTTGAGAAAAAAAATTTGGGAAAAAAAATTTGAGAAAAAAAAATTTTTAGAAAAAAAAATTTGAGAAAAAAAAATTTGAGAAAAAAAAATTGAGAAAAAAAAATTTTGAGAAAAAAAAATTGAGAAAAAAAAATTTGAGAAAAAAAATTGAGAAAAAGAAATTTTGAGAAAAAAAATTTGAGAAAAAAAAAATTTGGAAAAAAAAATTGAGAAAAATGACACCAGCCGCGAGTCTGTACGACAAACGGTTCATGAGTTATAGAGGCACTTCCTGTTTGGCGAAGGACACTTCCTGTTACAGAGGGGGCGGGGCTTAATCAATCATCCCTATTGGCCGGAAAAAGACCAAAGTTGTGTGTGCATTTTAAAGTTTAAATCACGTTGCTAGGCAAAAGAATGGCAGAGTTATGTGGCGCCAAAGTTTCTGGTTTTTTTTCGGAGTCCCCCATTCTAAGTCAATGGGGTTTTTGGGCGTCGTTTTTTGCGAATTACGTCGCAATGGTAACGCGGATCGGAAAGAAAAGTAATAGCACACCATTCCCGGCCGAGCCGCACGTTTTGATGGATATATTGCGGCGGTGGCGTAAATCGTGCGGCAGTTATTACGTGCCGAAATTTCCCCCATTCTAAGTGAATGGGGTTTTTTGGCGTCGTTTTTTGCGAATTACGTCGCAATGGTAACGCGGATCGGAAAGAAAAGTAATAGCACACCATTCCCGGCCGAGCCGCACGTTTTGATGTATATATTGCGGCGGTGGCGTAAATTGTGCGGCACTTATTACGTGCCGAAATTTGTGGGATCATTATTATTATTATTATTATTATTATTATTAAGTATGGCGGATTACAATAAGTGTTTTGCTATTGCATAGCAGGCACACTTAATTAGCAAGGTACAACACACTTAAATTAAGATTTCATTATTTTAATATTATATTAAGCTGTTCAAATGGCTGTTATATAGGCCTACTCTCAATCTTCTTTTTGATGGGGAGAGTGTTTTCTGCTGGTGATTCAGTCCGAGTGTATCAAAGGGTGCGTTCGGAAATGTGCACCGGGTGTGGTTAGGGTTAGGTTTAGGCATAGTTTTACTGAGGTTAAGGTTAGGGTTAGGGTTAGGTTTAGGCATAGTTTTACTGAGGTTAGGGTTAGGATTAGGGTTAGGTTTAGGCACTCACTACACTGAGCACACACCCGGTGCACATTTCCGAACGCACCCTTTGATACACTCGGACTGAATCACCTGCAGAAAACACTATCCCCTTTTTGATGAGGTTTGTCCATTTTGGCTGATTTTCTGTGTAAATTTTAGACTAGTCATCCTACAGAAAAGGTATACCTTTATTTATTTTATCCATCATATTATTATTATTATTTGTCTTTGTTTTATATGAGTATTACATGCATTTAATATATTTTCTTCCAATATATATCAGTATAACATTTATTTATTCATTTTCATATATCAGTATTTCTTTGGCTATTATTCATGACAAACTCAAGTGCAAATTTGACTGAGGAACCTTCACCTGTTACTTGAGTAATATTTGACCAGGAATATCTATCACTTTGACTCAAGGACACAACTTAGTGCTGATAATACGTTTGAGTTTATCATATGAATGTCTATGAATGTTCTTCACAATGGAGAAACACTGAAATGATTGAACCAGAAAACACATGGATATATTTAGTGTACTTTTATTATGGAGACCATAGTAGAGTACAAAGTCAGTGGTTGAATCAGACAAACCACCAGGGACGTGCAGAGAATGTTAGAGAGGCAGGGGCTGACATTTCTAAAAGGGCCTTTTGGTGAAAAAGTCGAAAATAGCCGACCTCCAAGATCACAGCTGTGACGCGTTGTAAGCTTGGAGGAAGGCTATTTTCGATGCTTGATTTCTACACATTTCTTGATTTCAACATAAGATTCAAGTTCAGGAGAGTTACCGGCCGGACTTTGGCACTCGCCCTCTCTCAGAGTTTGGACAAGGCAATTCTCTTGAATGCTGCCTTCAGGTGTGGCATGAAAAGGAGGGCATTTGCGTTTCTTTCACCAAGGGCAGGGGCTCAAGCCCCCTTTGATGTCTATGTGTGCACGTGCCTGGCTGCCAGCAAACCACTGATCAGGGACAGACTGTGCGCAGTGCACACACAGAAGGAAAAGACATGGAACATGCCCAGTCATTCCAATTAGTTCCATAGACTATAGACACACAGTTTATACTGGTGCCACCGTTTGGCTCTCCGCTATACCAGGCGGTGTAGCTCGCTAGTCTGGAGCCGTCAGACCAGATCCAGAAACGCTCCAACTGAGTGTCGCTCAGGCCAACCCAGGTGTATCTCTGCTGCGGGTCAAAGTTCTGGATGAGGCCTCGGACGAAGTCCTGCTCCTCCTGGCTGTGGATGGAGACCAGGTTGGCGTCTTGACCCAGGCAGTTCCGCTCTGCCTCGGCCCAGGAGAAAGGTGACGCCACGTACTTGTAGCAGCGCCCTTTGAAGTTGTACCAGAACGGCGGACAGGACCCACGCTCTAGTTTCACCTCGGCCCAGGGAGCAGCGTGCACGGTGCCTACACACACAAGAAAATAAAGGTGACCAGTAAGACTCCCTAATCGGGAGATAATCAACCGTCAGGTCGCATGTACAGTATACACAAATTTTCCTGTAAGTATGTCTGTAGGAGCATTGTCCATTAATGTTGTCTGCAAAAAGCAACCTCATGGTGGCTCTAGAAGAGGGGCATGTGATAAATCAGGGCCGGAGGTTGTGCTTTGGCAGCCAAGGAGTGTGTGTGCAAAGTTTGGCATGGATAGGGGCAACGGTGCCGTATAAGAGTAGGGCCAAAAGTGTGACGTGACGTGACGGACAGACAGACAGACAGCCGGTGGAGCTTTTCATAACCTAATGGTCACAACAAATTGAACTGACACTGATACTTCAGACTCAGAGTAACCAGGGAAACTGATACTTCACATTGATAGCATAAGCATAGCTCTACTCTATACTTCATGGGATGCACCCCTCTTCAAATCTCTTTGTTGAAAATAGATGATCTACAAGCTCAGAATGTGTCAAAATGCAACACACTGTGAGCTTGCAGATCTGCTATTTTAAACAAATGATCACCTTTTAAGACAAATATATAACGTTTAAGTGGTTGAGAGTGCCATCAGAACAATCATGGTTCTTTGAATAACAAGAACTTTCCATTCACTAAATGAAATGGTTCTTCAGGCCGGACTCACACATATGCGTGAAACATCTTCTCCGTATCGTCTGAGAATGAGGGGGGGTGGGGAAGGTCCAAGGTTGTTTGTTTTTTTGTCGTTGCCGTGTCTCTTGGCCAAAAGACAGCCTTCGGTTGAGCAAGAGACACGGCAACGACAAAAAACCAAACAACCTTCCATTGACAATGCATTGGATCCTCCCCTCTCCCCTCAATCTCTGACTACACGGACACGATAGCTGTCACAACTGTGTGTATAGGGCGCCTGAGTAGGTAGTAAGTTTATGCGCACGCACGTACGCACGTGCACACACACACACACACACACACACACACACACACACACACACACACACACACACACACACACACACACACACACACACACACACACACACACACACACACACACACACACACACACATTTTAAGAACCATTTTAAAAGCTTTTCCCTTTACCTAGCACCAGCCCCAGCAAGCATAGGAGTTGAGCAACCAGCAGCATGTCAGCCTGAGGTGGTCTCTGTGGCAGTGGGTGTTGTGTTGGGGTCTTCTTGGAAGGTGTGTGTTGCTGTCTCTGTGTCTTTATATGTACTCCACACAAGGGCGTCTTCACTGCTGGCATCATTTGATTGGTCCTCATGCATCAACAGCTGTGGTGTTCACATAATCCTCAGTGTCAGGTGGAAACCTTGTGTGACCAAAACTGTTACTATTTGGGGGAAAAAAAAGAAAGAAAGAAAAAAAAAGAAACTGTGTTCCAATGATCCAATACTGTATGTGGGACAAGAGATATGGTGTAGATTGGAAAAAGAATTGCACCAAGTGCAACTCAGGTCTATTTAATAGGGGGTCCAAGACAAAGTGCAAGCAACCTTTCTATTTGCCCAGAAATAATAGCTTTGTAATAGGGTGCAGGGTCACCTGGTATAGCCTCGGAAACCCAGACTTTAATTTTGGCGATAGGAAGAAAAAATAAACCCTGGTAGATGACTATAGAAATGATTATTAACCCAGTAGTTGTCCGATACATTTTACAGGTTTCGTAATATATGAATATTCAAATATTATATTATAATATTTATATGAATTACTATAATATTAGTTTCAATTTAGATTTGTATGGCATACAGCTCATGAATATCAAAAATCCATATATCAAAATATTACATGAAACCACTCAAAACAAGGAACACTTTTCCAGTGTTTGGGACCCAATCCATTAATTTATAATGTAGCACTTGTGCTGTTCACATTGCCCCCCCCCCCCCCCCCACCCCACACACACACACACACACACACACACACACACACAGAGACACACATCTACAAGCTCACAACACATCACAAGACACAGCAGAACATGTTGAGGGCAGCTGTACGACACCTTTGCATGCAACTAAGTAGAATTCAAGCATAACTCCAACACCAACCTAATAATCTCAAACATGTCTATAACCTTACTAACTATTCCAACTGCTCCAGACGACTATAACAAGAGTCTGAAATCCGAGTAACAGAAGCTGGCATTTCCGTTCACAAAAATATGTTCAAAAATATAATTTCTGCTAAGCAGCAAGCTTTTGCCATTTTATTTTATTTGTGCCTGACCGTAAAGACTAAACGGAAGTGGTGATGAGGCTTCACATTTCATATGTTTACCGCTTTATAATTTACTATTTGACTTTATGTTACTCATGATCAGAGCCTCCGTGCTCCAGACTGTATGACGGAAGCATTTGAAAACCTGAGCATTTACCTAATTGTAAGCCTGTAACTCCCCAAAACCATAAAATAATCATTCATCTTGAGATTAACAGGAAAACTCTCTTTCTCAATACTTGTGGGGTCATTTGGACCTAACCTACACCAAATCAAAATGACAAGGGATAACTAATCTATTCTATACCCTAATTCAAAAGATGTTAAAAGTTACATGTCATGACGCTGGAGCTGTATATAACCCTGGCCACAGCTGTATTGTGGTTGACATTTAAAAGTGAATCAGATCAAATACAGATCTAAGAAAGCTTAGTTTCATAATGCCATAGTTAAACTAACGGGTTCATGAAATAAACAGGGGGGTTCAGGACCGGAATACCAAACATTCAGTTCCCAAAGTATGGCTCAAGACTCAAACGGACAGTGTTACATGATGGGTAGCATGCAGCACTCTGAAAAAGCACCTGAGACTAGAGGTATTAGGTGTTTAATGTAGTACAATATATGAAGCAATATAAATTCACAAAATACATTCACAGTGTATGCATACTATCATAATATTGCCCCCCTTCGTCCTAAAACGAAAAACACAAAGAAAGTGAAAGACAGTGGGAAACAAAGATCTGAACCCACACCTCCACTCAGAGATCATTATTCAAACTTATAAAAGGAAACCGGGTCATTTAAGATGATAATAAACATTGACATGCTAACAAGATTGGCAATTTCAGGCAATCAGGGATGGGCGCGTAGTGATGTTTCGATGTGCCGTTGTTTCGAGCAACCATTAGTTCGAATCGCCGGTGAACGCTAACCTGCTGTTGCGGGTGAATAAGCCTAAACATTAACCCTAAACCTAACCCGTCCCTAACCCTAACCGGAGTACTGGGGATTCGAAACAGCAGGACATATAGGGGCGAGTATATACCCACTTATCGGTTTCAATTTTATAATGTTCCAGCCAAAATGGTAGGCAACTGTTTTCATTTCAACTACTCTAACTCTACCATCCCTATTCTGGACATGGTAATAATAGGTGAACATCCAGCAAAATTGCAGATCTACAAGCTCACAACGCGTCACTGCATTGTGTTGTTGTTGTGAGCTTGCAGATCTGATATGCCCCTACTCCCAAGAATAGGTTCATGTGGTTGAGAGAGTTGTTTCTGTCAAGGGTTTACAGAGAAACCATGGTAAATTACACTGGTTTTACACTAACAGAGACTGATTTCCCACTGTGTGAACATTAGTGTTTTAGGTACAGTATGTAATGTCTGATAGCACGTGTGGGTCGGGACCCCCAAATTATTTTGGGGGTTCCCCAGATGATTCGCAAAAATGTTAACATTATTTTCTCACTCAACAGTAAACAGACCAACATACAGTATACGGGTATACAGGGTATCTGCACATTTCTAAAGTGACAATTTAAGGACTTTAAAGACCTCTTTAGTACCTCTGGTCAAACATTGGAAAATTTTCAAATATTAGAGACAGAAATTGTGAAAATAGCAGATCTACATGCTCACAACGCCTCGCAACGCGAGGCATTGTGAGCATGTAGATCAGAACAGAACCCATGCACATTTGAACAATGTATTAACATACAGTAGCACACATTAGCAGCATCTTATTCCACACAAATGGAACAAACATAAGGACTCTCTGAAACTGGTTTGATTGGTCTCACTATAGACTTTCAGGGAGCTTCTTGAGGACACGCGTTTCATGTAACACTATATATTCTGTATTTTGTTGTGATGTGGTTATTCAAATGTTTGTTATTGTTTTTCATTGTCTGTATTGTGTTTTATGTGCTGTGATCAGGACGTCTTGAAAAAGAGAGCTTGCTCTCATTGGGCTCCCCTGAATAAATAGTAAGAAAGAAAAATCAGGGCTGTAGAAAGTAAAATAAATTAGTAGTAATAAATAATAATAATAATGATAATAAGTTGATAAGAGCGGTCACTCTCCTGAGCCACTGATTGATAGTAGTGAGTGATGGAGGACGTCAAACTAAATTTGTCTTTTACAAACCATCGAAAACAAACAGTCAACAGTCGAGTCCATATCATGAAGGAGTGCATCTCTCCATTCCGACATGTCTCCTTTCCAACATGTCTCCATTCCGACACTAACCCTATCTCTTACCCTAACCATAACCTCAACCTCTATGGAAGTGTTGCCACTCCGACAATAAGAAGTCACTGTCGGAGTGGCAACATATCGGAAAGGAGAGTGCCCCCCATCATGAAGATGAATAGCCTACAGTACGTTAACGATCATCACTGGTCAGAAGACGACTGAAATGTCATATTGAAATCATAACGGCATAATGTTTGTGCAAGTAGGATCTGTAACAGTCCACCTTTACACAGTCATTGTCAAGGCCACACAGGTGTAATCGGGGTAAACAGACTTGCTCGGACAGAAACATGTTGACCCGATCCCGGCTCTAGACAGGACTGCTGTGTGTCATTCCCCTGTTCTATTTCCACGTCTATCTTTCCGTTTATATCAAAATAAAGCAGAAATGATGAAGGAATGTATATTTTTAACACATTCAGAACGGGTACACATTACTGTGTATTATTATTATTTTATGCTTTAACTATTAAAAAATAGCAGATATACAAGCTCACAGCGCGGCACCGAGTGCCGCGCTGCGAGCTTGTAGATCTGCTATTTTTGAAAAATCTTGAAAATTTGAATTTTGACCTGATTCTATAAGTGTCTTTTGAATCCTTCTAAGGTTTTTTGAAAAACCTATGTTTCTATGTCAGCAATCTGGCTCGCCATCGTCAAAGAAAAGGTCCTTTACACTTAACTGGAGCTCAGTTAGTCTGTTCTTGAGAGACTACCATGTCAGTGGCTCTCAAACTTTTTCATGTCAAGGACCCCCAGAATGATATGAATTTGGCCACGGACCCCTATCTCAAAATATTTAGTTCCAGGGACCACCCCGAAGCAAAATTTGAGTTACAAATGTTCGCTTAGAAAATACATATATTCAAAGATTTGCAAATATTTTCACGACTTTTTTCAATAGTTAAAGCGTTAAATAATGTTAGGCCTAAATGGGTTCAAAGAAAATGACAAGACTAACAAGACTAACTTGACATGCGGCCTAATTTCTGATGGTGTCCCTCAACGCAGCGATGACCCCCTCCATCCCTGTGATTTCAAACAGGCTGTCTGGGAAGGCCTCGTTCCTGCATTTGGGGCAGGTTGGTGTGTTTCTGGTCCACTGGGCCACGCAGACCCCACAGCCGATGAGACTGCGGCAGCACGGTGCCACCACCGGGTTCCTCATCACATCTGCAACGTTCACAAACACATAGTTTAGTGCAGGGGTCTTCACAGTTTTCAGGCTAAGGACCCCTTAGTTGAGAGAGAGAGTTGAAGCAGGGACCCCCACAACCTGTTCATAGATCCCATTATAGTTTAATCTTTTGATCATAAATGTATTTTCGATTCATATAAATTTGTGTTATCAGATATTTAACCACTTGAACCGTCAATACTTAATACATTTGACTTCACTCGGTACTTATTGTGCTCTTTTTTTCCCCTCTACACCAAACCTCTTTGCCGTAAATAGCCGATCTACAAGCTCACAACACCTCGTGCTACGAGTCTATAGTGTCTATAGTGTCTGTTTCCTAAATGTCTTTTTATACAAATTTCCCTGTACTTAAACAGGATATCGCCTCTGTCGGGTGGAAACCTCATGTTCAAAACTGTTACTTTTCAGGTTTGAAAAAAGAAAAAAAAAAGATTTGCGATATTTCTATTTGAATCCTGAAAGGTAACAGTGATGGTATCAAACACGACACATGCATATCTCCTTGTATGGGTCGTTCTGTCCTTGACATCAGTCGGTCTCTGCGTACTAATTAGTTTCATGTGACGATAGGGACACACAAAGCCAGACGTAGGATCCGTTGGCACCGCTCAAAAACAGAAAAGGTAGCAGATCTACAAGCTCAAAACGCAACACGTTTCAAGCTTGTGGATCTGCTACTTTTGCTGTTTTTGTAAGCCGCTGTAGTATGATCAAGTAGGGCATTCATTTACCCAAAAAACACGAAAAGTTAGAAAATGGAGATAAGAGGTTTCTACGACAGTGACGATATATTTGTTATCTTCTGAATAAACCCTGGGATCTGCACCAGAACATAAAGTAATCTTTGTGGCTTTGAACATATCTGAATATAGGTTTCTTCTGCATTATTATAGAATGAGTGTGTGAGTTACAGTACTGACCTTGGCATATGATGCACAGGAATGTAGACCTGATGTTGGACAGCTGCTCGTGGGTCAGGGTGACAGTGGTGGCTTGGTTAGCGATGGCCTCCTGGGCAACATGCTGCACAACTTGATGCACTGCGGGCGGCTGTTGTGCTGGCACTGGCAGAACCGGCTCTGTAGAGAGAGCAGTGGCGTCAGTTCAGCAAAAGCTAGGGTATGGCAAAGATGGGAGTCCTCATGGAAAAGAGGTGTTACATTTTGTATAACACGGTTCTATTGTGAAAATAGCAGATCTACATGCTCACAACGCTTCGCAGCGCGAGGCGTTGTGAGCATGTAGATCGGCTATTTTCACAATGTCTGAAAAAATATATATATCTTTTTCAGTTTTTTACACAGGTTTCTACAGTTTCTTGGGCTGGATATGGCAGCCTGGAAGGGTTGCTCAAGTGCAGCTAAACTTAGCATGTTAGTAAACGTGCCACAATTAACAATAATGCATTACACCTGTGCAGCTGACCTGCGGAACTTGGGAATATACCATTCTGTCAAGATGGGGAGAATACAAGTCTGGAGAATATAATCATAATACCTTGTTTAAGTGACCATTTTGTAAAATTTTGCATTTTACTGTAATTTAACAACATAATAACCAGCGCAGATTGACAAAGAGACATTCATGGATTTATATTTAAAAGTAACTTTTATTTTCCCCCCTGGACCCAGGGTATGGCAGCTGCATACCCCTGCCATACCCAATTCACGCCCCTGAGAGAGAGAGATGAAAATAATAGTTTGAACACAATTCTATATATGGGTTATCGCCTGGCTTGTGTTGGACACTGTTGTCAAAATTCTTTTTTTTCTCCACAGACATACAAAATGAGAAAAACATAAATAGCTTAGCCCTGATTGACCATAACAGGTCTGTAACACTGAGAGCGTTCAAATGGAGCCAAATAGACCAGGGGTGTCAATTGGGTATGGCAGGGTTATGCAGCTGCCATAGCCTGGGTCCAGGGGGGAAAATAAAAGTTACTTTTAAATATAAATCCATGAATGTCTCTTTGTCTATCTGTGCTGGTTATTATGTTGTTAAATTACAGTAAAATAACTACAAATGCAAAATGTAACAAAATGGTCACTTTAACAAGGTATTATAATTATATTCTCCACACTTGTATTCTCCACATCTTGACAATGGTATATTCCCAGGTTCTGTAGGTCAGCTGCACACGTGCAATGCATTATTGTTATCGTGGCACGTTTACTCACATGCCAGTGTAGCTGCACAACCGTTCCAGGCTACCATATCCAGCCCAAGAAACCGTAGAAACCCGGGGGAAAAACTGACAAAACCCGATTTTTTTCACGCACGCCGGTGCTCAGGGCGTGCACATGAGAACTCCCATCATTGCCATACCCTAGCTTTTGCTGAACTGACGCCACTGAAATGGACCCAATTTGGTTCCCTTTGAACACAATCAGAGTTAAAGAGGCCCTTTAAAATAAAGATATTTGAGAACCACTGGTGCTAGTTATTACGACACTGATGTGCCATAGTGTCGTAATAAATCAGTGTCATACATATTCTGAAGAAAACCTGGAGACTTGACTTTCAGTAATTGGGTCTTATGATCAAAATAAGAACATTATAATGGTGTGTAAAACAAAAAAAATATTATTCTTTTTTGCCACACTTGACACATTTGTCTTGTATGGATGGACATATTGATTATCCCCAACACTGAGTGCCGCGCTGTGAGCTTGTAGATCTGCTATTTTTGAAATCGTAAAATGTGTAATCTTTGAATATATCTTTTTTTAAAGTTAACATTTGTAACTCAAACGTTTGCTTCTGGGGGGTCCCTGGAACAACATATTTTGAGATGGGGTTCCGTGGCCAAATACTACTACTAATAATAATAATATGTAATTTTGGGGGTCCTTGACATGAAGAAGTATAAAAACAACTGACATAGAAAGGTTTTTCAAAAAACCTTTGAAGGATTTACAAGACATGTATAGAATCGGGTCAAAAATATCAAAAGACTTGCACAAATGTTCATGATTTAAAAAAGAAAAAGTAGATCTAGAAGCTTGCAGCGGTGCCGCATTGTGAGCTTGTATATCTGCTATTTTTCAATAGCTGAAATATAAAATAATTTGTGTTCAGTCACCATCTCTTCACCCACCTGTGCGTATGCTGGGGAACATCCTCACTAGATCATTCCTGTGGATCTTCTTCAGCACATTCACCATGATCTGACCTAGTGTTGATTTTGACAGCAAATTCTGATTCAGTTTTAGTCATAGACCTTTGAATAAAATGGCATTTAGTTTTACTCATATACCGGTAGTTTCAGTCATCTGAAATGTTTTAGTTTTAGTCTAGTTTTAGTCAACTAAATATCACAAGATTTTTGGCAACTAAATCTACAGTTGATTTCGTTGACTAAAATGTATTTTGGCAGTGCCTTGATGGCGTCATAATGCCTGAATTTACTCTCTACATAATCACAATTATTGTAATAATCGTCATAATCGTTTCCATGTTGAAAGATTTTCAAAAGTAGTGGAAAAAAGCAGATCTACAAGCTCACAATGCATCGCATCGCGACACGTTTTGAGCTTGTAGATCGGCTATTTCCACTATCAAAGTTCTTTTTTAAGTATAAAGTTGTCAAATATGTCAGTCTTTTCTTTTCTTTTTTTAGGTTATGCCTCATATCTGCCATGTGCAACTTCAAAGCCTAAAAGCCAAACAGAAATGTAACTGTCAACGACAAAAACACAATTAAATTGTTAATCGCAATTATTTGAGAGACAACAATTAATGGTCATGTAAAATGTCATAATCGTGAGGCCCAATTATTATTAATACCTCCGTCGCCGGCGTAGGTCTGAACGATGCGATCAGCGGTGTAGGTCCGCGTGGCTTGGCGGGGGGCTTGTTGGAGGTTGACAGACTGCTTCAGATACCATTTGAACGTCTCAAACTCGTCATTCCCCAGCTCCTCCAGGGTGATCACGATACGTTCCTGAAGGGTCGCCATGGTTGGATGATTCCTTCCTGGCACAAACAAGAGAAACGTTAACGTTCCCTCCCCAGGCCAGGTGTATCTGTATGTGTCTACGTACAGAGTTTATCTCACACACTTAGACCCATATGGAGGGCAAGACTAGTGTAAGAAATGTCATTGTTAATTGCAGAAACATTAATTTATTTATTATTTTACCAATTAACTATTTTGCTTCATGATCAGTCATGTGACAATGAACATCCGACAGGGCACACAATCACACAGGTGGTGTGATTAATTACCCCGCGTCAATCACAACAACGCACCTGTCAATTGTGTGCCCTGTACGTTTAAAATATCTAAAAACCAAGATTGAACACAAAAGAAATACTGTGTCCCAAACAATAATAAAATAAGATCTGGTTGTCTGAGGCCGCAATCACATATAGGCCTATGCGTGAGACATCTTCTCCGTTTCGTTTGTGAATGAGGGGGGGTGGGGGAGGTTCCAATTAATTTTCTATGTAAGTCACAAGGTTTCATGTCGTTGCCGTGTCTCTTGCTCAACCGAAGGCTGTCTTTTGGCCAAGAGATTTGCAAGAGACAAAATAAAACACGTGACCTTCATTGAGAATGAATTGGAGCCACCCTCCCACCCCCCCCCCCTCATTCTCAAACGACACGGACACGATAGCTGTCGCATATGTTTGGACGGCGCCCCAGAGGTGAGGTGGTCCTTTAACCTGTGTTGCCATGTCTGCTTATAATAAGCAATTTGTGTCTTTTAACAAAAATAGTGTAGTTGCTTATTGGGCTGCCTTACTTTCTAATATTTTTTAAATCAGTGGTTCCCAAATCCTTTTATATCAAGGACCCCAGATTAACATAGTTGTCGACAGTCGCAGACCCCCACCTGAACATATATGGTGCCAGGGACCTCCACACAGATTTATTTATTCAAATTATTTCCTCAATATTTTTTAAATAGCAAATATAAAAGCTCACAATGTGTCGCAGTGTGACACATTGTGAGCTTGCTGATCTGCTATAATGTAAATGTAAAGTAGTAAAAACTGAGCCTAGTTGCTTATTGGGCTTATTTCTTTGGCAAAATCTGGCAACAGACAATTCCGTGTCACTTCCTTACTTGGGAGGAAGTGCAAGTGAAGTTAGTGAAAAGAGGTTTTTGAAGCAGCACACAGAGAAAAACTCTCTAGCGCCCTTTGTAAAAGGCAATGGCAGCCTCCATAGAGAGGACCAGGAATAAGGTGAATATCCAGTCCAGCAGTCATTCCGGGCCCGGGGCCCCTCGCCTGTCTGTCGGAAAGTCGCCCGTGTGGAAAGCTCTTGGAGAAGTGGAGATATTTGACAAAATACACGTTTTCAGCCAGAACTTTCAAAGGGATATGACACTACAGGACAATATCTGTCTCCAAGGCTGAGGAATACATTATTGGGTGAGTAGTACACAAGTAACGCACAGCACTTTAGTGCCGTGCAGATTCTCTGCTAACCAGAACCACCGCGCAAGGGGACCGATCTATGGCTGTGATTCATGGAATATTGACAAAGTCATTCCAGGGCTAATTACTTTGTAGATTTTGATTATTATTACAAAACATATACCCCCCCCCCCCCTTCTTTTTTTTTTACATTTGAAAACTTGTGAAATGGGACCTCACTTATTTTTTCACACATTTTTGATCCCAATACTTTTGTTAACTACTCAAGTACATTTTAGATCAACTTCAAACCTTTGTTATTTATTTAGTAAGTGTGGCTGTTGTTGGAGATCACGTGACTTGAAAACCAGCTGGCTTGACAAAAACACACACACACACACACACACACACACACACACACACACACACCATTGCCACCATGGTCAACAACGTGAATAACAGCTTGTTGTGTCCATCATCACAAACCTAGTGTTGTTGTTGTTGTTGGTTTCTGTGGCTGACACTCATTTCTTGCCAATATCTCCCAAATAGGACGATAAAAAATAAGTCGTTATGTTTCATGGTGTTCAGCAGATCAAACCAATGTCTCTGGCATTTAAATGCCTGCCTGTCTGAGCGCGACGCGTCCCTGGTAAGTAAGTATGGAGTGGTTGTGTGAGCTTGTAGATCAGTGTTTCTGATGATGACCGTTACTTCCCTAAACATAACAACTGGAGGTGGGACGTTCGCAAACGAATCGAGCCTTTTGAACGAATCTTTGAAATGAACGATGGGATCCGGTTCGCAGTAGTTAGCCGTTCCTTTCTATTGAACAGTTACAGTGGTGGCCGGGAATTTCGGGAAAAGTACTCAATTTCTTCACTTGTACTGCAAATCAATGTGGAAATACTCTGCCACAAGTAGAGGTTTGGAGTGAAAGTACAAAAGTGTTGTTGGTATCAAAATGTAGGCCTACTTTAAGTACCAAATACCAATAGTAGAAAGTAGGCTACTCATTATGCAGAATGTCCCGTTTCACAGGTTTTCCAATGAATAAAATTAAAATGTAGAAAAATCATTTGAAAATAGCAAATCTACAAGCTCACAATGCGTCGCAACACGACACATTGTGAGCTTGTAGATCGGCTATTTTCAAATGCCTGAAATGTAGGCCTATATATGGCCGAAAAGTATATAGGGTTGAAGTGATTTGTAATTATAATCAAAACCTACAAAGTAACGAGAATGAGACTTTTGAAAGGCTCTTTTTGAAAGGAACGGATCCCAGAGATCCATCTCACTTCAAAGAGCCATAAATCCCATCTCTAATAGTAATAACAACTGCTGCGGCTTCCTCTGAACTGCAGGAGAGGTGCAACACCGCCATCTTGTGCTCGGGAGTGGGAATCACACTCCACACTTTACATATCAGTGCTTTTCAAACTTTTTCATGTCAAGGACCCCCAAATTGACATGTATTAGCCCGCGGACCCCCCATTTGAAAAGACATAGCCTACTAAGGACCCTCATAAGAGATTACTTCTATGGCTCTAGCCTCTAGCAGGGATTCCCAACCATTTTAAAACTCCCAGTTTGACATCCATTAGGGCTACGGACCCCCATTTAGGCTAATAGCATTTATATCGCTGAGACCCTAATTTATATTGTAAAATTCATAGCCTTAAGGGTCTATTTTGGTATATGCTAACTATCATTTAGCTGAGGACCCCCTGGAACTCCCTCAAGGACCCCTGGGGGTCCCCGGACACTTTGAGAACCACTGATATAAATCTGATGAAGAAGCAGAATTCACGCACGTGGCTATTCTCTCCTCGTTTATCTCTCCGCTGTGACTGTCAAATAAATGCTTAAAGGTGCTCCAATACACATATTGTTCTGAATTTATGCCAAATATTGGCCCAAGGACACCAGGTGGAAAGTGTAAAATTCCCTCCGATTATTTTGATGTATTATTAGGAAACCAAATCTCACACTTTTATTGATGCCACTTACAGCAGGCAAGAATTAAGTCTATTCCTTAAATAAAAAAAGTTGGCACGAACACATCAAATTTGAGCAATTTATTAAAACAGTTTCATATACAGGCAGGCTTATAATAAGTTACAGTAAGTTAAATTCACAGATTCAATTTAAATTCAACAACGCTTAAAGTGATAGTTCACCTATTTTTGACATAAAGCTGTGTGAAATACTTGCCATTAAAACAGTGGTTAAAAATGTATTAATTGATTACCAGAGTCCTGTGGTCAGTTCTGGTCAGTTAATGAATATTAAGTAGTTCCAATGGGGTGGGGGCCATTTGGCATGGCCCAATCATTGAAAATAGATTAATCCACAAAACTAGCGTCATTTGTATTGTTGGCCTATTTCTACCATATAGACGGAGGTTTCGTTCTGATCAGCTGCCTGCAAAGCACCTTGTTTTGGGGAAATACGTTGCAGCGGCGTAGTGATACTGGACACAAAAAATAGTACCATGTGACAGAGGGGTCAAAGTTGAACGAAAGTTGGTCTATTTGGTAGAAATAGGTCAACAATACAAATGAAGTTAGTTTTGTGGATTCATCTATTTTTTTATGATTGGGCCATGAGCCCCTGCCAAATCACCGGAACTACTTTATATTCATCTAAAACTGACCAGAACTCTGACCACAGGACTCTGGTAATGTATTAATACATTTGTAGTCTCGCGTGGCCAGACGGTTGCCTCCGCGATTTGGTCAAATGCTCCCAGCATACAGTCTGGCAAAGCAGAAAGATAAAAATGAGTGCGAGATGAAAGCGGAAGTGAAGCCCCCACGTCACTTCCGTTTCAGTCTCACATCGCACACATTTATCATTATATAAATAAAAATCATATAAGCATGTTTAGCTTGCTGCTTAGCAGAAATGACATTTTAAAATATATTTTCTTGAATGGTAATGCCCGTTTCCATTACTCGCCGTTCGGGAGCTGCTGTTCCAGACTCTATATAGCATTCAGAGATTGTGGAATAGTTGTCTGGCTACGCGAGACTAATACATTTGTAACCACTGTTTTAATGGCAAGTATTTCACACAGCTTCATGTAAAAAATAGGTTAACTATCACTTTAACCACCTTACGGCAGACAACTACGTAGTTTTCACACCTCTGACGGTGTCCCTCAGCGCAGCGATGACCCCCTCCATCCCTGTGATTTCAAACAGGCTGTCTGGGAAGGCCTCGTTCCTGCATTTGGGGCAGGTTGGTGTGTTTCTGGTCCACTGGGCCACACAGACCCCACAGCCAATGAGACTGCGGCAGCACGGTGCCACCACCGGGTTCCTCATCACATCTGCAACGTTCACAAACAGTTATCCATTTATAGGCCTGAACATAGATTTAGATTTAGATTTGAACCACTTTAAATATTATTTTATGCTTTAACTGTTAAAAACCTGCGGGCCCCCCACGAATGTTCTTCATAGGGGGAGGGGGTTTAACCCATTTAGACAGGGAACACATTATTTTGTGCTTTAACTATACTGAAAAATAGCAGATATACAAGCTCACAGATCTGCTATTTTTGAAAAATCGTGATTTTTCTTTTTTTTATATATTTCAAATCCTTCTAAGGTTTTTTTGAGAAAAAAAAATATATATATATGTTCCTATTTCAGTGGTGCTCATACTTTTTCACGTGAAGGATCCCCAAAATGATAATTGATTGATGAAAAATGTACTAACAAATGTTCGCTTAAAAAATACATACATTCAAAGATTTGCACACATTTTCACGACTTTTCAAAAATAAATAGCAGATCTACAAGCTCGCAGCACAGCACTCGGTGCCGCGCTGTGAGCTTGTATATCTGCTATTTTTCAATAGCTAAAGTATAAAATAATCAATGCCCCTCCACTTTGGGTCCACCTATAGTAACTCAGTCCCACTTCCCTCCCCCCCTTGTGACGCCCCTGACTGTAGCCTACCTAAGTCCAATTTTGAGCATTTGTACTTTTTGTACTTTACTTTCCCATTATCAGTCATTTTACTTCTACTCCAACACTGGCTGCGGTTTACTGGCTGCGGTGACCATGCTGCTCTGAATTAATTAATATCTTTGTTTTAATTTGTATTATTATCTTGGTCTATTTGAATTCTTCCAGTTTTCCTTTTAATAGCCCTTTGAGATTCGTTTCAAAAGTAAAGTGCGTAATGTATAATAAATGTAATATTATTATTATTATTATTAGTTACTAACCTCTGCATATAATGCACATAAACGTAGACCTCATGTTGGACAGCTGTTGGTGGGTCAGGGTGACCTTCTGGCCAGCCTCCTGCAGGTCTGTCTGTAGGCCTGCTTCTGTCCGTTCCAGCTCTTCAACCTTCTCACGAGGTTCATCATCTGTGCGACTGGGGAAAAAAAAAAATATATATATATAGGGCTGTCACGATATGACATTTTACAGGACGATTAATTGTCACTCAAATAATTGGCGATTAACGATTTAATTGTGTTTTTGTCGTTGATAATTACATTTCTGTTTGGCTTTTAGGCTTTGAAATTGCACATGGCAGATATGACACATAACCTAAATACACAAATAAATTACTGACATATTTGACAACTTACTACTTAAAAAATTACTTTGATAGTGGAAATAGCCGATCTACAAGCTCACAACGCGTCGCGATGCGACGCGTTGTGAGCTTGTAGATCTGCTATTTCCACTATTTCGGAAGTTTTTCAACATTCACGATTATGACGATTATGACAAAATAATTGCGATAACGTCAAATAATCACGATTAGACGATTATGTAATAATTGTGACAGCCCTATATATATATATATATATATATTATATATATAATATCAAACACGACACACATACTACATTATGTGACCGAGGCTGGAGAAAAGGTCCATAGGTCTTTTTTCAGATTTTTGCAGATCATGAAAGTGCAAAATGTAAGCTTTCAAATGACGTCTCATTCATTGGATTGTGAAAGTATTTGAAAAAAGATATGCTTATTTGAATGTAGTTAAACCCCGAACCAAGAATCTGAGTGACCTCTCAAAGTTTGTCACACTACTGGCAGTCAGTTAAGGGGTGTGAACAATGGATTGTTAACTCCACCCCTCACCCGCCCTAACCTATTGGTGGTGTTCTGCAGCTGAAACCTGAGAACAACAGCAACACATTAGCCAACAGAAACTGCAGATGTAAATGTTGGCATTGACATGTCAATGAGTGTCTCCACCCCCCAGAAGGGTGTAAGGAAACACAAAAACACAGTTCTCTTTACAAACTAATTTGAGCTGTTTAATGATTCTAAAATGGATATCTGTTGCAATGAGAAGGTTCACAAACATAAACTCTTGGATAATATGGGAAAAAAAGGACGAACACCAAAAATCCAAAATCAAACCTATTTTGTTAATTTGCTGTGCTTCACTATTGCCTACTTATGGACCTGCTCTCCAGCCTCGGTCACATATCTCCTTGTACGGGCCGTTCTGTCAGTGACATCAGCTGTGGTGATGTCAGTTTCTGCGTACTTTCTATGACGTTAGTCTTGTACCACTGACATGCACACAGAGCCAGACGTAGGAGCGGTTAGCTATTTTAAATTGACTTCACTTGCCAAATCTCAAGCAAGTCATGAAGTATATTGAGTAGGTATATGAAGTATATCGACAAATCTACATCTACCAAATTGCTTAAGCCAAGCCCTAAAGTTGTGCGAAGATTAACGATAATAGTTGAATCTACACATCTTGTAGTATAGGTGGGACATTTTCGCTCATTTCACTCAGAAGACTGTGGTCTGTGTATTTAAATGTGTCTTGCGTTCAAAAATAGAACACTAAGGTGCTCGGGTGGCACAGTGGCACAGTAATGCACACAGGATGCATATCTTCACTGTCGGGTGGAAACCTTGTATGTCCAAAACCGTTTGTTTTGCATTTATCATTTTTAAAATTATTTAAACTAGTGAAAACAGCCGATCTACAAGCACACAACACCTCGCACCGCGAGGCGCTGTCTGCTTGTAGATCTGCTCGTGTGTGCTTGTAGATCAGGTTTCTGCTCGACAGTGATGATATGCTTCTTCTTACCTCATCCTCCTCTTCCTCATCAGATCCTGGTAGGAGCTCTCACACAGGGCAGCAATCTTTCTGCCATTCAACCTCCAGAAGCCTACACCTATAGGTAATAATAATAGAGTTTAAATTCTACTACACACAATGGTAGTATACTTTCAAACTTAACAGCAGTAGCTTTTTGTCAGTTTTAATAGCTTCTTCTTGTTCAGATCCCATGAATGGCAACAGATACAATCAAATCCCAGGCCTTATAATAAAAACTAAACAAGTTAAACAACAAATTCAATATGTTCGCTATTAAGTCCAGAACAAGAATTGATATTAACTTTACAATGACATACCAGTTGTCCTGCTCCCCTGTCCATCACATAGGACCACATCTTCACTTCCTATTGCTATTATGTTCCTTTTGAGCGAGAGAGACAGGGATAGGTGGGAGACACACAGACAGGCGACAGAGAGAGACATAGGAAGACAGGGACATGGAGAGAGAGAGAGAGAGAGAGAGAGAGAGAGAGAGAGAGAGAGAGAGAGAGAGAGTTGTTTTTGTCATTCAGGCTTTTAACATACAGGCACAATGTACAGCAGGGTTCCCCAATAGGCGGCCCGTGGGCCATTTGCGGCCCGCGGGGGGCTACAGTCTGGCCCACACCAACCCCAGTAATAATGGTGGTATAAGAGCAGCAACAACACTAGTATATCGTCGTTGTCGGGTGGAAAGCTTGTATCTCCAAATTTGTACGTTATTTTGCAAATCATAGGCCATCGCACAAAAGTAGTGAAAACAGCAGATCTACAAGCACACAACGCCTCGCGGTGCGAGGCGAGGCGTGCTTGTAGATCGGCTGTTTTCACTAGTTTAAATAATTTTTAAAATGATAAATGCAAAACGAATGGTTTTGGACATACAAGATTTTCACCCGACAACGACGATATCTGAACTGTCACAGTTGCTGGAGTAGCAGGAACGCCGCCGTCGCCCCCTGCAATGTTGTGGTCCTCGGCTTGGTACCCTAGACATAATTTGGCCCTTGGGGAAAACTAATTGGGGAACCCTGATGTACAGTATTTATGTTTATGAGAACACACGCACGCACGCACGCACACGCACGCACGCACGCACGCGCACGCACGCACGCACGCACGCACGCACACACACATCAAATATTTGGGTTGGTACAAACCTTGTGGTTTGGAGTGCAGGTCCTCCGTGACCACCAGAAGCTGCAGGCCCCGTACTGAAGAGGAAGGGCTCTGGTGGAGGCTGGACAGGCCGGCTGGCTGCTGATAGGCCTAAGGACAGTGTGGGGGCGTCTGGGAGACCATGGCAGGCACATGCATTAAAGCACAATCGTTTAGTCAATCGAATCGAGTTTGTTTAATTTATTATTTCAACTTTATGGTAAAGTTGATAACACTGGGATTATTTTTATGTAGAATGTTGTGACATACACAAGTTTCAGTGCCATGATTTAAATATTACTGCAGTCTTTCAACGCAGAGCAGAATACTGTAATTGTTAATACCATTTCTTTTTATAGGGTAGCCATTATAAAAGAATAAAGTGATTAAAAGGATTGTGATGCTGTTATCAACCACTTTCCCTGGACCCCCACTTTAATTAAGCGCTTTCGACCGGCAAAGAACCGGTTCGGGTTCTTTCTCCCGCCTATGGGATGAGGTGAGCTTTTACACCGATAACCGAGTTGGCAAAAGTTGGTTCGGAACGGAAACCACAAAATCCTTGTTTTTTTCCAGTGAACCACCATCTGAACTGGGGGACAATGGCTCTGGTATGGGGTAATTAATTATGGCACAAAGATAACCCCATACTCTGGTTCAATTGGGTGGAAACGCAAGCCGGTTCACAGCTAGTTTGCAAGAATTAACCAAGGTTCCAAGAAAGTTGAACGGCACTGGTTCTTGAACCAAGGTTATTTTGGTGGAAAAATGCCCCTTTGAGAATCACTCACCAGGGACGTGCTGGCCATTGGGAAAAGCGGGACAACTCCTGAACGGCCGGTTAATTCCCGGCCGGTCCAGGCCGGCCATTAGGAAAAAAATTAAAATAAAATGTCGGCCTTCGTTCCATTTTGGTGGCTGGGCGGCCAACAAAGTAAATCGTCACTGTCGGGCAGAAACCTCGTATCTCCAAGTTTCAAATGTATACATTTTTTCGCAAAGCAATGCCCTGCTTCATCACACAAGGCTGTTGCACAAAAGTAGCCAAAACAGCCGATCTACAAGCACACAACGCCTCGCACCGCGAGGCGTTGTGTGCTTGTAGATCTGCTGTTTTGGCTGCTGTTTTCACTAGTTTAAATCATTTTTAAAATGATAAATACAAAACAAACGGTTTTGGACATACAAGGTTTTCACCCGACAACGACCAAATATAAATCATGTACAGTAATTGGCCCACTGGCTTGTCACTTGTCATGATCTGAAATGGCAAATCTTTGAGTAGCAGCAGCAGCGCTATAGAGAGAGATCTCTCTCTATAGCGCGCAATGAGGGCCTCTCCGACTCTTTTTTCCCCCCGGGCTGAATCAGGGGCCCAGCATGTCCCTGCCACTCACTGATCCACCCTTGCATGCGTTCACCTCACCTGTGCTGCGCGTGCTCGGGAACCTGCTCAGCAGATCTTTCCTGTGGATCTTCTGCAGGACGTTGCACATGATCTGAGCGCCGTTGCTGGTGTAGGTGTGCACGATCAGGTCGGCGGTGTAGGCCCTGGAGGCGTCGCGGAGGCCGTCGACGTTCACGCACTGCTGCAGGTGCCACCAGTGCTCAAACTCCTCCTTCAGGTAGGACTTGAAGGTCTCGAACTCCAGTTTGCCCAGCTCCTCCAGGGTGTCCACGATGCGTTCCCTAAGCGACTGCATGGTTGATTTCTTGTACGAAAAGAAATAAGAAAAGCTTATTAAGACCTCAAGGTTCAAGTTTCAAAGCTTGTACTTTATTGTCACGTCTTTTGTACAGGCACATAAGAGTAAAACGTATTTGTGTTCTGCTTCCTTCAGACAATGCAGTGGTACATATAAAATAACAGAATAACAACAAAAAAACAACACAGTAATAGGCTTAATAAGTAATAATAACATAGGAAAGAAAGAGAGTGCAAAAGGCAAAAGAGCAAAGAGAATGAAAAGAGCATCCTCAGCTGTACATGTGCATAAAGTTGGTATGTTGTATACACACCAATGGCATTATTTTACCGTAGTAGCTACTGTACTTTTTGCCAACAACTTCACAGTGCGTTCTATGTGCAACAGGTTGGTATATTTAAAAACTTCACAGTATATATATATATATATATATATATATATATATATATATATATATATTAATATATATATATATATGTGTAGGTGCAATTCAGCCTCGCAGTATATATTTGTGTACTGTAGGTGAGGCTGTAAGTAATCAAACCAACCCTTGATGCTGAATGCCAAGCAGGGAGGTCTTTGGTGTGATCAAAAGGCCACAGAGCTGGTTTCTAATAAATGTGGAGTAAAAAAGAAGTACAATATTTGCCTCTGAGATGAAGTGGAGTAGAAGTATTACCATAGTTATATTTACTCCTGTACAGTCCAAGAGTAAAATGTACTTACTTACTATACACCACTGCTATTCCCCCAAACCACTACAAAGCTATTGAACTGACTTTCTGTTGCCTTCCTGGTTTGATTGATTGATTGATTGATTGAAGAGTTTATTAGCAGTTTGCAATAGAAAAGAGCGCAGTTTCATGACAGCACAAATAACTGGTACAAAGTCAACTAAAAGTAGATCCTAGTAAGCCTAACGGCTTATTTACACAGACAGCTATAGGCTTGAAAGACAGACAGATAGAACATAGTACTTTGCATAGGATAACATCAATTACAAAAGCAGAAGCAAAAAATCTGAGGTGATCTCCAATACTCCAATAAGTAGAAGTACAAGTAATTGTCAAAGTAAAATCTCTCTTAGTCAAAGCCAAAGTAACATTTCAAATGATTTAAGAAAGCATGAAGTGTACTTACACAAGTGTAAATGTCGCCTGTGAACTCCACACTATAACTGACAGCAGTGGTCTCCTCAGACAAGCTTTATATGAGTGAGAGGGGAAGACAGAGAGACGGAGAGAGAGGGAGGTGACAACGATGATTGATTGAGTTAAATGATCACAGTACTGCTCTCTTTGATTAGGACAAAAGCATGCATACAGAATTAGTGCCAGTGGTTGGATAGTAATGTACTCATTCAAGTACTGTAGGCTACTTTTGATGTACTTTTACAGAACTTACTTACAGTCTTCTGCTTTTCATCATCAGTCCAAAACATTATTAATTTCAATATTAAAGAGAGAGAGAGAGAGAGAGAGAGAGAGAGAGAGAGAGAGAGAGGACATTTTAAATGGTAAATGATCAATGTATGATTGTATCGGGTGGGGGTGGGGCTCACACCTATTGTCCAGTTTTACACATAAATTAAATACATGGCTAAATGGGACCAATCACTTTTTCCAACTCTCTCTCTCACACACACGCACACACACACACACACATGCACACGCACACGCACGCACACGCACACACACAAACAGACAGACACACACACAGACAGACAGACAGACAGACATACAGACAGACAGACAGACAGACAGACACACACACACACACACACACACACACACACACACACACACACACACACACACACACACACACACACACACACCAGTGGTCCTCAAAGTGGGGTCCAGGGACCCACAGGGGTCCTTGAGGGGATTCCACATGGTCCGCAGTTGTTATTGTTATTAATGAATTAGGAACCAAATGGACCGTTACAGATCTGTAACTCTGAAAGAGAACAAATGGAATGGTAATATGTTACAACAATGGGGGAAAGTAAAATAATAAGACAAATATCACTTAAAATATCACCTTTAAACAACCCATTTAGGCCTAGAATTATTGAATGCTTTAGCTATTGAAAAATAGCAGATATACAAGCTCACAGCTGCGAGCTTGTAGATCTGCTATTTTTTTAGAACTGTGATATATATATATATATATATATATATATATATATTTTTTTTTTCTTTTTTTTTTGGGGGGGGGGGGGCAGTCTTTGAATTATCTTTTTGAAAGTGAACATTTGTAACTCAAATATTTGCTTCTGGGGGGTCCCTGATGGGGGGGGTCCCTGGAACAACATATTTTGGGATGGGGGTCTGTGGCCAAATACATGTAGTTTTGGGGGTCCTTGGCATGAAACATTTTGAGAACCACAGACAGAAACATAGTGGAAAAAAAAAAGAAGAAAAACTTAGAAGGATTCAGAAGACACTAATAGAATCGGTCAAAATAGTCAAAGATTTGCACGAATTTTCAAGATTTTTCAAAAATAGCAGATCTACAAGCTCTGAGTGCCGCGCTGTGAGCTTGTATATCTGCTATTTCTTTAATATTTAAAGCATAAAATACTGCATAATAATGTGTTCAGGCCTAAATGGGTTAAAATAGTGAGAGAGGGAGACAGAGAGAGGATGTTGAGGATGATAATTGATGTCTTTAAGGCCATCCCATCACACAGTGTCACATTGTGTTAATTAATGATGAGACTGACACTGTCATTGAGTGTTTTCCATTTGAATGCGTACACAATGTCATCATGATCATGTGACTTGTTTTGTGTGTGTGAATAAAAAATAAAAATAGGCCAATCTGGCAAAGAATCTTAATACAACACATTCACGTAGCTGAGCCACAAGATCACAATGTGTCAAATGACACATGTACCCACCAAATAATTGGTACTCCAAGTATGGAGCTATCCAAAATATCTAGCTAACCTATCTACGTATGACATCACAAACTCCATATTTGGAGTGTGGTTGATTTAGAGCTCCATATATGATGCTAGTGCTGACATCATCATGTTAACTTAAAAAACTTTGTCATATACTGTATCTAGCTAACCTATCTACGTCTGACATCACAAACTCCATATTTGGGGTGTGGTTGATTTACAGAGCTCCATATATGATGCTAGTGCTGACATCATCATGTTAACTTAAAAAATGTCGTCATATATATATAGGTGCGAGAGGCGATGACACGTTACAGAACAAACCGGAGCTTGTGTTTGTGAGTTCGTGACAATAAACCACAGTAATAATTACATATTTGCTTCTAGTATTTAAAATTGTTCTTACATATCCATGCATTCAAACATGCTGCGGGCCTTGGGTCGAGCCAGCGGGGCCCTCCTCCTGAAGCATTCCCAGCGGGCCGTGCCCACGGTGCCCAGGTGGGCCGTGCCCACGGTGCCCAGGTTTGGGGCGATGGCAGCCCAACAGAGATGGGCTTCCTCTGCCTCTCTGCCCATGAACACGGTCATCACATTCGTACCACAACAGGAAGCTTGGGTAGTGGAGACGATGGGCCGCTTTAATCGTGTCCTAGAACCAGGCTTGAACTTCCTCATCCCCGTATTGGACCGTATTAGCTATGTGCAGAACCTTAAAGAGATTGCCATAGACATCCCGGAACAGTTGGCTGTGTCGCTAGAAAACGTGGAGCTGCATATTGACGGAGTCCTTTATCTGAGGGTTTTGGATCCATACAAAGCCAGCTACGGCGTGGAGGATGCTGAGTTTGCCGTCACACAGCTGGCTCAGACCACCATGCGTTCAGAGCTGGGAAAGCTCACCCTGGACAACATATTCAAGGAAAGGCAGTACCTGAACTCCCAGATAGTCGACTCCATCAACGAAGCGTCGGCTGCCTGGGGGATCCGCTGCCTCCGCTACGAAATCAAAGGTATCCAGGTCACGCCTCGCGTCAAGGAGGCCATGCAGATGGAGGCGGAGGCCGAGCGCACGAAGAGGGCCAAGGTGCTGGAGTCCCAGGCGACCAGGGAGGCACACATCAACGAGGCCGAGGGTCACAAGAAGAAGGCTCCGAGGGAGAAAGTGGAGCAGATCAACAGAGCAGCCGGTGAGGCCCAGGCCATCCTAGCCAGGGCGGAGGCCAATGCCAAGTCCATTTGTCTCCTGGCAGAGGCCGACGCCAAGGCCATTTGGCTCCTGGCGAACGCTCTTACCGAACAGAATGGAAACGAGGCGGCCTCCCTCCGCGTGGCCGAACAGTACGTCGCTGCGTTCTCAAAACTGGCCAAAGAGTCAAACACCATCCTTCTGCCCACCAACACTGGCGACATTAGTGGAATGGTCGCACAGGCTATGGCCATTTACAGCAATTTAGCCAAGCAGAGCCCAAAGTCAGCGATCTCAACACCAGACATAGAAGAGCCGCAATCCGGCCTGACAGAGCGTTGTGGGTTTGAGTCCCGATCCTGACAACCTTTGCTACGTGTCACCACCCATCTCTACCCCCATTTCCTGTCAACCTACTGTATCAATCTGGGGACTAATCCCACCATTCATCTACAGTATGTCTAAACGTAGTCATTTTACTTCAACGTGTTGGGTCTGAGCTGTTTTGTTGTTGTTGTTGTTTTGTTTTCCTGTTTGTCTTTCCTGTACGTTATGTTTGTTGTTTATATATTATGTCAAAAAATTTAATAAACATATTCTTCAAAACAAAAGCTACTAAGTATCAATAAAGGCATACAAAGCCCCAAAGAATATCTAAAAACAAACAAACAAATGAAAAGAACGCACCTGTGTGCTTTGCATGGTATCAAACACAACCAGGGGCGTCACAAGGGGTAGGAAAGTGGTACTGAGTTACCAGGGCCCAAGGTGGAGGGGCCCTAGTAACTTTAGCTATTGAAAAATAGCAGATATACAAGCTCACAGCGCGGCACCGAGTGCCGCGCTGCGAGCTTGTAGATCTGCTATTTTTGAAAAGTCATGAAAATGTGCGCAAATCTTTGACGTGTATTTTTGAAGTGAACATTTGTAACTCAAATTTTGCTTCTGGGGGGTCCCTGGAACTAAATATTTTGAGATGGGGGGGGGGTCCTTCACGTGAAAAAGTAGGAAACATAGGTTTCTTGGCACACATTTTCACGATTTTTTCGCGCTGCGAGCTTGTAGATCTGCTATTTTGCAATAGTTAACATTCATGGCGGGAATCCTTGTACCCAGGGCCCAGAATTTGGTGTGACACCCCTGTCTCCTTGCATGGGACGTTCTGTCTGTGACGTCAGTTACAGATGTTTCCTGTTGAGATTGCCACATTTCACCCTGGTTTTTTTCATCTCACTCACTTCACTTTGTCTGCTGACCTCACTCAGCAACAAAACTAGTAAGACACCTAAGGGTGACTTGCGACCTCAGGGTGACGTGCGCCAATTCTTGGCCATCTGGCCAGTGATGTATATGGGACCAGTTACTCATATATGGAGACCCCTTCATGATAGTTATCTTATGTCAAAACATGCCCATATATGGACATTACCAAATATGGGCATTCCCATATATGTCCTTAATATTGATAACATAATATCCTTAATAATGTCCTTAATATGGACAATATAGGAATCTCCATATATGGGCATAAAACGTACGTAAGTAATGCCAAGCAGGGCCTTGGTGAGTTAGGTCCTTGGTTTGATGCCTGTGGATCTCCATATATGGGCATAAGGGGGTACCCTAACATTCTCATTTTCGGCCTGGGATTTATGACATCAGAAATCTCCATGTATGGGCATAAAAGGTTTTTTTCTTTTTCTGGGAATGACCATATATGGACTTTTTATTTTATTTTATCCTTTATTAATAATAATATGTATCCATATAAATACAATATATGTTATGCCCATACATAGAGATGGGCATAAAAAAACGTACGTTAATTAGTAATGCCTAGCATGGCCTTGGTGAGTTAGGGCCTTGGTTTGATGCCTGTGGATCTCCATATATAGGCCATATATGGTACCCTAACATTCTCATTTTCGACCTGGAATTTATGACATCAGAAATCTCCATGTATGGACATAAAAGGTTTTTTTTTCTTTTTCTGGGAATGACCATATATGGACCTTTTTATGCCCATATACGAGTCATTCTGTACCACATCACTGTGACTCACTGACATCACACTGACATCACTTCCTGTACGGACAGTCAGACAACCAACAAGGTTTTTCAGGGTATAATGCGACCTTCGGTCGCAATAATAAACAGAAAATAAATAAAAATAAAACAATTCACAGGAGGCAAGCAGTTGATCACCCCATGATGTGCACTGCAATGTAGTTTAAAATGCACTACATTGCAGGTGCTTTTTGAGAGTGAAAAAATAAGAAGACCCATGTGACATGTGTGATCTGGGCAGCTTACCCCAGGAAATGTGCCAATCTCAATCGCCTTTCTTGTAGGAGTTAGGCCCACATCTGTAGGAGCCTAAAGTAATACAAAAACACAAAATGCCAGCAGAGAGAGCTGGCTCAACAATTCAATTTAAACAAATAGCAAGCTGAAGCAGCAGACCAAAAGGGCAGGCTAACAGCCATTCTCAATTATTTTTCTCCTGGCGTAGTGGGTTGGTGAATTGATCTAAAACTGTACATGGGAATTGACCATTGGCATATCCAGGCTGGGTTTTGTTTTTTGCTCACTTTTCCCAAATTAAGTTGTTTATTACTTGCATGTGTGCCACAGGCTGCAGCAGCTGTTGTTGCGGTCTCTGTTTGCTAGCATATATCCTGGACCAGCATACTGTATATTATTTAAAAACAGTTATTCTACTGTCAAATTTGCACTTTGCCTGACCTGACCATCGGCCACATAATCACCACGTTCTGCAAGTCCTTGTCTCTCGCTGTCGGTTTCCTGTCTCTTTAGTACTATAAATAAAAACAAACAAAATAAAACGTTGCTACTCCGTGAGAACATCTTGCACCCCACTGAGTCACTGCAGGTGAGGAAGGGTTTATACCACAGCGGATGGTGAACGGGGAGGGCGAGGAGTTTCAACCTTTTGGAAGCGCAGTATGCAGCCGAGAGAGAGAGAGAGAGAGAGAGAGAGAGAGAGAGAGAGAGAGAGAGAGAGAGAGAGAGAGAGAGAGAGAGAGAGAGAGAGAGAGAGAGAGAGACCATGCTTGCTGTTTTCTGTTGTTTTACATCCTGTAAACTTGTCAGAAGACATACACTGCAGCACATGTTATTTTGAGTAGGCCTATGTACGATGGCATCAGAAGCAACTGAATGTGGGCCCTTGTAATCTAATTTATAAGCGTGGACTCAAATAAAGGATTTAAATCAGTGATGCTGTGTGTGTGTGTGTGTGTGTGTGTGTGTGTGTGTGTGTGTGTGTGTGTGTGTGTGTGTGTGTGTGTGTGTGTGTGTGTGTGTGTGTGTGTGTGTGTGTGTGTGCACGCGAACGCGCGTGCGTACGTACGTGCGTGCATGCATGCGTGTGTGTGTGTGTGTTTAATGATTTATTTATTGAACTGAGGCGATGCAAAGCTATTGTAATGAGCTCATCTCTTGATCTGTGTGTGTGTGTGTGTGTGTGTGTGTGTGTGTGCGTGTGTGTTTGTGTGTGTGTGCGCGTGTGTGTGTGTGTGCGTGCATGCTGCAATTTAAATTCTGTAGGACAGAGTAATTCAGCAGGGTGTGATGTGTTTGAAAATAGGATGAAAGTACAGCAGCATACACCAGCACATACATTATGACACACTAAACAGGAATGTACAGTTCACAACTATATGATGGCCTGTAATGTTGCAGCACATTTTGCAGAGAAATATATGTGCTTTATTTTTGACCGTGTGGACTCAATGTGACGTCTAGAATTCTTGTCCTTTGTTCTGGTCATGTTAATAGTTGTTCATTTGCACCAGATCATATACAGGGTATGATGTCATCATGGCATGACAAATTACGTTCTCAGAGGAGATATTAAACAGAATTGATTGATTGATTGATTGATTGATTGATTGATTGAGGACTTTATTAGAAGTTTTGCTTAGGAAAAGGTACAGTTTCAAGGTCAACTAAAAGAATTCCTCAGAAAAAGCTTTTGGGCTTCTTTCAATGGACCCTATTCACGGGCCACGGCCCACCCACTCAGAAAATTTCTCAGCAACTTCCTGGTGCGGACGTCAGATTTGAAGGGGAAACTAAGAAATAAATCACTGGACTTAAAGCCGTCAAATCATTATTTCGAACGGTAAAGTAAATTATAATGCTTTGTGCATTTACTATCTTGTGTTCTTGATCATGCTAGCCGTATTTTATACTTTACTATTCGGAAATTGCATTAAATGTGCGATTTCTGTGTTAACTCTATGGGCTTTTAGCAGGGTTTACCCTTCAAAGCGTCACTTCAGCACCAGGAAGTTGCTAATTTTTTATTCCGGACTCCTACTTGTAACAGAGTGTTTCTGCATTGCAGTAGTGATACTTTTACTCGAGTAAAAAGTTAGGGTACTTTTTCCACCACTGCGCATAGACATAGACAGACAGACAGACAGACAGACAGACAGACAGACAGACAGACAGACAGACAGACAGACAGACAGACAGACAGACAGACTGACATACAGATTCGTTATAATAGTTTTTCACAATCACAGCTCAACTAATAAAAGATCAAATAGTTACCCTTATGAGATGTCTGCACAAAAACCCAGTGACAAATAGCTTATATAGGCAACCAGCACATCTTTATTGCTGGAAACTCATCTCCAAGGTAATGTTGTGTACAGCCAGTGAGCCAATTACTTGTCCACAGATTACCACGGCCACTAAACACACTATACTAGACAGGGGTGTCGCACCAAATGCTGGGCCCTGGGCACAAGGATTCACTGCGGGCCCCCCATGAATGTTCTTCATAGGGGGAGGGGGTTTAACCCATTTAGACCGGGAACGCATTATTACCCATTATTTTGTGCTTTAACAATTGAAAAATAGCAGATCTACAAGCTCACAGCGCTGCAAGCTTGTGTTTCAAAGCCTTCTAAGGTTTTTTTTTTCTATGTCAGTGTTGCTCAAACCTTTTCATGTGAAGGACCCCCAAAATTATATGTATTTGGCCACGGAGCCCCATCTCAAAATATGTAGTTCCAGTGACCCCCCAGAAGCTAAATTTGAGTTACACATGTTCGCTTAAAAAATACATACATTCGAAGATTTGCACACATTTTCACGACTTTTCAAAAATAACAGATCTACAGCGCGGCACTCGGTGTCGCCCTGTGAGCTTGTATATCTGCTATTTTTCAATAGCTAAAGTATAAAATAAATAAGGCCCCCTCCACCTTGGGCTCTAGTAACTCAGAACCCCCCCCCCCCCCCCCCGTGACGCAGTTACAGAGGTATAAAGAGCTCACCAAAGGTACAACGGTGACAAAAATGTGTTCGAGTACAACAATAATTACTTTGTTTATTTTACTTTTTTTTTACTGCCACCCTCCTGGAGTACTCGGTAATAAGCCCTCGAGGGCAGCATTACCAACGTAATGCACTCTAGCTGCTGCTCAACTTGCATATAACTCCCTCCCATAGTTCCTTATCAGCGGAAATAGTAACAAACTGCTTGATGTGGTCTTTAACAGAGTGCAGACTCTGCTAACCGCTTATGCGAAGTCGCTTATGAATATGTATAAATATTCATCTTTTTTATTTTATTTTATTTTTCTTCCCCCGCAATGACATTCATTCACGATGTTTTAGTTGGAACCATTTCCCTGCTTGGGACTTGCCTTTTTCTCCAAGGATATATATCGTCGTTGCAGGTGGAAACCTCGTATCTCCAAGTTTCAAATTTGTACGTTTTTTTCACAAAGTAAAGCCCTGCTTCATCATACAAGGCCGTCGCACACAAGTAGTGAAAACAGCAGATCTACAGTACAAGCTCACAGTTGTGTGCTTGTAGATCGTCTGTTTTCACTAGTTTAAAGTTATACCATGTAACTTTTTTTATAAAACAAATCTTAAAATGGTCCTAGCTGTTAAATCGCTAACGTTTTAGAACCCCCACTCCGTTATTTTCAGCTTCTAAAGCCTTCTCTTTATGTTTTCTATGATCCCTGCCCGGGACCGGTTTTCGCGGAAAAATTGCGTCATCACACTACCGGCCAATCACAGCGAGGGTTATACACTGCCGGCCAAACACAGCGCAGAACATACACTGCCGGGCTCTCTGGTGGGTTTAGGAAACACGCCTTCAGGAAGTACACTGCAGTGTTTACACTGGAGGAGTTTAGCATGTAACTCCCCAACCGCTGCTCGTAGAAGGACACGGGAGACCTCATTGAAAGCGTCTCGGCGAGGCGAGGCGGACGCGGTGGTCTGACGGCCCGGTCCGCGAGCGAAAAACGGACGAAAAAAGCAAACGCGACCGCGGTTTGCTATACTGCTACAGACCACCAGTTGAGCAACTTACACAGTATAGCTTTAAATCATTTTTAAAATGATAAATGAAAAACAAACGTTTTGGACATACAAGGTTTTCACCCGACAACGACGATATTATACAGACCAACGTCACTCCTAAATATCCTAAAGGCCTTGCGTAGCATACCTCCAACCAAGCTAACTTATTTACTGCTCAGAGAGAGAGAGCATCACTGATTTAAACACTCAAAGACCTGGAACGCGCCCGAGTCACGTTAGATTTTAACCACTTTAACCATTATTTTATGCTTTAACTATTGAAAAATAGCAGATCTGTAGATCTGCTATTTTGGAAAAGTCGTGAACATGCGTGCAAGTCTTTGAATTTCTTTGACCCGACCTTTGACCCGACCTCTAAATCCTTCCTCTAAATCAGTGGTTCTCAAACTTTTTCATGCCAAGGACCCCCAAAATTACATTTATTTGGCCACAGACCCCCATCTCAAAATATGTTGTTCCAGGGACCCCCCAGAAGTAGAGATCTGAGTCACAAAAGTTTGCTTTGAAAAATATATATTGAAAGATTTGCACACATTTTCACGATTTTTCAAAAATAGCAGATCTACAAGCTCGCAGCGCGGCACTCGGTGCCGCGCTGTGAGCTTGTATATCTGCTATTTTTCAATAGTTAAAGCATTCAATAATTCTAGGCCAAAATGATTTAAACACTGTGCTCCCAAGGA
This sequence comes from Nannobrachium achirus, assembly GCF_963921795.1. Lineage (NCBI taxonomy): Eukaryota > Metazoa > Chordata > Actinopteri > Myctophiformes > Myctophidae > Nannobrachium > Nannobrachium achirus. Next base: position 15,336,718 of record NC_137812.1, read on the forward strand.
CACTGACACAGCGATTTGCTTTTAATGCTGTGCGAGTTCCTTGCCTATTAAATACAATTTATTTGAGAATACCGCTTCCCTGCTTACATAGGGTCCCAAAAGGAAAAGGCGGTGTCTTTGTGCCAAGGATTAAGGACCACCAAATTGATATGTATTTGGCTGCGGACCCCCATCTGAAAATGTTTAGTGCCAGGGACCCCCTGAAGTTGTTTGTTTCTTTATAATGTATCGTTTTGTTTTTTTACATTTTTAGTTTTATTCAAATGTTTTAGAACCGTGCAATAAACTAAACTAAACTAAACTACGTGGTCACCAACATCACTAGAGGGTCATCCTGGAAGCTGCATTTACTGTACAGGGTTTATCAAAGTGGGTGCTGACCTTAAAATATTGTCGTAGCAGATGGCAAAATTGCAGACGCACTGCTTTTGATACGTTTGTGTGACGCTGTAATATGCTCAAATACGGTGTTCATTTAATAAAAAACACAAACATGTAGAACATGCATTGTAGATAAGAGGTTAATATTCTAGCACTCATGACAGTGCCTCAGGTGACTGGAGAATGTTATTAACCCATAACCCATTCGTGAAAATTAGAATTTTGACCTGATTCTATAAGTGTCTCTTGAATCCTTGTAAGGTTTTTTGAAAAACCTATGTTTCTATGATGGCAATCTGGCCAGCCATCGTCAAAGAAAAGGTCCTTTTCACTTAACTGGAGCTCAGTTAGTCTGTTCTTGAGACACTATGTCAGTGGTTCTCAAACTTTTTTATGTGAAGGACCCCCAAAATGATATGTATTTGGCCACGGACCCCCATTCAACATATTTAGTTCCAGGGACCACCCAGAAGCAACATTTGAGTTACAAACGTTCGCTTTGAAAATACATATATTCAAAGATTTGCAGAAATTTTCATTTAAAAAAGAAAAAAAATAGCAGATCTACAAGCTCGCAGCGCGGCACTCGGTGCCGCGCTGTGGGCTTGTATATCTGCTATTTTTCACTGGTTAAAGCATTCAACAATTCTAGGCCTAAATGGGTTAAAATATTCAAGGCCGGGTCTGTTATGGACAAGAAGCTATCCTGGGATCGCAAGTATTAAACTAGCCCCCCTTTTCTACCCAATTTAGTCATTATGCCAGATTCCTCCCCACACACAAGATCTACAAGCTCACAACGCATCACATGGCGCCGCGTTGTGAGCTTGTAGATCGTCTATTTTCAAATATCTGACGCATAATAGTTTTAAAGTGATCACTTGGTCTATTATGTATATTCTCTTCTTTTGCAGGCTCTGTTTTCATGCACCTGGTTGCTTATATTTCTATTATATTGCAAAAAAATCTTGCAACACTGACTGTCACTGGCAGGGGTGTCCCACCAAATTCTGGGCCCTGGGTACAAGGATTCATTGCGGGCCCCCCATGAATGTTCTTCATAGGGGAGGGGGTTTAACCCATTTAGACTGGGAACACATTACCGGTATGACACATTATTTGTGCTTTAACTATTGAAAAATAGCTGATCTACAAGCATGCAGCGCGACACCCATGAATGTTCTTCATAGGGGAGGGGGTTTAACCCGTTTAACCCATTTAGACTGGGAACACATTATGACACATTATTTGTGCTTTAACTATTGAAAAATAGCAGATATACAAGCTCACAGTGCTGCGAGCTTGTAGATCAGCTATTTTTGAAAAATCGTGAAAAGTCTGAATATTTCAAATCCTTCTAAGGTTTTAAAAAAAAACTATGTCAGTGGTGCTCAAACGTTTTCATGTGAAGGACCCCCAAAATGATATGTATTTGGCCATCTCCATCATTTCAAAATATTTAGTTCCAGGGACCCCCCAGAAGCAAAACTTTTTAAGCGAACAAATTTTAGCTTAAAAAATATTGAAAGATTTGCACACATTTCCACGACTTTTCAAAAATAGTAGATCTACAAGCTCCATCCTGAAGAAGCGAGGCTCTCATCCCCCAGTCAGTCCATGTTGCCAGATGTACGATAATTATCGTATTTGTACGATGATCTGACCCTCAGTACGATCAATAATTCCAGAAATTGCCAAATGTACGATCATTTTGCAATAACGCAAAAAAAGAGCGTGAATTTACTAAATTCCCAGGCTGCTGATCCGGGATCCGGTTTGGCTTCTCAAAATAAGTCAGGAAATCAATCAATCTGACCCCAGATCTGTACTCGGAGGCATTAAAAACACTGGTCACGTCTTTCCAGTCCATTTTCAGGCTTTTATTTGGGTAAGGTCCAGGAAGTTGCCTGCTACCATGGAGCTTATGTGATTCGTTTTTGTCACATAGGAGTCTCAAACAAGGTTGTTTCCAGTGGTGTCAGTTCAGAAAAGGCTAAGGTATGGCAACATGACTGGTGTCTTGCAGTCATGTTACCATACCTTAGCATAGCAACAGGCACGATACATTTATTTTAAGAAGTACATTTAATTCCCCCCCCCCCCCCCCCCCCCGTTTCTATGGTATCTTGGGCTGGATATGGCAGCCTGGAATGGTTGTTCAAGTGCAGTAAACGTGTGAGACTCATGTCTGTCTGTAAAATGTTAGTAAACGTGCCACAATTAACAATAATGCATTGCACCTGTGCAGCTGACCTGTGGAACCTGGGAATATAATATTTATTTATTTTCAAGATGGGGAGAATACAACCGCCTTGTTAAAATGGCCATTTTGTTAAATTTAGCATTTGTAGTTATTTTACTGTAATTTAACAACATAATAACCAGCACAGATAGACAAAGAGACATTCATGGATTTATATTTAAAAGTAACTTTTATTTCCCCCCTGGACCCAGGGTATGGCAGCTGCATACCCCTGCCATACCCAATTGATGCCCCTGGTTCTTTCTTGCACTAAATGCGATTGCCTTTGGTGAAATTACTTATTTACATGTGTGATTTGTCTTTTTTGCCTGTGTGTACCATAGTTTTCTTTCAAATACGATAACTCTGAGCCTCCGGTACGATAATTCCCATCTGGCAACACGTCCATGATGATGTGCTATAGTGGGGGGGGCGATGTGAGCAGCTACATTCTGAGCCACACACTCATCCTCTTCCTCCAGCGCTGAACAAAGCCTCTTGGACAGTCAGTCGGTCTCTCTGTGCCAGGATAGCCATCAGTTGTCCAACAACCAGGCCTGACCCCCATATGTTCCAGCTTGACTCCGGCTATAAGAGAGCCAAAGTGTGCACATGGACGGACTACACTGGCATGTGTGCACTGCACACCGCAGAGCCACAGCAAGATGCCACTTGAGGATGGCTTGTTGTGAGACTCGACTTATATTCACTCAAACATCCACTGTTGACTGTTGGCTACTGTACATGCATACTTATTGGGTGCGTTCGGAAATGCGCACTCAACACACCGGTCTGCCATGTTGTTATTTGTTTATTCGGTGCACTCAGTGCGCTGCGCCCCCCCCCCCCCCCCCCCCCCCAAGCCTTGCCGAGCCATGAGGCCCATATAGGGTAGGAGCCTATCTCCTATTTCCTTAGTGTGAGCCAGCTTGATGTACAAGTACACCCCCTGGACATGTACACCCCCTGGACATGATGCTAGTATGTCATAGGGACTGAGGCAGCTTGATGTACAAGTACACCCCCTGGACATGTACACTCCCTGGACATGACGCTAGTATGTCATAGGGACTGAGGCAGCTTGATGTACAAGTACACCCCCTGGACATGTACACTCCCTGGACATGACGCTAGTATGTCATAGGGACTGAGGCAGCTTGATGTACAAGTACACCCCCTGGACATGATGCTAGTATGTCAACCCTATGCTTGAATGCCAAGCAGGGAGGCACCCATGGCTGCCAGGTCCCAGGTTTGATTCCTGGCCCCGGCAATGTGTTGACAGACTATCAGTCAGTGCATGTGTAGTGTAAAGCCCTTTGCACACAGGCGCGTTTAACCGCACGGATAAAACGGACAATATAATTTTTTGATAAGAAAACAATGATTCTCTATGACCTCATGCACACCGGCTCCGAATTAGCCGTGCGACGAGTGGCTGCCGCCGTGCGTTTTTTTCTCGATCGAACCCAGTTCGATTCGTGCGTCTTGTCGCATGCGGTAAAAAACTCATCACTCCTTTTATGACTCCTTTTTGGATCCGCAGCGCCGATTCCGCACAGCCTTGCACACCAAATCCAATGCGTTGTATTCATGCCGCAAATGGAAAAAACGCAACTTTCCTGTGTGCAAAGGGCTTAAGACTCTTAAAATGAAGTTAACTTATTTGAATACACCTTTATTTTTCACTCCCTTGCCTGTACCTATGCTTGGGTTGCATGCTTACTGTGCTTGCTGCTATAACGACCTGCCATCACCATGAATGTTATACAGTTTTTTTGTTGTTGGATGAATTGCTTATAAGTACACACTAAAAAACGGCTGGGTTGAAAATAACCCGATCTGGGTTGTATTATAACCCACCCCTGGGTAACTATTGGACCTACCCAACAGTAGTAAATCTTACACAGCAAAATGGGTAGGTCCTTTCTACCCAGCACCGTAGTAAGATATTCTACCACATCCTGGGTAGAATTTTTTACTCACTCTGGGTCAACCACTAATGTTTAGTATATATTTTACCCACATGTGGGAAGTTTATTTTACTCATCGTAAATGACCATGCTAATATTATTTGACATATTAACATAAGGGTTTCAGGGTTTTTTTCTCAAACACTTTGTTCCAAGTATAGCAATATCAACATAAAGGTACATAATTGTAAATTATGCAACAATTTTGAGAAGCTATAATTAGAGTAGATCAACATAATAACCTCAAATGTATCATGAGTTCTACTCTTTCAGAACAGTAGGGGGAGGGAGCTCAAGCATAAGCTAGCAGCCTAGCAGTTAAGGTTAGGGTTTTGGCTCAAATACTGACAAATGAAATTCTGACATATGACAGTCAGCTTGCCAAGGCAGACACATGGATATGATACATTTAGCATTTTAGCTACCAAAAGCTTAGAAAATATCCCTGAAAACCTAGAGAAATGTTTTTCCCAGCATGCTTTGCATACCAGGTGACCAACTTAAGTTTAAAACTACCCATACTGAGTAAAACAATTTTACTCAGCAGCTGGGTAATTAATGTATGAGCTGTACAAAACAACCCATTATACATACAAACACCATTATAATAACCCATAATGGGTAAACCATTTTTTACTCAGATTTTGGGTAGATGAATCTACCCAGCAGTTTTTAGTGTGTACAGGAACTTGTCACTTGTAGTTCTCAGGTCTGAATGAATGCGTTTTAAAAACACACTAGGAAACTTGTCTGTGTTAACTTAGAAAAAAAATGATTGCGGTGTTGTGTTTTTTCCTTGATTGATTCGTGAATTCCGCTGACGCAGCCATAACAACGCCCTCACTGTAGCCTATACTGTACGTTTGGAGCAGTCAGCAGTGTGCGCGGCTCTCTTCCATTCATTACACCGCGGTGATTACCTGTCTTATAAAATGCATGTATTTTACGGCGTTGTTATTTTCGTGTCGTCGAGAAAGATTGACAACAAACGCCCGTCCTCAGCGTTCTGTTTCAGCCGGCAGCGGAGCGAGGTTTTACAGCATTAAAGGGGCGTCCCCGATAGTATCAGGTATATAGATTTCAGTCACAGCTCATTGACTTTTTGACAGTGATTTCCTGAGCTTCCTCGTAGCTCCGGCAAGGCTAGCTTGTGGCTTGTAGATTGGCTGGTTCTGGTGTTTCGTGTGTGTGTGGGGAACCCATAGGCTTACAAAAAGACCACACAGCTACCTAGACATAAACATACCGACATAATATATATTATTACTAGTAAGACGCCTCAGGGTGACATGCGACCTCGCCCTAAACGCGCCAATTGTTGGCTATATCTGGCCAGTGATGTATATCGGACCAGTTACCCAATCTCAACAGTGCCTGTTGAGATTGGCAGAACATGCCCATATATGGCCATTAAAAATATGGTAATTCCCAGATATGCCCTTAATATTGATGACATCGGGACAGGGATCTCCATATATGGGCATAGAACGGACAAGGACGTAATTAATTTGCAAGTGTGATCTGGGAATGCCCTTAATATTGATGACACTGGGACAAGGTTCTCCATATATGGGCATAAAACGGACAAGGATGTAATTATATATGGGCATAAAATATATGGGCATAGAAGGGACATCAAGCCAGAGCGTGATGTCAGAGCAGCAAACACATTCTGTTAAAGGAAAATTCCAGAATAAAACATAATACCACTTAATCAGCCTTTTATCACGTATGTACATACCTGGTATGATGGATTTTTATTATAGTCCTTCCAGTTTTTACTTCTCCTGGACTCCTCAGATCTCTCTCCCACAGCCAAAATGGCGGTCAATTGAGGTCCTCCAAAAGCGCTAATTTTCACCGCTCCAAAGTCACTTTTTCCATCATAAATCTTTTATTTATAGTTCCTAGAGACGATATAGTCCGCAGTTAATGCCCAAACAGCATGCATTTCCTGAAACGGATCAATATTTACCTCAACTCCTCAAGAGAAGAAGAATGAAGTCTCGCGTCTCGCGTGATTACCGCGTCCCTTTTAGCTTTTTCTTTAGCGCAAATGAAAGCTTTCTCCTGGAGTTATTACAGCCAGTATGTACACAACAAGGCATCGTGTATATAAAAAATAAGAAAGCAGAAGAATATAATCTAGTTAGTCTGTTGATCGCTAGAATCTAGTAATATGACTGAGAAGGATTCACAACAAAGCATAATCACGGACTTCCTGTGGTCATAAGGTAATTCTATTACCTTATTTATTTTTATTTTCCTCAATACATTTCTTCGATTTTATTTATTATTTATTAATGGAATTACTTACAAAATAACTTTGACATGTATTATTATTTGTAAACAATGTAGGCTACAATATAAACACAAAATAATCGTATTTTCCTCAAGACATTCTGCAATGCCTCACCAAATAAACTTTAGGTAAAAATTACCTCATGACCACAGAAACGTGTCTTTTTATTTTTCTTCTCAGTCATATTACTAGATTCTAGCGATCAACAGATTAACTAGATTATATTCTTCTGCTTTCTTATTTTTTATATATACCACGATGCCTTGTTGTGTACATACTGGCTGTAATAACTCCAGGAGAAAGCTTTCATTTGCGCTAAAGAAAAAGCTAAAAGGGACGCGGTAATCACGCGAGACGCGAGACTTCATTCTTCTTCTCTTGAGGAGTTGAGGTAAATATTGATCCGTTTCAGGAAATGCATGCTGTTTGGGCATTAACTGCGGACTATATTGTCTCTAGGAACTATAAATAAAAGATTTATGATGGAAAAAGTGACTTTGGAGCGGTGAAAATTAGCGCTTTTGGAGGACCTCAATTGACCGCCGTTTTGGCTGTGGGAGAGAGATCTGAGGAGTCCAGGAGAAGTAAAAACTGGAAGGACTATAATAAAAATCCATCATACCAGGTATGTACATACGTGATAAAAGGCTGATTAAGTGGTATTATGTTTTATTCTGGAATTTTCCACAGTGACATCAGAGCATGATCTCAGAGTGATGTCACAGTTAAGCGAACCAATAGATGTGTACTGGCTGGCTGACTGACTGACTGACTGAACAGACAGACAGACAGACGGAGACAAGCTGCAACATTTCTCATGGTATACTGTGACCTTCGGTCGCAATTAAAGAAAAAGAAAACGCTGCAGTAAAGAACACACGGTTACATTGTGTAATGAATCTTCCTCGCTCATGTTTCTGTGGTCAGTACGACCCCCAGGTCCTGATATGAAGCCAGTATGTGGATTACCAGACCCTTCCATTGTGTTCGGGTCATTTTTGACCCGTTTTCAACTTTAAATATCATGACATCCTCAGAAACAGCTATTTTAACACAACAACATTAATTATTACTATTTTAGTTAATTCTGATGGGCTCTATAAAGAAGTGACACTTGTGTTATTACGGGTCAACGATGACCTGGCAGGGAAGTGTGACTCAATTCCACCCCATTTTGTCAATATTCAATTTTTACATTTTTGAGGAGAGAGAGAGAGAGAGACACTCGTCCTCAATTTGCTTTTAGTATTAGGAGTAAAATAAAGTTTGGGTTTATAAAAATAAATGACTTTACCTTCTTTGCTGTACATGGGTCCATTTGTACCCGTAACACCACAAGTGTAACCTTTTTGTTAATATTTAATAATATGAAAATGAAATTAAGTTGAAAAACAAAAAAAGTTATTTATTTAAGTGTGTTCTAATATTAGTTTATTTATAGCCAGATAACATCATTATCCGTCTTCATTACAGGTCATGTAATAACATTGTCATAGTTGAAAACGAGCTATATTGATTGATTGATTGAAGTTTTTATTAGAAGTTTGCATAGTGAAAAGTACAGTTTCATGACAGCAAAACAGAAACTCAGCTTATTTCCATTGATATCCTTCTCTTTAACTCATTTGACATTGAGTGACAAACAGATAGAACACAGTACTATGAAGTAGATATCCTCTGCCCTCCCTACATTGAAGTGTGGCCATTGGAGGGCGCCATTTACCACAACTTGGGGAGACCTGTCTTGCTTTGAGACATCCCCTGCCCTTCCCTTCTGTGCATACTGCACAAGCATACCCTGGCATGACACACATACGCACGCACGCACGCACGCACGCAAGCACGCACACACACACACACACACACACACACACACACACACACACACACACACACACACACACGCCCTGTGATCTTTCTCTGGCTCACATTCAAATACACTGGTGGTGGTGCGGTCAAGAGAACAACGGGGAAATCATCAGTGACAGGATGGTCAAAACCCGCGGAATGTACAGTATGATGAAAGAGAGAGTGATGCAAAAGAACCAGCCATCAGCGAGAGAGAGAGAGAGAGAGAGAGAGAGAGAGAGGAGAGAGAGATGAGAGAGAGAGAGAGAGAGAGAGAGAGAGAGAGAGAGAGGGGGGGGGGGGGGGGGGGGGGGGGGGGCAGAGAGACGGAGGGAGAGGGCAGAGAGGGAGAGGTCAGGGGCGTCATTTGGGTATGGCAGGGGTAACCTCGCCTACCAGTCTTTCTGGGGAGAAAGCCTGGTGTTCGTTCACAACAGACCGTTTGGTTTTCGCCTAAAGCGCGGGAAACCACTAGAAGAAGCGGCGTTGCTTTGATTTAGTCCCCCTTGTTTGTTTCCCCAATCACTATTAAAATGCTCGAGAAGCCTAGTGTAGTCTTGCCAGTCGCTACGAGTTGGACTAAAAGATGCACATACCAAACAAATTTTTCGAAAGCAAAACTACGCAGCATCAAGGTGTTTATTAGGTAGGCCCTAAAACTATGTCCTTGGGTGCAGGGGAATATTTTGGGTTAAAACTGAATCCGGTTGATAGTTCCGGCCAAAGTGTAGTCCGTCTAGGACTACAACATGACGTGAAGTGGTTTCCGCTCCCGACCGGATCAAACCCCGTAAAGAGAAGTGATCCCAGACTAGGCAGGGGTATGCAACTGCCATACCCTGGGTCCAGGGGGAAAATAAAAGTGCAAATAAAAAGAATGCAAAATTTAACAAAATGGTCACTTTAACAAGGTATTATAATTATATTCTCCACACTGTTATTCTCCCCATCTTGACAAGATGGTATATTCCCAGGTTCCACAGGTGAAATGCATTATTGTTAAATGTGGCACGTTTACTAACATGCTAAGTTTTGCGGCACTTGAACAACCATTCGGGGGCTGCCATATCCAGCCCAAGAAACCGCAGAAACCTGTGTAAAAAACGAACAAAACTAGTTTTTATTTCAGACATTTTGAAAATAGCCGATCTACATGCAAGCATGTAGATCTGCTATTTTCACAATAGAACCGTGTTATACAAAATGTAATGCCTCTTTTCCATGAGGACTCCCATCTTTGCCCTAGCTTTTGCTGAACTGACGCCACTGGGAGAGGTATAGGCACACCTGGCATCCCTAGAGACTGTGCACCCACTGCACACAAAATGAAGTGGAAACTGAGCTACACTTCCTAACCGCATGTCCACTGTACCAAGACATCAGAGACACATGCTTCCCACAGACCATCATAACCACTCAAGGAGAGTTTGAAAACATGACCAATGATGGAAAAACTCCCATATCTACTGGGTGAAGTACAACAATGTGCAAACACAGACAGCAGCAAGATTTGTGAACTGCTGTGATAGGAGAAGGATATCAAATGGAACACATCAACACAACCACCTTAAAGACTATATCCCTGCACTGTCTGCATGAGGTAACCTTGATACATGATTCACTTGTACACAATGTTGTACGCTGCTGCTTTGGCAATGGAAAAGTATATGTTTTCTCATGCCAATAAAGCTCTTTGAAATAAAACTGAATTGGGAGAGGGCAGAGTGGGAGAAGGAGAGAGAGAGACAGAGACGAGAGGAGATGAAACAGAGCAGATGAAAAAGAGGATAAAGTGTGATATCAAGAAGGATGCAATGGAGCGAAGAGGAGAGGAAGACCGGATGGGAATAACAGAACAGAGAGAAGATTGCAGAGTGATATAGGCCACAAACCTCAGGACACATGGCTCTTTTATGAAGAGAAGAGAAGAGAAGAGAAGAGAAGAGAAGAGAAGAGAAGAGAAGAGAAGAGAAGAGGCGCTGCGGGTCGGGCGGGCGCAGCGAGGGAAAGAGGCATTGAAGCAGGAGGAGAATGTGTAAGTGGCTGCAGAGGTAATAGGGAAGGATACGTGAAGGACAGACGAAAAGGCCAAGAAAACAGGAACAGCCCAGGGTGAGATTCAGACGGAGTTGACACAACCTCAATGCCAGTGAGTTGGCTTCAAAAGGTTCTGTTGGAAAGGAGACTGTAACCTTTCTGCATTAAAAAGGGGGAGGGCTTCGACAATTTTCGCAATTATAAGTAGTGACCTTCTGTTAGAAAGATGATTAAAAAAGATGAATGGACCAGTACAGGGGTCTTCAACAGGGGGTCCGGGACCCCTAGGGGGTCCTCATAGTTACTACAGGGGGTCCTCCAAATCTTTGTGTGATAGAAACATTTTTCTCCTTTTTTATATTAACCACTTGAACCCTAGCATCCAGATTCTGAGAACTTTAGCAAAAAATAGCAGATCTACAAGCTCACAACGCCTCACGCTGCGAGACGTTGTGAGCTTGTAGATCGGCTATTTTCGGCAAAGAGGTTTGGTGTCGAGGGGGAAAAGAGCAGACTGAGTACAGAGTGAAAGGTCTATTAAGTATTGACGGTTCAAGTGGTTTTTTTTTTTTTTTAGTTTAGTTTATTTGATCATCATATATTCATACAGGTCATACATTCATTTAATCATTATTACAGGTGATCAAAAGGAATAGGCAGAAGCTGAAAGCTTGTTAATGCCTATCCTACATGTTCATGAATTAAGTCATTGATTAATTATAAGTGTTCAGATTATTATTATTATTTTTTTTCCAAAAAAAAAGAGAAAGAAAAGAAGAAAGAAAAGAAAGAAGAAAAAAGAGAAAAAAATATTTAAAAACTAAAAAACAAAATGTATAAGGAAATAGACTTGATACATTCCAATTATAATAACAGTTCAAGAAACAGAGATATGTTACAAAGTAATTGTAAGAGATAATAATAGAAATAATAATACTAACAAGTACGAATAAGTGATAATGATAATGAGACTATGAAATGCTGTATTTGGCCAGGATATTTAATTTGAGTATGTTTTTAAATTGTGAAATGTTCTTACTGTGTTTGATCTCTTCTGTCAAACTATTCCAAATCTTTACTCCACAAATAGAAATGCACATACTTTTTTTGGTGGTCTGAACAGATCCTTGTTTAAAATTGAGTTCCCACCTTAGTTCGTAGCCACCTTCTCTATCACTAAACATGTTAAGAATGTTAGCTGGAAGCAGTTTATTTCTTGCTTTGAACATCATTTGAGCAGTTTTGAACTCTACTAGGTCGGGAAGTTTCAATGTACAAGACCTCAAAAATAGATTATTTGTGTGTTCATAAAACCCCACTTTATGTACTATTCTTATGGCCCTTTTTTGTAATATAAATAAAGGATGAATATTACTACTGTATGTGTTTCCCCACACTTCCAGGCAGTAGGACAGATAAGGCAGTATGAGCGCATTGTACAGGGTTAACAGAGATGTATAATTAAGTATGTCCCTTGTTTTCCCTAAGACACCAACGTTCCTTGCCACTTTTGCCCGCACATACTGTATATGGGATTTCCAATTTAATTGATGATCTATTACTACTCCCAAGAACATATTTTCGTAAACTCTTTCCAGTTGAATACCGTCAATTTTTAGTTCAATTGGAGTGTTTGGTGGAATGATTTTATTTCCAAAAATCATGAATTTGTTTTTTTTTAGGTTCAGAGATAACTTATTTAAGGCAAACCACTGCTTTAGTTTGTAGAGTTCAGCTGAGACCACATCCAGTAGTTGTTTAATGTTTTCCCCCGCACAAAGGATGTTTGTGTCGTCGGCAAAAACCACACAGTTCAGAATGCTTGATACCTTACAAATATCATTTATGTATAATATGAATAGTTTAGGACCTAATATTGATCCTTGCGGTACCCCACAGGTGATGTTGGAGCATGCTGACTTATATTCATCAATTTGAACATATTGCTGTCTATTTTCAATGTAGCTTTTTATCCAATTAAGCCCAACGCCTCTAATTCCATATCTTTCCATTTTTTCCAGGAGAATATCAAAGTGAATTGTGTCAAAGGCCTTTTTCAGGTCAAGAAAGATACCTATTGCATATTCTTTATTTCCAATTGATGATGTCAGTTTTTCAGCAAGCTCCATCAATGCCATGTTAGTAGAACGTCCAGTTCTAAAACCATATTGACTGTCAGATAATATGTTATGTTTTTAAATAAAGCTAAATATCTAAAAACACTTGACTTGAATCCAAAATACACTGATGATTGTGCTGTCAAACAATGAAACAATATGGAATCTATGAAGAGGTTGTGGGGGTCCCTGCTTCATCTCTCTCTCAACTAAGGGGTCCTTAGCCTGAAAACGTTGAAGACCCCTGGACTAGTATGAATGGACTTTTAAGTTTTTGTCTCAAAGAATCTTTCAGAATGTGTTGATGAATTGAACACATGGGACCAAGATGGAAACAAGTCCCCAGGACCTTGTTTTTGTGTTATTGAAGCAGGAGGTCTTTCTCTCCGCTATCATACAGTAACTCTGTCTATTCTTAATGGAGTTCCATGCAGTTTGGTTACTTTGTAGTTTAGATATCAAATGTGAGTTTTCATACCAAGAGAGAGAGACACACACACACACACACACGCACACACGCGCACACGCGCACACGCACACGCACACGCACATGCACACGCACACGCACACACACACACACACACACACACACACACACACACACACACACACACACACAGTCAAGCACACACAGTCACCGGCGTTCCTCCAGTGAATAGAAACTGATTTGCTTTCATAGCAAAGAGAGGAATGAATTAATGTGGTTTATCACTTGCATAATTGCGGGGAGTGAGAGAAACGTCGTCTCGTCAGTGAGGAGGGGGGAGGGGGGAGGGGGATAACAGTTTCTTCTGAGTCGTGTAAACAGGCGACAGAGAAACTAATGATGGCAATTTGGTGCCGAGCAGAGACTCCATAGCTGACTGCCTCTCAATGGGCACTTTTTGACCGGCAAAGAATTGTTCGGGTTCTTTTTCGCGCCTATGGGATGAACCAGAGGTGTGCATTTCCACCGAGAACCAAGTTTGTTCCGAACCGTAAAAGTTGGTTCGGAACGGGAACCACAAAATCCTTGGTTACTCTGGTTCCTCTTGGAACCTTCTTTTGGTGGAAAAGGTCCACCAAAAGAACCTTTGTTCAAGAACCAGTGCCGTTCAACTTTCTTGGAGCCGCGAACCGGCTTACGTTTCCGCCAGATTGAACCAGAGCCATTGTCCATGTCATCACGGTTCACTGGAAAAAAAACAAGGATTTTGTGGTTCCTGTTCTGAACCAACTTTTACGGTTCGGCACCAACTCGGTTCTCAGTGGAAAAGCTCACCTCTGGTTCATCCCATAGCAGGGAGAAAAAAACCTGAACGAAAAGTGCCCCATGTTACCACTCTGGGTTCCCTGCATTTGCAGTAGCTCTGGACCATGGCGCTCGAAGGAGTTCTCCTTTACGCTATATGCATGGGACTGGGACCTTGCGCTCACAGCTGCGGTAGCCCTGCTTCTCGTTTTTAGTGAAAATAAAATGATGGGATGGTTTATGAAGCGCTGTTCTTCAGACCAACACTGTGATGCGTGTGTGAATGCACGCATCCCATTCATTTCCAATGGAGGATGGCGTGACAGTTCGTCTAGTGCGATGCGGGCGGCAAAGTTCCCGCTTATGTCTCGCATCAGATGGACTGACAAGGACAGATCTAATTTGAATAAAGTCCAACTGCGTGTCCACAGAGTTGGTCTGAAGGGAGGGAGAGAGAGAGACGCACATGATGTAATACACATCACTATAATAAGCAAGATAATAACTAACCCTAAAGCTGGTTGCACACTGCTGCGTTTTTCGGGCCGAATATCGGACTGAATTTCGGAGCACGCAAATAAAAAAATCAACCTCACGTTATGTCAGTCACGTTTGCACACTGCCGCCCGTTTCGCGCACCACTCGGTCCCTTGCTCTCTCTATCTCTATCTCTCTCCTTGCCCTGAAAAACGCATTTCGCAACGAAAAACGCAGCAGTGTGCAACCACCTTACCCTAACCCTTAACAACAATATAACAAATGCATAGAAATATCAATCTAGAAAACAATAACATAGGTAGACCACGCACCTAATCAGTAAAACACTTCTAAAAAAAAAAAAAAAAGCTATCTAGCTTCATGTATGGTCTTTGAGGGAAGGGGGAGTGTTACACACACACGCAAGCACACCAGTTGGTATTATAACATGTGTTGCAGGTCCATTTGGACACCCATTTAAACAACCTGAAGGGTCATTTTGATTCAATCATGTTATGCCGTGGGACCCTCAAGGACCCTTGGGGGACCCCCGGACCCCACTTTGAGACCATCCCTGAGGTAAGTCTTTCATCAGCCTTATACTTTT
Organism: Nannobrachium achirus; assembly: GCF_963921795.1. Lineage (NCBI taxonomy): Eukaryota > Metazoa > Chordata > Actinopteri > Myctophiformes > Myctophidae > Nannobrachium > Nannobrachium achirus. The sequence continues at coordinate 15,351,933 of NC_137812.1, forward strand.
AGGGCTGATGAAATGACTTTTAGGGAACATCAAGACTGACATTTTTTTTCTTCGGTTGTCGATATCTGATGCACGATTTGAAATTAATCTGTCTGCCCCGTGTCTCGAGAAGTGTTTATTTACAGTTTGCCGCAGTGTAATCGCACCAAAGAAAAACACCACGCTCGTCTTTTGATGAAGACGACTCTGCCGTGACTTTTAGACATGAGGTTAACATTTAAACGAGCTCCCTTTGAATCTGGCTCCGCTCGCCGCCAGGGGCGTCACAAGGGCGGGGGGAGTGGGACAGAGTTACTAGGGCCCAAGGTGGAGGGGCCTTCATTATTTTATACTTTAGCTATTGAATAATAGCAGTCGTGGAAATGTGGGCAAATCTTTGAATATATATGTACTTTTTTTACCTGACTTTCGCCAGATGGTGGCAGCATTGCTTATGCATTGCTTTACCATCTGGGTTCACTTGCGGAGGAGGGGTTCCCTTCGGAATGTCCCTGGCCGGACCAATCAGCGGCAGCTATGGGCGGGCTCTGAGCGGCTCTGAGCCAATAGAGTCTGATTGCAGACCACGTGGAAACCCAGGAGGCGGATTCTGGGTGCAACGTCATGCAGACAGGCCAATATGAGTCGTTGGAGTTGGCACGGCCATATCCAATCACCTGCTTTAGAATTTAAAAAAATGGCCCGCCCCTTACATCGGTTGTGCTGGACTGAGTCCAGATGGTAGAAGCAGAGCGTTATGCAGGCATACGCAATGCTGCAAACCATCTGGCGAAAGTCAGGTTAGTACTTTTTAAGTGAACTCAAAACTCAAACTCAAAACTCAAAACTTACGGGCAAACTCGTAACTCAAAACTTTGCTTCTGGGGGGTCCCTGGAACTAAATATTTTGAGATGGGGGTCCGTGGCCAAATACATATCATTGTGGGGGTCCTTCACATGAAAAGGTTTGAGCACCACTGACATAGAAACATAGGTTTTTCAAAGAACCTTAGGATTTGAAATATTCAGATTAAAAAATAGCAGATCTACAAGCTCGCTACGTTTCAATAGTTAAAGCACAACATGTGAGTGAATCCTAGTTCCCAGGGCCCAGAATTTGGTGTGACAGCCCTGCTCGCCGCCTCCACTGCAAAGCACTCCTGCATGGCCTTTTCTAAATGATGCTGACCTTTCTGTTTTGTTTATTGCTGCAAATGCTGCAAATGAAACAATCGAATACATTATTTATTAACACAAACATTGTGTTTAAAGTCTATTACTTTCCCCTTTCCTCATGCTAATTTGTCAGACAAACAGTTTTTCTATTGTTGTCTCGTAATGATGCATCACTCTCGCGGTGAACAACTCACGGCTAGTCCCAGAAGATTCTGTGCCGTTTCCTTTGCTGTCACAATAAAAGCTTTTTTTCAATCATTCACTTGATTTAACCCATTTAGGCCTAGAATTATTGAATGCTTTAACCAGTGAAAAATAGCAGATATACAAGCTCACAGCGCGGCACCGAGTGCCGCGCTGCGAGCTTGTAGATCTGCTATTTTTGAAAAAAGTCGTGAAAATGTGTGCAAATCTTTGACTGGATATGTATTTTCAAAGCGAACGTTTGTAACTCAAATTTTGCTTCTGGGTGGTCCCTGGACCTAAATATTTTGAGATGGGGGTCCGTGGCCAAATACATATCATTTTTTTTGGGTCCTTCACATGAAAAGGTTTGAGAACCACTGACACAGTAGTCTCTCAAGAACAGACTAACTGAGCTCCAGTTAAGTGAAAAGGAACTTTTCTTTGACGATGGCTGGCCAGATTGCTGACATAGAAACATAGGTTTTTCCAAAAAAACTTAGAAGGATTCAAAAGACACTTATAGAATCGTGTCAAAATTCAAATTTACACGATTTTTCAAAATTAGCAGATCTACAAGCTCGCAGCGCGGCACTCGGTGCCGCGCTGTGAGCTTGTATATCTGCTATTTTTAAATAGTTAAAGCATAAAATAATGATACACAATAATGTGTACCCGTTCTGAATGGGTTTTAATAATGTCCCTCGACTACTACTGCATCACTGGCTTGTGGAGTCGCCAGTCAGACATACTGCGCCACATCCTCAAACTGTATATCATCACTGTGGCCTATACCGTAACCTTGTATCTCCATAATTCATCTTGATATGTTTTTCTTCCTCGCCCCCATAAATGAATGCCCTGTTTTTCCTTTCCATTTCCTGAAAGACAATGGTTTTGGAGATATCATCATTCTGAACAACAAGAAGACGGTATATACTGTATGATCTCTCTCACATCATCCCAATGTCATAATCTGGAGATCTAAAAGCAGACAACCACCCAGGCACCAGTCTGACATATATCGTACCATTGCGAAGATACAAGTACAACCGCATGATACTGAACAGGAGTTAAAAGAGGATCATGGAGGAGCTGAATTAAGAGCTACAGCGGGGCTGTGTTTCATCCAAAGGTAATTTGATTCACAGAGGCCCAATGATGAAGACATTCAAGGCCTATACAGTGTCATTCAAGGCCTACTCCAAGCCTCCACCGGGCCGTAGGAGCCATGTACACGGACAAAGGAGCCACGGTGACTTTGACATCCTAGCAACGGTGTTGCAAGGAGACACTATCGCCTCCTTGCATATTATATCCCTGGATTTTGTGGACATCTGCCTGCTATAAGAGTGGAGACAGAGTGTGCCAAGGTCTTGGGGTTTAATGCCAAGAAAACTGAGGTGATCACCTCCTATAAGTGGCGGCAGGAGGTAGAGTGTCCGCTTAGGCAATGGAAGGATTCCAGTTGGATCCCGGGCTCCCCCAGAGTTAGTGTGGAAGTGTCCTTATTACTCCGTGGAGGAAACCATGCAAGGCACCAATCTGCAAGGCACCAATCTGCTCATTGCTACATAACAGTTTTTTTTTTCCAGTGCCAACATGCTGACACAAAAATGAATAAAAAAACAAAATAAAGTAATACTGCATACTGTATACTTCTGATCAAAAGTACATCAATAGTCGGTTATTCTGAACGAGAGTGGAGGGTGAGAGAGAGAGAGAGAGAGAGGGGCACAAAGACAGAATGAACAAGAAACAGACTTGAGTAATAGGTTGGTATGATCAATCACAGTACCACTGTCTATGTGTAAGTTGCATGTCTTCTTCTATTCCAGGCTTTATGTATGAAATTGGAGATTGCGAATGTATGGTTCTCAAATAAGTATTTAACTAAATCACTGTCCAGGGACATAACTACATTTTTCTTATTAAAGTCATGATAAAAAAGGGCAGCGCAATAAAAAGTGGGTTTCATCCTCCACTTCACCAAGTTCACAATATCCACAAAGTCTTTGGTCTATTTCTGTTCCTGTATATCGTCCTGTTTCAATGTGTGTGTATGAATGTGTGTGTGAATGGGTGAATGTACAATGAATGTAAAGCGGCTTGGATAAAGGCGTTCTATAAATGCACCATTTACCATTTATAATAACATCCTCCCGGACCATGCACCTCTAACAACGACGAGCTGAAAGAACTCAATAACTGGGTTCATGGGTCAACTGCACAGAACAAAGACCTTATAAGTTGGAACGCGTTTGCACGGATGGCTCTGAATGGAATGGCCAATGGGTGGAATTCCTTCTTCTCTGCGACTGTAGAGTCTCGTGTGTATCGGGTGTCTGATAATACTGTATAGCTGTGAATGCTATAGAACAGGGCTCTTCAACGTTTTCAGGCCAAGGACCCCTTAGTTGAGAGAGCGATGAAGCAGGGACCCCAACCTGTTCATATATTTCATATAGTTTCATCGTTTGACAGCACAATCATCAGTGTATTTTGGAATCATGTAAAAAAATATTTAACCACTTGAACCGTCAATACTTAATAAACTTGACCTTTCACTCTGTACTTAGTCTACTCTTTTCCCCTCTAGACCAAAGCTCTAGGCCAAAGCTCTATCTGAGCCGCAACGCGAGGCGTTGTGAGCTTGTAGATCGGCTATTTTTGGCTAAAGTTCCCCGAATATGGACACTATAGGGGTTCAAGTGGTTAATATAAAAAAGGAGAAAAAGGTTTCTATCACACAAAGATTTGGAGGACCCCCTGTAGGGACTCTGAGGAACCCCTAGGGGTCCCAGACCCCCTGTTGAAGACCCCTGCTATAATAGAACCCATACTGTAAAGCCTGCCCTACAGAAGTCCCTGGATGGCTGCTTCGGCATCTACACGTTATGTGCTAAACGTACAAAACCTCAACCAGGATGAGCATGTTACCAACAAGCATCTTGTCAATGTCGGGCAGAAACCTTGTATCTCCAAGTTTAAGATTTGTACTTTTTTTTTTTTAAAGCCCTGCCTCATCACACAAGACTGTCGCACAAAACTAGTGAAAACAGCAGATCTCAAGCACACAACGAGGCGTTGTGTGCTTGTAGATCGGCTATTTTCTCTAGTTTAAATCATTTAAAAAAAAAAAGGAACAAAAGGAATGGTTTTGGACATACAAGGTTTCCACCCAACACAACAACAATCTGTATGGTTGCTACTGTAACAAGGGTGTGTGAGATAACAAGGCCAAAGACTCTCTGCAGCCAGTAAGCTTGAGCTGTGGGAACCATGGATCACACAGGTCATCCCACTCCTACCTGCGTGGGCGTACTGTACACTGAAGAAAGACACAGAGGCAGAAAGAAATGTCGGAAAAGGTTCACCCAAGGATAACCGAGAGAGAGAGAGAGAGAGAGAGAGAGAGAGAGAGAGAGAGAGAGAGAGAGAGAGAGAGAGAGAGAGAGAATTGTCTTTTACAGAGACCTATTGCATCAATTTCTAACACTTCGCTGTTTGACTACTATATTGTCTCCAGAAATATTGCCTTGTGTCGTCGTGCCTTCTGTATGAAAATACAGCAATATTGGCGTGTTTAATAATAGCTTTTTCTAACCCTCTTTTTCTTTTCTCTTTTTTTTTCTTTCTTTTTTTTCAATGCGGAAACTGAAGCTGTTGTTTGCTTCCTTTGTTGTTGCAACACATTTACCATAGGGAAAGAAAGAAAGCAAGAAAGCAAGACAGACAGACAGACAGACAGAAAGACAGAAAGAAAGAAAGAAAGAAAGAAAGAAAGAAGCAAGCGTATAGGCAGCCAGGCAGGCATACAGAGAAGGTTCACATAATGAAATACCGCTCTCATACATTCCGTTCCATTCATTTTGTGCTCTGCAGTCATTGATCAAAGCTTTGGTTTTAGGGCTGAGGTCCCTTTGCTTATTAAAGTGATCAATGTCTGCTACTGCCAAAGGAAAACACTGCTTCACCGATAACACCCAACCGGAGAAATGAATCTCCAGGACTCCCACACACACACACACACACACACACACGCACGCATACACACAGTACACGCAGATCAGTGAAGGTATAGCAGTGGCGGTGGCTCAGGGGTAGAGTTGCCGCCTTAAAACACAGAGAGTTCCCTGAAGGGTTCCCAGTTCAATCCTGGGCTCCCCCAGAGTTAATGTCGAAGAGTCCTCGAGCAAGACTCTGAACCCCTAGTTGCTCCCGGACCGGTGAGCAGGTTGGTGCCTTGCATGGTTTCCTCTGACATCAGTGAATTAATGTGTGTATGTGAATGGGTGAATGTAATGCACAATCTCTGTAAAGCGCCTTGGATAAAGGTGCTATATAAATGCACCATTTACCATTTACTTACACTTACAGCAATGTAGAAATACTATTCAAAATGTACTTGATTCTTTTGAAAGCTCACAAGCTCACAATACGTTGCATCGCGAGCTTGTAGACTGCCTATTTTCAAATGGCAGGAATGTATAGACCTTTTTTTCCAGAGCGCTGCCGTGTAGCTGCAGTGTCAGCGCATATCCGCACGTACACCTAAGTGGTAAATGGTGCATTTATATAGTGCCTTTATCCAAGGCCCTTTACAATGATTGTGCATTACATTCACATGGCGGAGGAAACTATGCAAGGCATCAACCTGCTCATCGGAAGCAATCAGGGGTTCAGCGTCTTGCTCAAGGACACTTCGACACTAACTCTGGGGGATCCCGGGATCGAACTGGGGACCCTCTGTTTCCCAAGTGGTCACTCTACCCCTGAGCCACCCTTTCAACTCTTCAGTATTTACTGTCTTTCCCTGAAAATGTCCTGCAAATGCTTTTTTTTCCCCAAAGGTTTCTTGTTTTGCCTTTCTAATTTGTATGGAGAATGGAGCACAAAAACTCGCAAATAGCAAGAAACCACTCCATTCCCATTGAAAATCAGAATCCACCATAGGTAGATTTAAACTTGGGAGCCAGAGAAGGCAATACAAATAGCAAAAATGGTAAATGGTAAATGGTGCATTTATATAGCGCTTTTAATCCAAAGCGCTTTACATAGATTGTGCATTACATTCACCCATTCATACACCGGTGGCGGAGGAAGCCATGCAAGGCACCAACCTACTCACCGGAGGCAATTAGGGGTTCAGAGTCTTGCCCAAGGACCCTTCGACATTAACTCAGGGGGAGCCCGGATTCGTACTGGGAACCCTTCGGGATTTATACCCTTCGTGCTCTAATACCAGTTTCTCTACCCCTGAGCTATGCCGCCCCCAAAAGGCCCAAATGCCAGGGCAGGAAGGCCAATGAAAGAATTTGTAGAAAGTAAGGGTCAGGGATGATAACCTAATCTGCAGTGAAATGATGGTATTGATCCATGCTCAGCCCTGCACCAATCAACGTCACTGGATTGGTTTAAAGATGGGGACTCGGGGGAGTTAGGATTTCAGAATCTCAATAAAGAGACACGTGGTGTCCACGTGACAAGAAAGAGACAGAGGAGGAAGTGGTACAGTCAGCTGGGGCATTAAGGCCACTGTGGCCTCAGGTCATGCCACTGTTTTGAGCTGCACAAGGCCAAACTGAGGGGCAACGGCCTTCATGGCCTCCGTGAAATTCCTGCCCTGGTAACTACAGTACTTGAGTGAATGTACCTAGTGACCTACCTTTCCACCAGTGCACATCCCCACACATACAGCAGTACATATGCACAGTGCAGCACTAGTGAGCTTACGCTCTCTTTCATCATTCAGATGAACAAGATGATCAAGGAAAACAGCACACATGATCCTCTTGTCTCTCTCTCTCTCTGCCTCTATCTCTGTAAAGCATTCTCTCTCTCACACACACACACACACACACACACACACACACACACACACACACACACACACACACACACACACGCACACACACACACACCACACACACACACACACACACACACACACACATGCACCCTCATGCGCACAGGCACGCACACACACACACTACAGAGCATACGTACATAGACAGCACCAGCATGATTTACAGGTTCAGGGGTAATGAGACCAATGCAGCAGCAAATATTGGCCGGAGACCAAGCTGTGATTAAAAGCGCACAGTGTGTGTGTGTGTGTGTGTGTGTGTGTGTGTGTGTGTGTGTGTGTGTGTGTGTGTGTGTGTGTGTGTGTGTGTGTGTGTGTGTGTGTGTGTGTGTGTGTGTGTGTGTGTGTGTGTGTGTGTGTGTGTGTGTGTGTGTGTGTGTGAGAGAGAGAGAGACTAAATCGTACTGAATACATTGAACACCTTACAGTATATTCATTCTGGCATGTACCGGTATGTCAGTGCCAGGTTGTGTGTGTGTGTGTGTGTGTGTGTGTGTGTGTGTGTGTGTGTGTGTGTGTGTGTGTGTGTGTGTGTGTGTGTGTGTGTGTGTGTGTGTGTGTGTGTGTGTGTGTGTGTGTGTGTGTATTGGACGCGCTCGCCCACACGTGCATGCACACATGTGACCGTGCATGTACTTTTGAGAGTGTGTGTGTGTGTGTGCGTGTGCGTGTGCGTGTGCGCGTGTGCGTGTGCATGTGGGTGTGCGTGTGCGTGTGTGTGTGTGTGTGTGTGTGTGTTGTGAGGAGTGGTTAACTGGTTTACCAGCTGTTCCCAGGACAGAGACACTAACATGGTTACATTGTTTATTATGGATGAGGAGACAGTTGTTCAGCATGCATAATGACCTCATATAGACAGACAGACAGACAGACAGACAGACAGACAGACAGACAGACAGACAGACATAATTGTGATTATGTCAAATAATTGCGATTTGACGATTGTATAGTCTACTAACCTAACAAGGACATTCTATGCTGCCCGGCAGATCTCACCGGGTCCTCCGGCGCCTCGAAATGCCACGGAGGGGGACATGACTCCTGCTGCTGTCCGCTTTGAGTAAATGAGGAAGTGATCCGCGGTGGAAAACCAGTTATAAATCATAGCGATTTTATAATTATAATGGATAAGCCTAAACAAAACAGTTCACATGAACAATACTGATGTAAAATAAGATATCTGAACGGCTACATTTATTTATACAATTCAAATGTCATGAACAAGTACAGTTATAGGGGGCGCTTGCCCAGGCTTTATTTTTCAAAATTTGAGTTTCAAATGTTCGCTTAACAAATACATATATTCAAAGATTTGCCCACATTTTCACGACTTTTCAAAAATAGCAGATCTACAAGCTTGCAGCGCGGCACTCGGTGCCGCGCTGTGAGCTTGTATATCTGCTATTTTTCAATAGCTAAAGTATAAAATAATTAAGGCCCCTCCAACACCTTGGGCCCTGTAATTGTGACATGCCTAAGATAGTTAGATAGATGGGTGGGTGGATGGATGGATGGATGGATCAATCATTCAGTTGCCAGTTGTGATAATGCAGTAAGACAACATTTGTAAAAGTGTATTTGAAGAAACTATACAAGATGCACACACACATGGCCGGGGCCTGTATCAGAGTTACGTCGTGATCCAATGAATCGAGGAGGGAGAATATGTATATTGTTCCACCTACAGTATATGGTTCAAGATTTATATGACAAAACATGAAGCAGGCTTTTATAGAGCCATCATGTGACCACGTGCATGCTACTGATTATTGAGCGACGCTAGGCACTCCAATACTTGACTTTGTCTGAAAAGCAGAGAACAACCGGGTGCTCAAGGGAGATAAAATCGTATACAAATGTATGTGGTGTTTCTAGGATCAGTGGGATTAAAATATTGTAGAAAAAATAAGTTGAGATCCGAGCACTCGAGGAGATTAAAATAAAACAAAGTTTATTTATCTAAAACCAACATGTTTCGACCTTACGGTCTTCATCAGGGCAAGAACTGACTTGTCTGTATGTACACACAATGTTTGGATGGATGGATGGATGGATGAATATTTCAGTTGGATAATTTAGATGTCAAATGCAGTACAGCAGTTAGAAACATAGATACAGAAGAACAAAGGAGATACAGCTATGGGCGAGCTTGTAGATCTGCTATTTTTGAAAAGTCGTGAAAATGTGTGCAAATCTTTCAATATATTAATTTTTTTAAGCAAACATTTGTAACTCAGATTTTGCTTCTGGGGGGGGGGGGTCCCTGGAACTAAATATTTTGAGATGGGGGTCCGTGGCCAAATACGTATCATTTTCGGGGTCCTTCACATGAAAAACTTTGAGCACCACTGACATAGAAACGTAGGTTTTTCAAAAAGAAAATAGCAGATCTACGAGTGCCACGCTGTGAGCTTGTATATCTACTATTTTTCAATAGTTAAAGTACACAGAATTTGGCACGACATCCCTGCTGTAAAGTACACCAGTGCAAAAGTGTACTTCAGTACCATTTAGAGGTATTCTTTACCCAACTGGAGTATTTCCAATTTTCAATACTTTTTATTTTAAATATTGTACATTTACTCAATTATTTGAAAACTTAAGTTATAGTTACTTTGTTGATTTAGATTATTATAACGTAACATTAATTAATCACTTCAGCGCTACAATTTGACCATTTGAAAAATATCCGATCACAATGCATCGCAATGCGACGCGTTGTGAGCTTGTAGATATCTTCAATTTTCAAAAGATCTTCATACATTTTAGTGTTTACATTTGTGAAAAACTTGTGAAATAGGACATTCTGCATAATAAGTATAGGCCACTTTATATACTTTGTATATGTAAGTACATGCTGATGTCAGTAATTTTGAACTTTTACCCAAGTAAATGTTGAATTCCGGACTTTACTAGAGTGCTTCTACATCGCAGTATTGATACTTTTAGCAAAACATTTTAGTACTTCTTCCACTGGTGGAAGTCAGAAGGAAAGAGTGAAAGAACTTGGAGAATTGTGAGAGAGCTTTGGTTTTCAGAGATGTGAGAGAGGGTGATGTCGGTAAACAGAAATACCGCACACACAAACAGAGCGACTGCCTTTGAACACATTTGAAAAGCCTCTGCTATTTGTGCGCAGAATTTGAAATCATTTGAAGAATTTGCCGCTTTGCTGTTATGTCCCAAGTGAATGCACAACATTGAAATACTGCTGCCTTTTGTCTCTAAAGTTTATCCCGAGCTAACCTTTCCTACTAACGTGGGTGTATAACAATTTCTGACAGCAAAATGTACAATTCTTCTTTGGTGTTGCAAAGAAATATTTATTCATCTAAGTTGCAATGTAAACACAGCACTCTTTACACACTTCTTCCCATTCCCATTTAATTGCATGAACATTATTTTGTTTTGATTGTATTGTTCCATTTTTTTCCATGGCAATGTAAAACCAATGAAGCCCATTTGAATTGAAGTTATTTGAATTTAATTGAGAGAAGTATCCTTAAACACAATGCTTGCCACCTTTAAAAATCGACTTACCCATTTCATTGCCACCAACTTTTTACATCTTTTTTTTTTTTTTTTTTTTTTTTTACAATTTCTTTCCTAATTCTGTGTTGGTGTGAGAATGTCAAAACATGCACCATATGAAAGATCAGAGTCTCTAGTTACACACTTCATCGGCCGCCAGCAACAAAGGGTTAATGTTCTTTCTCAAGATTACGTAGGCACCGCTGCTTTGACTGTGATTGGCTGGGGGAGGCTGGGTCTTTCCTCCAATGAGAGTCCTTGTGTAACCAATCTAGTCACACGATTGGTCCAGCGTGGGTCACATGACAATTCAACATGGCCGCAAGCAGACATGGAGTGATATGAGGTGTAAACATGCATATTTTGCCATGTTTTGGATTGAAAAGTCTGTTTTTGAGAAAATGAAGATTTCTTTTTGGGGATATAATGCATTCTCTATGGCCGGGCTTCACTTCACATGCACGCCCCAACGTGCATTGTAATCGAATCGCGGACTTTTACCGATTCACACGGGACCGGAGCAACATACTGTAAGTAATTCATGTAAAATCGTTAATTATGATAAAAATTACAACTCGGGCAACTCGGGCAGTGGCAAGAGAAGACACCGGGCACAGCTCGGGCAACTCGGGGGGGTGGCAAGCATTGTGTTACATAGGCTAAGGGTTGAACATAAAGGTTGCAGGACAAAGCGAGTTAGAAATGGTAAATGGACTGCATTTATACAGCGCTTTTCTCCAAGGCGCTTGACAATGTGTTAGACATTCACCCACTGACGGCAGAGGAAACCATGCAAAGCTCTTTAGCCGATCTACAAAACAACATGTTTCCAAATGACAATTTTGGAATCTTCTCTTCTTTTACACAAATCATCTGTTCTGGGGGTGTCAGGGGGTCCCTGCACGGCACAACATGTTTTTCAGATGCTGAAGTCCTGGCTGTGGAAGTGTTGGCTGTCCAGCCATATCTCTTTGGCCCCATGCAGTGCCTATACTTCCCTCTCCCGTTGGCAGTGGAAGAAAGGCTCTGGGGGGTTTCAAGCCCTTTCCCTGTTGTTTGGACTCTGTCTGTCTGTCTAAAATCCCTTCCCTGTCTGCGGTGGAAGAAAGAACGCTCCGGGGGGTTTCAAGCCCTTTCCCTGCCTGGCCACCTGTCTACAGTACCTGGACTCTCATTCCCAGTGCTTTCTAGCCCATTTATACATTCCTCTCATGTCCCTCTTCCTCATGGACATTGTGGGACATCGCTTGTTTTAGTTATATTGTTCTAGTCTGTGTCTGTGCAAATCTGCAGGCTCGAAATGCGGCGCAAAGCGCCACGTTTTGAGCTTGCAGCTACTTTTATATATATTCTTTTTAATTAGAATCCTGAAAAGTTACAGTTTTATACATTATGAGGTTTCCACCGGACAGAGACAACATAGGACATTTAAAGTGTGGCCATAGCCTACCGAGCTTTGCATAATTTATGAGCGAATTAACTCAAATGTAGGCACAAGTAGGCCTATCAGTAAACAGCCCGGATTGGATATGTAGCCTACATGTCATGGTGTGGCATAGCTCAGTCAGGGGTTATTAGAGCACAAAGGGTTCCCGAAGGGTTCCCAGTTCTAATCCGCGCTCCCCCTGAGTTAATGTCGAAGAGTCCTTGAGCAAGACTCTGAACCCCTTGCTCCTGGTGAGCAGGTTGGTGCATTGCATGGTTTCCTCTGCCATCGGTGTACGAATGTGTGCGTGAATGGGTGAAAGTAATGCACAATCTATGTAAAGTGCCTTGGATAAAAGCACTATGTAAATGCACCATTTACCATGTCAATCCACAGTGGAATATATACTGTTCAGTATGTCGACGGTAAAACATTTGCAGCTGTTAGCCTGGTTGCACAATCTGTCCCCAGTGATTATATAGTCTGATATCATCCCCACAGTCAGACTGTATGAGATATTAACTAAGATGCTAAATGCGTGCATCTTGAAGAAGTCAGACGATGTCTGCCTGTACTGGAGGGAGTTGTGTTAATTGTGTTTGTGTGTGAGTTTAAATACTGTCGTGTTTACAAACCTTGACCTTTCTGTTTATCAAAGGGATGTTAGTGATCATGATCACAGTAGACTGACTCCTCTATACACTGCAAAACGAGTGTTCATTTGAGTGCACACATTTGGTTCCAGTTGTTTGGAGTTACAAAGCAGTAAGGGTCCATTTGGTTACATTTATTCTATCCGACGGCTTGGAATAAACACCCATTACACCTAAGACAGGCAGCCTCTGTAGATAGCTTCAAAGCACAGCTCAAGACCTGTTTATTCACTCTTGCTTTTAGTAGATTTAGTTTAATCTCTGTGTTGTTATTCATGTCCTGTTTGGCCTGATTTCACTGCCTTGTTTTTGCTATTATTTTAATGTTGTTTTATGTTTTTTCTTTTCTTTTTTGCTGTATTGTTATTTTTTTGTTTTTTGTTTTTTAAGCACTTTGAGATGCATTTCACGCCATGAAAGCCATGTGTGTGTGTGTGTGTGTGTGTGTGTGTGTGTGTGTGTGTGTGCGTGTGTGCGTGCGTGCGTGCGTGCGTGCGTGCGTGCGTGCGTGCGTGCGTGCGTGCGTGCGTGCGTGCGTCCTCTTGTTGAACACGAAGCCCAATCAGGGATCTCTGCATGGCAACGCCAATGATGGACCAGGTGATGCCACTAGTGCAGAGTTTGGTATATAAGAGCATTCCTGGTAATGTCTTCATTAACAGCCAATGAAGCCAGCAGCACGCACCTCGTGGTGCACTCTGCTGGCGCACAAGTAATCCATATATGGCCTACTTGTGCACAAGGTGCAAGTTGGCACCTTGATAGAGTGCAGTTCTAGTTATTATTATTATGTGTACACTCTCAGACTCACAGACCCCTTAAGGGTCCATTTGGTTGAGGGTTAAATGAACACTAGAGCATTTGACAGTGTCCATGGCATGCTGCTCTAGAGCAGGGGTTTTCAAAGTGGGTGACGGGGCACCCTGGGGTGCCGCGACGGCAGTCCAGGGGTGCCGCGAGATAATTACATAATATTTGGAGTTTATTTGGACACTTGAAAAAATATTTTGTATCATTTTAAACTTGAAGTACAAAGTTATGTTCAGTCAGTTCTAACCAAAATGTTCTATTATCTCAACGTTTTCCTCACAACATAATCACTAAAATATCGTCACTGTCGGACAGAAACCTCGTATCTCCAAGTTTCAAAAATGTGTACGTCTTTTGGTAAAGCAATGCCCTGCTTCATCATACAAGACTGTCACACAAAACTAGTGAAAACAGCCGATCTACAAGCACACAACGTTGTGTGCTTGTAGATCTGCTGTTTTCACTATAGTAAATGATAAATTCAAGGTTCAAGGACATTCAAGGTTTCCACCCGACAACGACGATATGCTATAAATATAAGGTCCTGGGAGTGAAAATTATAATGTAGGGGTGCCTCGGATTAAAAAAATATTCATGGGGTGCCCTGAGACAAAAAGGTTTGGGAACCCCTGCTCTAGAGCAGTGGTTTTCAACCAGTGCTCCAGGGACCACCAGTGGTCCTTGAGGAGGGTGTTCCAGGCGGTCCCCAGCCAAATGATGGAGAGTTGGTAACCAAATGGACCCTTATAGATCTTTAACTCTTGAGAGTGTAAAACGAAACCAAATGCATCCATTTGGTTTGATTTTACGCTTGATCTTATGCTCTCAAGAGTTACCTTATTGTCAAACATCTGCATTACTTCTAGTCTACGCAACCAATAAGACTCCCTAACATCTGCATTACTTCTAGTCTACACAACCAGTAAGACTCCCTAAATCGGGAGATAAGCGACCGTCATGTCGCATACACAAACTTCGGAAGGCAATGCTAGCCAATCAGGAGGGAATATGGGAAATGGGACGGGAGAGTGTTTTCCGCAGGTGTTTCAGTCCGAGTGTATCAAAGGTTGCGTTCAGAAATGCGCACCGGATGTGTGCTCAGTCAGTGAGTGCCTAAACCCAACCCTAATCCTAACCCTAACCTCAGTAAAACTATGCCTAAACTCAACCCTAACCCTAACCTTAACCTCAGTAAAACTATGCCTAAACCTAACCCTAACCCCTAACCCTAACCACACCCGGTGCGCATTTCCGAACGCACCCTTTGATACACTCGGACTGAAACACTAGCAGTAAACACTCTCCCGAAATGCGACAGATCCATGTTGATGACATGGCTGTTAGAGATACTGTGTACCGCTTTGCGTGATTTTAGGGCAAAACCTGTAGGAGCAGTGTCCAAAAATGTGTTTTAAAAAGATCGGCCAGATGGTGGCGCTAGATGGGACAAATGCATTTTGATGACATGACTGTAGAGATACTGTGTACAGGTTTGCGTGATTTTAGGGCAAAATCTGTAGGAGCAGTGTCCAGAAATGTGTCTTGCAAGAATTGGTCTCATGGTGGCGCTAGAAGAGGGCCATGTGAGAAATGAGGGGTTGTGGTTTGCCAGCCAAGGAGTGTGCGTGCAAAGTTTGGCATGGATCGGGGCAACGGTGGCGGAGATATGAGTAGGGGGAAAAGTGTGACGTGTGACGTGACGGAGGGACGGACTGACTGACAGCCGGAGGAGGTTTTGATTTAGAATGTAGAAGAATTATTATTTTGATCCACGTTTGCCTGTTATCTCTCCTATGGTACCAGCATGGAATTGTGGACAAAATGTTATCCAACCACAACAAAATATTAAAGCAATAAGCCACAAGAGGCGAGTGGTTACCAGGGTAGTATACACCGGCTGAGAGGCGTTGGGAAACACGAGGCGTCAGCCGAGTGTTTCCGACCCTCTCAGCCGGTGTATACTACCCCGGTAACCACAAGCCTCGCATGGCTTATTGCTTTTCTAAAACGGTCACAATATGGCAACATGAAAATCATAGACATGCACCAATTAAGGCCACATTTTCATAATATAATTCGGTTTAGTCTTGCGAATGGGAGGGGTGAAGTTGCTACATTCTTGCATATTTAATTGATACGTTCAACTCACAATGTAACCGCAGGACCGCCGCAAAATTGAGGCGCAGGCGTTAGCCTATTTATCTGCGGTCGCCGGTCGTAAACGGGCGATCAAAAAATAAAACCAGCGGCGGCCGGAGGGACTCGCAAAATCTACCAGCAATAAACCAGACAGAAATACTTTAGCAAGATATGAATATCTGCGAAGAGTAGAACGTCTCTCTCTCTATCTCTCTCTCTCTCTCGCTCTCGTCTTGCCCTCCGCTGGCTCCCTCTCTGCGCGCCGCGCGTAAAGCGTCTCCATCTGGACATGATTTGGCAGAGAGAGAGAGCGTGCGCGCGAGCAAGGGCGAGAGACCCACACATCGGCCTATATTATATTAGGCATATAGCCTATATATGATATACAAGTGACTCCAGTGGCACTTTCCTTTTATCTAACTGTGAGCAACTCCTCACAAATAATACACCATGTGCGATCGAGGGAGCGGTGATCAGAAATTAAATCAATGAGGGGAGGAGGCAGCCAGAATGGTCAGAAATCTAATGAGAGCGGACGGTCTGGAGGGGGATTTAACCTTTTATAAATAACTATGGATTTAATCCGCACATGGCTCTATATAGCCTACCACAATGTTTCATTGAGACGGATGGATTCACACCAACAGTGAAGCGTTTGCTGTAGCGAATCGAAACCACAGTTTTTTTGTGGATTTGCATTCGTTTCTTTGATTCGAAAAAGAATACGGATGCGTCTTCATACATGCCCAAACTTAGTGTATTTTCCGACAATACGTTAGAGGATTTGTTTTAATCGCAATAAAACGTGCCTGTGTGAATGCCGCCTAACAAACTGTTCTAATTCGCTAATAATACACAATAAGTAAAGTAGTTCCCAGCCAGGCGGCAGAAACGACTCAGGTGCAGATAATTGGTGCACTGTGGACTGTGGAAAGAAATAACGCACCTGGGTTTGATATAAGCTGATTCAAGGTGTGGGTTATAGTCTCATATACCACAGCAACCAGCCAATCAGAATCAAGGAATGGAACTAGCCGTTTTAGAATCTACGTTTTGGTTCGGAGAGGTTAAATCTCATCAAATGGTACGTGGTCCGTGACTCAAATGCAGAGTAAAATCATAGACCTTGATATGAATAGGGTTGAAAAAGAGATGAACAAACACACATGTACGCACGCACGCAGTACGCACCCACATATGCATGCACACGCACGCACGCACACACACACACACAGCCACACACTGAAAAACTGAATTCGAATAGACATTTGTTTTAATCCGAAAGAGTCGAAATTCAACATTTGCTCATTTAAATCAATGTCACAATGATAATGTTCAATATTTGTACTGTCATACACCGTGCAGTGTGTGGAGAATTAATTATCTCTGGCTGTAAATATTCTCTCCTCCCTTGCACGTGTTTGCGTGCGTGTGCGTGCACGCACGTGCGCGCGTGTGTGTGTGTGTGTGTGTGTGTGTGTGCGTGCACATGTGTGTGTGTGTGTGTGTGCATGTGTGTCTATGACAATAACTTACTCATTTGAGAATGTGTTTTGCTCCTGCTCACATCAAAAGCAAAACAAAAAGGTTCAATCTGTAACTAGAAATACTGTTCCTTCGAAACAGTGTGGGCTCGCTTCCAACCCAACAAATAGGATACTTTAAGGTACTGTAAGGTACAGTACCTTACAGTATTGTACTGTACCTTACTATACTGTACTGCACCTTACAGTATTGTACTGTACCTTACTATACTGTACTGCACCTTACTGTACTGTACTGTACTGTACTGTAACTTACTGTACTTTACTGTACTCTACTGTACTGTACCTTACTGTACTTTACTGTACTGTACTCTACTGTAACTTACTGTACTTTACTGTACTCTACTGTACCTTACTGTACTGTACTTTACTGTACTCTACTGTACCTTACTGTACTGTACTGTACCTTACTGTACTATACTATACTGTACTCTACTGTACCGTACTGTACCTTACTGTACTGTACTCTACTGTACTTTACTGTACTCTACTGTACTCTACTGTACTTTACTGTACTCCACTGTACCTTACTGTACTTTATTATACTTTACTGTACTTTATTGTACTTTACTGTACTCTACTGTACTTTACTGTACTCTACTGTACCTTACTGTATTGTTTTGTACTTTACTGTACCTTACTGTACTTTACTGTACTCTACTGTAACTTACTGTACTTTACTGTACTCTACTGTACTGTACCTTACTGTACTTTACTGTACTCTACTGTACCTTACTGTACTGTACTTTACTGTACTCTATTGTACCTTACTGTACTGTACCTTACTGTACTATACTATACTGTACTCTACTGTACCGTACTGTACCTTACTGTACTGTACTCTACTGTACCTTACTATACTGTACTTTACTGTACTCTACTGTACTTTACTGTACTGTACTGTACTTTACTGTACTCCACTGTACCTTACTGTACTTTATTGTACTTTACTGTACTTTATTGTACTTTACTGTACCTTACTGTACTTTACTGTACTCTACTGAACCTTACTGTACTTTTACTGTACTCTACTGAACCTTACTGTACATATTCTATGTGTTCTAGAGGTGTATATTGAGTGCATATACTGTAGGTTAACAATCCCAGATCACATCTGTCCTCCACTATGTCTATAACCAAGGCGTTCTTCTATGTGGCCACTCCAGACTGAGGAGTGGAGCATGACTTTTATTGTGTTTGTGGATCTGATTTGAAAATGCATTGGTTGTGATATCTCCCTGAAAACCAACAACAACCACTAATACGGCTGATTGTCCCTGCGGGTTCTAGGATATATACTGTAAATCCCATTGCCCGGGATCCTAAAACCTTATTCTTTTTAAGTAAAATTTCTAAAACACTACAAAACATGTCTCAAAGACAAATACAAGCAAACGTCTCCACAGTAACACAGTAACAGTTGTCTATGTTTTTTATTAATAATAAAATCTGCAAAGTAACAAGTAACTGAGGCTGTCAAATGCTGTATTTATAGTAGAGTATATGTAACAAAAATGGAAAGTAGAGTAAAAGTACCTCAAAATTGTACTGTAGGTACAAGTACTTGTATATACTTGAGTAAATGTACTTGGTTACTTTGCAGCACCACAGAACATCCAATGACAGACAGGCCTTTAATCACAGCTGTCTCAATCAGTAGAGTGGAGAGGGACATGTATAGATATTTGTAGCTTTAACTCAGAATATATACATCACAAAGCTTAGATATTTGGATCAAATCAGAGAGCAGACCTGTGTGAACGCAATGATATAGATAGCATATCTGAAGTGTGAACACTGCAGCCACAGCGCCTTAACATAAACATGGGTCTATTATCCTTCTCTCCACTCTGTCCCCACTCACTAAACCCATTGGAAATGCATTGGGTGCTTAATTTAAACATTTTTATTTTTTATATTTAAACTACAAAACATTTCAAAACCAAGAATACAAGCACACGTGTCCTCAGTAAGCTGAACACATAAAAATTTGAATGGTGTTGAAAGGTGTAAGCGTTTAAGAGATGAATCGCGCCAAAGTTTTGAGGAGATACACATATATAAACAAATAAATAATGAAGATAACATACGTGTGCTCGCCTTCCAGGCGAGCCCACAATAATAATTGCAGGCACATTTGTGTGGCTTTAATTTGAACCGGCTATAATTTGCTGCTTCTTTACTTTTTTTCCAATCCCACCTTTAATACACTTTCTCCCCAGCTGTTTCAAAATGTTTCGTATCCATTCTCCTATTATTTTCACTCGTTCCGGAGAGGGAAGAGAAGATGAAAGTGTGAAATTATTTCCCCAATGTTAAAGCCACACAGGCTTTGCTGTAACATTGGGTCAGGATTATATACATATATTTTGTAATATAAGATTATATACTGTATATATATATATATATATATATATGTGTGTGTGTGTGTGTGTGTGTGTGTGTGTGTGTGTGTGTGTGTGTGTGTGTGTGTGTGTGTTACAGTATATTTGACAAAACAATAAGATTGGGAAAGGAGCGCTTGTTTTAGTTCACCTTATGGGCAGTCCCCAGAAGAAGCTCATGTCTCAGTGGTAGAGCATTAGTCCCATGCTGGTGAATGCTAACCTGGTGAATGCTACTATGCCTAAACCTAACCCTAACATCAGTAAATCTATGCCTAAACCTTACCCTAATCCTAACCCTAACCTCAGTCAAATTATTCCTACCGGTAGTTCCCCGAAGGAGGCACCACTTTCTCCACCTTGTGCCCAAAAACGAGCACTCCTGTTCTCAATCTTACTGAATCGCTTTGCCAAATGCCACTACAGCGCCATCTAGTGTGTCTATCTCCTAATACACAGACATTTCACAGTGTCATAATTAGACGCCTGTCTAAATCTGACGTCATGCTTACTTATTTTATTTAACTGCATTCAGTCACCTACTGCACCTGTCGCACAACATTAAATATTCACTAGAAAAATATTGTTCCTTCGAAACAATTGTGGGCTCGCTTCAAGCCGGAAAACAATGGCTATAAAAGTACAAAATGTCAAGATCGCAGGCAGTGCTCTCTTTGACGTTACTGACGTCAACGATTGGTCCATTTTGTTCCAAAAATGTGTTGTGCAAAAGTTGACCCGCTGGTGGCGCTATAACAGGCCAATGTAAGAAGGGTGGTATCTGTTCCTTGACCTATTGGGAACGTGCTTGCAAGATTTCAAGCACATCGCAGGCTGTGTTCATGATTTGAGGTGTTTTTGGCTTTGGCCACTTTATCGCTGCTTGCAGCTATATTCATTATTATAATTGTTTTGTGTGTGTGCACTTCATAGGCATATTAGATAAAGGTCCTTAGATTGTGTGTAGAATGTTTAATGCAAATTGCAAAAAAAAAAATCCTAACGGGTTTAAGCTTTTCACAAACTGCTCAAAATGATATAGCGCCCCCCTTTGGCCAATTGGGGTAAGATTGGTTTTAGTGATATTTGGACTAACACTCTACATCTTTGCCAAATGCCATGAACATGTTACTTTGCATGTATGATTTAGAGGCAGAAGAATAATTTGCATAAAACTGCAATATTCATTGAATTTATTTAAAAAAGCATGTTTCAATTTTAAAGAAATCCGATCTGACAGATCTTTAGATATCGGTCCAAAGTTCACGTAAAAAAAGTTTTGTGCACGTGGAGTGAAAATTCCAGAATAAAAGCGGGTTTGCGCGTTTTACAAACTGCTCAATATGGCGGAAAATCGAAGGGCGGAGCTTACTTAACAACGACACAGATGTCTTCCGCTCGAGTCAAAGCACGCGTGTAACAAGTTGCATGTCTTCAAACGAAACGAGTCATGACTTATGCCCGTTTGAAGTTTGAATTTTCAAACGCTTCGTATAGCGCCCCCCTTTGGCCGATTGGAATAAAATTGGTTTCAGTGATACTTTGACTAACCCTCCACATCTTTGCCAAATGCCATGAACGTGTAACTTTGCATGTATGATTTAGAGGCTGAAGAATAATTTGCATAAAACCGCAATATTGATTGAAGTATTAAAAAATTATATTTCACTTTAAAAGAAATCCGCCGAGACTAGTTTGACCGTATTGGTCCAAAGTTCATGTGAAAAAAGTTTTGTGCGCGTAACGCAAAAATCCCAGGAGGAGATAGATTTTTACTGTTTTTTATATAATTCAAAATTCTGGGGGATCTAAAGGTCAGAGGTCAAAAGTCAGAGTGCAAAAGTTGTTCGGCATGAGGAGACGCATAAGTGTATACAAGTTTCATGACTGTACGTATAACAGAGCATGAGCTCTATCTGTTCAAAGTTCGCACTTTCGAAGGCTTCCTACAGCGCCACCATTTGGCCGATTGCTGTAAAAAATAATAGCACACTTCGCCACTGTAAGCTGAACACATTGATGTTTTTATTTTCATTTTCTGTCTAAGTATGTAGGAGTAGAAAGGAACCGAAGTTTTGAGGAGAACTTGATATGACGGTTAGATATTGTCACTAGAAAAATATTGTTCCTTCGAAACAATTGTGGGCTCGCTTCAAGCCAGAAAACAATGGCTATAAAAGTACAAAATGTCAAGATCGCAGGCAGTGCTCTCTTTGACGTTACTGACGTCAAAGATTGGTCCATTTTGTTCCAAAAATGTGTTGTGCCAAAAGTTGACCCGCTGGTGGCGCTATTATAACAGGCCAATGTAAGAAGGGTGGTATCTGTTCCTTGACCTATTGGGAATGTGCTTGCAAGATTTCACTGACATTGCAGGCTGTGTTCATGATTTGAGGTGTTTTTGGCTTTGGCCACTTTATCGCTGCTTGCAGCTATATTTGTTATTATTTTTCTTTTTGTGTGTGTGTGCACTTCATAGGCATATTAGATAAAGGTCCTTAGATTGTGTGTAGAATGTTTCATGCAAATTGCAAAAAAAATCCTAACGGGTTTAAGCGTTTCACAAACTGCTCAAAATGATATAGCGCCCCCCTTTGGCCAATTGGAGTGAGATTGGATTTAGTGATATTTGGACTAACACTCTACATCTTTGCCAAATGCCATGAACATGTTACTTTGCATGTATGATTTAGAGGCAGAAGAATAATTTGCATAAAACTGCAATATTCATTGAATTATTAAAAAAGCATGTTTCAATTAAAAAAAAAATCCGATCTGACAGATCTTTAGATATTGGTCCAAAGTTCACGTAAAAAAAGTTTTGTGCACGTGGAGCGAAAATTCCAGAATAAAAGCGGGTTTACGCGTTTTACAAACTGCTCAAAATGGCGGAAAATCGAAGGGCGGAGCTTACTTAACAAAGACACAGATGTCTTCCGCTCGAGTCAAAGCACGCGTGTAAGCAAGTTGCATGTCTTAAAACGAAACGAGTCATGACTTATGCCCGTTTGAAGTTTGAATTTTCAAACGCTTCGTATAGCGCCCCCCTTTGGCCGATTGGACTAAAATTGGTTTCAGTAATACTTTGACTAACCCTCTACATCTTTGCCAAATGCCATGAACGTGTAACTTTGCATGTATGATTTAGAGGCCGAAGAATAATTTGCATAAAACCGCAATATTGATTGAATTATTAAAAAATTATATTTCACTTTAAAAGAAATCTGGTTGATCAATCTGACCGTATTGGTCCAAAGTTCATGTGAAAAAAGTTTCGTGCGCGTAACGAAAAAAACCCAGGAGGAGATAGATTTTTACTGTTTTTCATATAATTCCAAATTGTGGGAGATCTAAAGGTCAAAGGTCAAAAGTCAGAGCGTAAAAGTTGTTCGGCATGAGGAGACGCATACGTGTATACAGGTTTCATGGCTTTACCTCAAACACAGCATGAGCTATACCTGTTCAAAGTTCGCACTTTCGAAGGCTTCCTACAGCGCCACCATTTGGCCGATTGCTGTAAAAAGTAATAGCACACGTCGCCACAGTAAGCTGAACACATTGATGTTTTTATTTTCATTTTCTCACTAAGTATGTAGGAGTAGAAAGGAACCGAAGTTTTTTGATACTTGCACTGACTGCCTGCCTAGTATAGAAATAATGACAATATCTAAAGTGTGCTCGCCTTATAGGCGAGCCCACAACTAGAAAAATATTGTTCCTTCGAAACAATTGTGGGCTCGCTTCAAGCCAGAAAACAATGGCTATAAAAGCACAAAATGTCAAGATCGCAGGCAGTGCTCTCTTTGACGTTACTGACGTCAAAGTTTGTCCATTTTTTTCCAAAAATGTGTTGTGCAAAAGTTGACCCGCTGGTGGCGCTATAACAGGCCAATGTGAGAAGGTTGGTATCTGTTCCTTGACCTATTGGGAATGTGCTTGCAAGATTTCACGCACATCCCAGGCTGTGTTCATGATTTGAGGTGTTTTTGGCTTTGGACACTTTATCGCTGCTTGCAGCTATATTTATTTAACCTGACTGCCGCCAGATAGGTGGCAGCAGTGCGTACCGCCCTACTAGGGCGGTACGCACTGCTGCCACCTATCTGGCGGCAGTCAGGTTAATATTTATTATTATTATTTTATAATTTTTGTGTGTGCACTTCATAGGCATGTTAGATAAAGGTCCTTAGATTGCGTGTAGAATGTTTCATGCAAATTGCAAAAGAAAATCCTAGAATAAAAACGGGTTTAAGCGTTTTACAAACTGCTCAAAATTATATAGCGCCCCCCTTTGGCCATTTGGGGTAAGATTGGTTTCAGTGATATTTGAACTAACCCTCTACACTATTTTGTCATGAAAATGTGACTTTGCTTGTATGTTTTAGAGGCAGAAGAATAATTTGCATAAAAATGCAATATTGTTTGAATTATTTAAAAAAGCATGTTTCAATGTTAAAGAAATCCGATCTGACAGATCTTTAGATATTGGTCCAAAGTTCACGTAAAAAAAGTTTTGTGCACGTGACGCGAAAATTCCAGAATAAAAGCGGGTTTACGCGTTTTACAAACTGCTCAAAGTGGCGGAAAATCGAAGGGCGGAGCTTACTTAACAACGACACAGATGTCTTCCGCTTGAGTCAAAGCACGCGTGTAACAAGTTGCATGTCTTCAAACGAAACGAGTCATGACTTATGCCCGTTTGAAGTTTGAATTTTCAGACGCTTCGTATAGCGCCCCCCTTTGGCCGATTGGAATAAAATTGGTTTCAGTGATATTTTTACTAACCCTCTACATCTTTGCCAAATGCCATGAACGTGTAACTTTGCATGTATGATTTAGAGGCAAAAGAATAATTTGCATAAAACCGCAATATTGATTGAATTATTTAAAAAATATATTTCACTTTAAAAGAAATCCGACCAGACAGTTTGACCGTATTGGTCCAAAGTTCATGTGAAAAAAGTTTCGTGCGCGTAACGGAAAAAACCCAGGAGGAGATAGATTTTTACTGTTTTTCATATAATTCCGAATTGTGGGAGACCTAAAGGTCAGAGGTCAAAAGTTAGAGGGTAAAAGTTGTTCGGCATGAGGAGACGCATAAGTGTATACAGGTTTCATGGCTGTATGTATAACACAGCATGAGCTATACCTGTTCAAAGATCGCACTTTCGAAGGCTTCCTACAGCGCCACCATTTGGCCGATTGCTATAGAAAATAATAGCACACTTCGCCACTGTAAACTGAACACATTGATGTTTTTATTTTCATTTTCTCACTAAGTATGTAGGAGTAGAACGGAACCGAAGATCCCGTCTACAGTATACTAGATAAATAACTAGAAAATGTGCAATTTGGGAAATTGCGAGTGTGGTTGCCCGCCCCGCCCCAGTTTCACAAGGCGATTATGTTGTCACGTCGCTCCCGAGATCGTTTGTGTTTCGTTTTGAGAGGGTTGTTCCCCCTGAAAAACGCGTTTTGGCCTGAAACGGTTACGTTTTGCGCGTTTGTGGCGCCCCCTAAGGGTCGAAGTGGAAATGCTTCTGGGGATTTGTTGAATATCCCACCCGCAACTTGTGGTTAAAATTTGGTGTTGACCGGATGTTTCGTTTGTGATTTATGGCTATTTTTGGCGAAACTGGCCCCTCTCGCTAACTTCGTAAGCCTGTTCCGGACGAACGGTATGGACTATCGAAATATCGCTTGAATATGTTTATCGCATGGGTCGATAGATCATGTGTACCGATTTTTGTGACATTTGGAGAAAATATTTAGGAAAAGGAGCAAAAAGTGTGTTTTGAAGAAAATTCAAAATGGCGGAAAATCTATCCTGACGCAAATGGGCGGGGCCTATATGGGGAGATGCGTCATGACCCAAGGAATCCAGGGAAAAAATAATTTTAATTTTTCGACCTACGGTTCAAGAGTTATAAGCCAAAACATAAAGTGAGCTGTTATAGCGCCACCATGAGGCCGAGTGATGTATTTATAATTTGATTAATTCTTGCAATAATTATGAATCTCCTCTCCAAGTTTTGAAACTGTAGCTCCTATTGTTTGCGAGAGAAAAATAATCTAATGTCAGTTTTTGCAATTCCCATTATAAGTCAATGGGGAAAATTAATTCACTAATAAATTAATATCAATTAAACTATACAACTTTTCTCTTAGAAAAGTAATAGCACACTATTCCCGATCAAGCCGGTCGATTTGACATATGGCGCGAGTGTGTGGCCCAAAAACTGTGGGAGGAGATTCGCGCCGAAAAAAAGGTTACTCCAGTAAGTAAAGAATAATAATAAAGTTTCCCTAGAACTATAGTGTGTTGCCCTGTTAGGGCAACCACACTAAATAAATAATGACAATATCTAAAGTGTGCTCGCCAGTTACTGGCGAGCCCACAATAAATGTAGTTAAGTGTTGTGGGCATGTGAAAAGCGAAGACATAAATCAGTCAAACCATTCTGGATTTTGCTCATAACTTTACCACACTGACTCTTTATCACTGCAAGACTCACACAGTCTCGCAGTGATAAACACTGAAGTATAAGGGTTCCCAAACTTGTAAGGCCGTGACCCCCCAACATAATCATATTTGAACTGGGGACCCCCCACCCTGACGAGCTCTTGGAATTGTAGGAGTTGAGGCATTGTATTTACTTGGAGTTGCTGGTGAATATTGTGAAAATAGCAGATCTACAAGCTCACAATGCCTCGCAATGCAATGCGAGGCGATTTGCTTGACTCATAGCTCGCTCGGGAGTGCCTCTCGTGGCTCAAGTCTGCTTTAGACAGGTGCGACTCCTCTATCGTTTGAACAGGGTTTTTTTTTTTTTTTACAGTTTTCTTTTACAACTTGGGTTTAAGAACGGCACCAGAAGACTGGAGGGGTTACGATAGGCCGGTTGATGCAAAGGAGAATCATAACCTTCCGGTTCAGCAAATCCTTTGTCCCATGTACAATCAGTCTCTGGAATAAAAAGACAGCAGCTAAATACATGTTTCCTTGTATGAACATGTTTTATGCACTTTTTGTAACGATGATTGTATAGTTTGTTTTTATTGCGACTACAGGTCGCAATAAACACAGTCGACTATGAAAACGGTCACAGCTTGTCAGTAACACCTGTCCAAGGCCAGGGTAACTCCTCGATTGTGACATCACATTGTGACATCACATTCCGTCCTTGTCCCTTGTAGGCAGCATGGAGATCCCTGATGTCGTCAGCATTAGCTTGGAATGCCCATATATGGACATATTGTGTGAGTCTCATGTGGTCTATAACATAAGACATCTATGATGTCAGACGTCAGTCATATCCATATTTGGCGGCACTGGCGCCCCAGTAGTCAAGCGCAGGTCTTGATGACCCTCCCTGGAGATGCCTTCTGGGACGTCTGGTTTCCTGGTTCAACCTCTGCATGTCCCATATACTCAGAGAGGACGAGAGAGGATTGCTAAAAGGGTGGTACACACCTTTTCAAATAATGGCTTCTGGTGCCAAGCTACCCACCTGTACAGCGCTCGAACTGCTAGCCTTGAACCGTGCGTAGAATGCGTTCAGATCGTTTGCGAGTGCAGCGTCAGCACTCTCCGTCGATGGCTGCTTGCCCTTATAATCCCGCAATTTATTTTAAAGACCCTCGCCATGCACACACCTTGTGCGTTAGTTACTCTTTGACTTTGTCCTCATAAAAGTGCTGTGCGATGTCACTGGGCCGTTTCTGTCTTTTACATGCTGCTCTAGGTATATTACACTATTATCCCTACTCCGCATATAAACACGTTTTCGTTATTACTAATATGGTTGACCGAAGTCCCTATTAGCCTATTTTCTGTTTTCTGGGGAAAGGTTTCTGGGGAAAGGTTTCTCTGGAAATAGCTGGTTATTATAGCCGACAACAAATTGCAAGCTTGTCGATCACCCATCGCCCATCACCCATCACCCATCGTCGTGTCCTGCAAATCTTCTCTTCCTCTGTGTCACCTCGTCTAACTTCTCTGGAGATATTCCTGGATTGAGGGAGCTGATATCTGATTACCAAAAAGGACAAAACAAGGAGGAAAACAAGTTACTCTGTATGCAGACAGTCCTTAAACCAAGAGCAGCAATGTTCTAATGCAGGGGTCTTCAACAGGGGGTCTGGGACCCCTAGGCCTAGGGGGTCCTCATAGTTACTACAGTCCTACAAATCTTTGTGTGATAGAAACCTTTTTCTCCTTTTTGTATATTAACCACTTGAACCCATAGCATCCATATTCTAAGAACTTTAGCCAAAAATAGCAGATCTACAAGCTTGTAGATCGGCTATTTTCAGCAAAGAGGTTTGGTGAAGAGAGGGAAAAGAGCAGACTAAGTACAGAGTGAAAGGTCAAGTTTATTAAGTATTGACGGTTCAAGTGGTTAAATATCTGAAAACACTTGAAAAGAGCTTGTAGATCTGCTATTTCCACTACTTTTTGAAAGTGTTTGAAACTATATTAACATTTCTCAACATGGAAACGATTATGACAATTATGCAAAATAATTGCGATTACCTCAAATAATTGCGATTAGACGATTATTATGTAGTAATTGTGACAGCCCTAACGCCGGGACCCAGGGGTAAGTGGGTGTGACGTCAGGACAAACTCTATTGCGTTGTTCAGTAACACCAAAGCCCGCTCTGTATACTCCTCAGGATGAATACAACAGCCGTGCATAATGAAAGAGATGATTTCCCGCAAGAGAGATGAAAAGGATGACGTATAGGATCAAGAGATACTCCAGATCAGGCTATACAGCACGAACGCGAGACAGCTGTGATTTCACATGGATTACACCAGTTATTGTTGTTTGACACAGAACAGATGCCAATTCCTTCCACAAACCCACACAGATTTCCTGGATTCCTTCTCCATTCTATCCCTTACGAACACAGAGAAAGAGGTATGCTGCAGGTGATCACCTGGTGCGATATATGGTGGGAGAGCAGGGGCGTCAATTGGGTATGGCAGGGGTATGCAGCTGCCATACCCTGGGTCCAGGGGGAAAATAAAAGTGCAAATTAAAAAAATGCAAAATTTAACAAAATGGCCACTTTAACAAGGTATTATAATTATATTCTCCACACTTTTATTCTCCCCATCTTGACAAGATGGTATATTCCCAGGTTCCACAGGTGCAATGCATTATTGTTAAATGTGGCACGTTTACTAACATGCTAAGTTTTGCTGCACTTGAACAACCATTCGGGGCTGCCATACCCAGCCCAAGAAACCGCAGAAATCTGTGTAAAAAACTGACAAAACTAGTTTTTATTTCAGACATTTTGAAAATAGCCGATCTACATGCTCACAACGCCTCGCAGCGCGAGGCGTTGATCTGCTATTTTCACAATAGAACCATGTTATACAAAATGTAATGCCTCTTTTCCATGAGGACTCCCATCTTTGCCATACCCTAGCTTTTGCTGAACTGACGCCACCGTGGGAGAGAGCTCTCTCTCTAAAAAAAAAGAACATCACAGTGTCTCAAATCACATTTATTTTTACCCCATTAAGACCATGAGATTGATTCTAAAAAATGTCTTCTAAATCATAACAGTTTTCTGAAAAAATATGTTTCTATGTCGGTGGTTCTCAAACTTTTTTTTAAATAAAGGACCCCCAGAATTAGAGGTATATTTTGTTATAGATTCAAAGATTTGAAAATACAAAAGCGGCAGAGGCTCAGGGGTAGAGTTGCCGTCTTAGAGCGTTCAGAGTTAGTGTCGAAGCGTCCTTGAGCAAGACTCTGAACCCCTAGTAATGTAATTCAGTATCATAATATCATCGATTTTCCAAAAATAGCAGACCTACAAGCTCATAGCGCAGCACTCGGTGCCGCGCTATGAGCTTGTAGATCTGCTATTTTTGAATAGCTAAAGTATAAAATAATGGTTGAAGTGGTTAAAAGAGACACATTTTTGTGTTTTTACTCGCGATCGATTGCACACTTTTGGGCGTTGTGATACCGGGCAGTGATGGTCGATGTGGTCTGGTCTTAAAGTGATACAGTAGTTCACCTATTTTTGACATAAAGCTGTGTGAAATACTTGCCATTATAACAGTGGTTAAAAATGTATTAATTGATTACCAGAGTCCCGTGGTCAGAGTTCTGGTCAGTTTCTATAGAATATTAAGTAGTTCCAATGGGGTGGGGGCCATTTGGCGTGGCCCAATCATTGAAAATAGATTAATCCACAAAACTAGCATCATTTGTATTGTTGGCCTATTTCTACCATATAGAGCCACGTTTCGTTCTGATCAGCTGCCTGCAAAGCACCTTGTTTTGGGGAAATACGTTGCAGCGGCGTGGTGATACTGGACACAAAAAATAGTACCATGTGACAGAGGGGTCAAAGTTGAACGAAAGTTGGTCTATTTGGTAGAAATAGGTCAACAATACAAATGAAGCTAGTTTTGTGGATTCATCTATTTTTAATGATTGGGCCATGAGCCCCTGCCAAATCACCGGAACTACTTTATATTCATCTAAAACTGACCAGAACTCTGACCAAGGGACTCTGGTAATGGATTAATACATTTGTAACCACTATTTTAATGGCAAGTATTTCACACAGCTTCATGTCAAAAATAGGTGAACTATCACTTTAAGTCACCGTCGTATTCCTGACCTTTTCCCCCCCGGCGCCGTTCTCTTCTGGAGAGGCGCCGTTGTCATTAGTTGTGTCGTTGTCTGTTCAGATAGGATCTCTGTATGGCCATGAAGACGTATATTATATAGGAGATCAGAAACCAGCTTCTTCTTCTTCTTTCTGTGTCTGATGAATATAATCCAATAATGTCCGGAAGTTCACTACATCAGATATATCAGTTGTTGTCTTTTCATGTCAACGACGACCCCCCGAAATGACATGTGTTCGGCTGCGGACCTCCCATCTCAAAAAGATGTTGAGCCAGGGACCCCCGGAAGCAAAGATTTTAGTTAAAATGTTCAGAAAAATCACACCTGGTGTGAAGTGAGCGGTGCTATTCATGAGTTAATTTCATCAAGCGTCCCGCGAAGCTTGGCCCGATATGTGACCCTGGGGTCGTACGACAAACTTTGAGCGTTTTGTGCCTAGACGTAGGCCAGATGTAGGCCACATGTAGGCCATGCTTCAGAGCCCGGACAAAGCCAGATGTTGGAGCTTAGCTCCTTCCAGGAGCACCTCTCAAAAATACACAAATATATTGATAGCAATATTGCCGTGACGAGCGTTGCAAAATTTGCCCCACCCGATAGGCACAGAATCATAACTCATATTCCCAGCGCCGCTGCTACAATGACGCGCACAACGCACTGTGCGTCAGATTCTTACTTTTGCATTGCAACTGGCTGTTGTGGGTGCCCGACCCCCAACAGCCAGTTGTGGGTCGGGCACCAAAATGGGTTGCAGCAGCCCTGTAGTCAACATGTGCAGTTTCAACTCCCCTTCTAAGTTTTCAAAAAAAGGTGTACAGAAATTCTTTTTACAGGGGAGACATATTCGCATAATTATAACCACACCTGACCTGGGGGTCTATTAATGTTAACTCCATAGACACATAACGGACAAAACTGAAAAAGTGCAAAACTATGGCACCGCCTCTTTCACAAACATGCTCGCTAACCTCGCCTCACCAGGCTTTCTGCTGGGAGAAAGCCTGGTCTTTGTTTAAAAATAGAACGGATGGCATCCTACGTCATTTCGTATTCAAAACGGACTACACTTTGGCAGGAAACACAAAACCGGAAACAGTTTCAACCCGGTTAGCGCATGCGCAAGTAGTTTGCGCATGCGCAAGTAGTTTGCGCATGCGCAAGTAGGGGTTAAAACTGTTTCTATTTTGGTGTTTCCTGCCAAAGTGTAGTCCGTTTTTTACTACAGAATTACGTAGGACGCCATCCGCTCCCGACCAGATCAAAAGCCCAGGCTACACGCTCGCAGGCAGGCACGTACGCACGCGCGCACACACGCACGCACGCACACACGCACTTCCTCAGCTTCCCATACCGCCATACATTAATACACTCCTTGCTCATGGGAGTGGAGGGAGGAGGGAGGAGGGAGGAGGGCTCCTATGTGAGATCTCAAGAGGTATGTTTGTCATCCCAGTCAGAGAGATGCTCCATCCATGACCGCCTCTCTCTCTCTCTCTCTCTCTCTCTCTCTCTCTCTCTCTCTCTCTCTCTCTCTCTCTCTCTCTCTCCCTCCTGCCTCCATTACCCCTCCACAAACCGCTCCATATATCCTGACATCCGGACGTTTATAGCATGCACCGCAATATATGTGTGCTGTTGCACCGCTGGACTCTCTTTATGACACTCACATGTACACACACACACACACACCCGTGCACACACACACACACACACACACACACACACACACACGCACGCACGCGCGCACACGCGCACGCACACGCACACACGCACGCACGCACGCACACACACACACACACACACACGCCACAAGCTACATCAATATGTACCGTATCTGTCCATCCGTTCAAGTACCGTATATTGACTCGGTCGGGCAAAAAACACGTGTCCAAAACGGTTACTTTCCAGGATTGAAAAACAGCCAAAGTAGCAGATCTAACAAGCTCGAAACGCGGCGCGAAGCAACGCGTTTTTCGAACTTGTTATTGTAGATCTATTACTTTTGACGCTTTCGCGTGACGCTGCAGTGTGATCGAGTGAGGTGGTAAATTTACGGGGAAAAAAACCCCACTAAAAGTTAGAACGTGGAGATAAGAGGTTTCTGCCCAACAGTAACGACAGAGAGAGAGAGAGAGAGAGAGAGAGAGAGAGAGAGAGAGAGAGAGAGAGAGAGAGAGAGAGAGAGAGAGAGAGAGAGAGAGAGAGAGAGAGAGAGAGAGAGAGAGAGCAGGCACGTTCACACATAGACATCAAAGGGGGCTTGAGCCATTACGCCACATCTCTAGTATTGACTTGATTATGCTTTAGTTCAGTGTGGTATCGCATTGAAAATAGCCGACCTCCAAGCTTTGTGAGCTTGGAGGTCGGCTATTTCCGATATTTCCACCAAAAGACCCTTTTATCCACGACTTTCCAGCGTCCCATCGTGCATTGCGCAGAAGTTGTGCGGCAGCTTCCGGCGCCGCAGCCGAGTGTGATCTACAAGCTCACAACAACGGTTGCATCTGCGACGCGACGTGAGCTTGTATGTCAGCTGTTCTCCGGAAGTGTCCCACAGATAATGCTACAGTAAATTCCCACGGAAACAGGTGGATTAATTTCAGCTCCTGCCTCTCTAACATTCTCTGCACGTCCCTGCGAGGAGAGAGAGACAGAGAGAGAGGGAGAGAGAGAGAGAGAGAGAGAGAGAGAGAGAGAGAGAGAGAGAGAGAGAGAGAGAGAGAGAGCGCCCTCAGGGCTGCTGTAGGTCCTGTGTGGTTGCTTGTACATACAGGCTGTAGTGGCTGGGAGAGACGTGGCTGTTCTGCACAGCGCTCACTCTCACATGATAATAAGATGAATATATTCATTGTTTACAGTACATGATGGCACCTCTGCTGCTGCTCACCTTCTTGCCTTGGGGTGGGGTGTGTCGGCTCCTCATTTTCCCCCAGCCAATGGGATGATGCTACTATTCTCTTTAAGCAATCTAGAGCGGGGACGCATTATCACTTTAACCATTATTGAAAAATAGCAGATATATAAGCTCACGCTGCAAGCTTGTAAACTCATGTTGGATTTGCTTGTTGTTTCTGATGTGTACATTTTGTCTCTATTGTTTTTAACATTGTTTTTGTTTACACTGATGTTGGTGATGTTTTTGTGTTCCGTTGTACAGCACTTTGGTCAATTTCGATTGTGTAAATGTGCTTTATAAATAAAGGTTGATTTGATTTGATTTGATTTGATTTGAATCTTGTAGATCTGCTACTTTTGAAAAATCTTGAAAATTAATCAGTTGTTTCTCAAACTTTTTATCATGTGAAGGACACCCAAAATGATATATATATTTGGCGAAGGACCCCCATCTCAAAATATGTTGATCCAGGGACCCCTCAGAGGCAAATATTTGAGTCCACTTTTAAAAATATATATTCAAAAATGTCCACAAAAAAAGATGTTTCAAAATTAGCAGATCTGTCTTGTACATCTGCAATTTATTTTTATAGTTAAAGTATATAATAAAGTGTTTCCAGGTCTTAAATGGCTTAATTGGACAGAACAGAGGACAGCCAAACCAGGCAGGCGCCATCCAGTTGAGCAACGACAGCCAGCCAACCTCAGACAGATGGAGATTGAATTCGGTGGGCATGATGATGTCTATACTCGGCATCGCTGCAAAGAATATCCAAAACAACACGCTGTAAAAGATGAACTGAGGCGACCACGCATCCATCATTCCAATTGACAGGGCTGGAATGTTTGTTCCACTGCGATCTGGCAAACGCATGCCTGCACTGCCAATACGCCGTCACAGATTCTAAGGCCCCATGCATTTACACTGGCAGCCAAATCCAGCCTGAATCAGATCTGTCACATCCAAGATTGGAAGCTGATTTGTTCCATGTGAACATGTGACCATTTAACCCTTAAGTTCTGTTCGGGTCATTTTGACCCGGTTTACATTTTCATTTGAAAAAAAAAAGGTAGAAGTTTAAGTTTTTTCCACCTGAAACTCACTGGCCTTAAAGATTCTTCTGAGATGAACATGTAAAAAAATATTTTTGCACTACACCCATGCTACACCCCCCTCATATTGTTTGAACCTTAAGTGCTGTTCGGGTCATTTTGACCCAGAAGCACAGATGCACAGAAATACACAGTATTAATCCAAAACACAGACACACAGTCACCCCCACTTCTAACACCCCCCTTCCGAAGCCCCATTCCGAATTTATATTAGTGTTGTTTTTTTTAAACCAAATATCCCCTGGGTCAAAATGACCCGAACAGAACGAAGGTGTAGTGAATCTGAACAGAACTTAAGGGTTAAACCGATTTAAACAGATCTGATTCAGGCTGGATTTGGCTGCCAGTGAAAATTCTGGCCTAATTTTCTTTGCTTAAGCTGTTGAGTTACCTTTATTAGAAGGGTAATGAGATGCATCATCTAATTTTTATGGGTGTATAAGCGAACAAGGCATGCAATGCAGTAAATGCACAAACAATACAACAAAGTACATCCATACAGACAGAGAGCTTGTATAGATATATTGTGTGTGTGTGTGTGTGTGTGTGTGTGTGTGTGTGTGTGTGTGTGTGTGTGTGTGTGTGTGTGTGTGTGTGTGTGTGTGTGTGTGTGTGTGTGTGTGTGTGTGTGTGTGTGTCTGTGTCTGTGTTTGTGTGTGCGTGCGTGTGAATCAAGAATAACATCTAGTAGTACGGTGAGACATGGACAACTATGTACTTTATAATCATAGCACACTTTGAGGTGCTTGGAGTCGCTGTGTGCATGAGTTATATATTTCTAAATATCACATATACTGTATATGTATGTGCACACAGTGTTGTTTATGGCCATCTACAGTATGTGTGTGTTTGTTTATGTGTGTAATCTTAACATTATAGGCAGTCATTCTGTTTGGAGGAGAAGGAGCTTCCAGTTGTTGGTAATATGGCAGATGGAAAGTGTATGACCTGCGTTTTCTATGGATGTGTTTGCTGCTGTTTACATTCTGTGAACGTGTTAGAAGCCATGCACTGCACTGACGCACATGTTATTTCGAGTATGTATGGATGGCATCAGAAGCAACATGTGTGGGCCCTTGTAACATATTTTATAAATGTGGACTCAAATAGAGGAAATAAAAGTGTGCGTGCATGCGTGGTGCGTGCGTGGGTGTGTGCATGCGTGTGTGTGTGTGCGTGCGTGCGTGCGTGTGTATGTGTTTCCCAGGATTATATTGAAAATAGCAGATCTACCAGCTCACAATGTGTTGCATTGCAACGCGTTGTGACCCTGAAATCTGCCATTTTCAAATAGCCATGCTTATGTAGCCTATAGTCGCTCGCTTCTTTTGGGCTTGTTTTCATAGCAACAGTTGCTTAGTTCTCTCACAAAAAATGACAACAGGACCCTCTGCAGTGCTTTGTGGTTGAGGACAGTACAGTACAGTACAGTACAGTACAGTACAGTACAGTACAGTACAGTACAGTTGTTCAGGCCGCGACCCCCAAAATAATCATGTTTTAAATGGGGATCCCCCATCCTGACGAGCACTAAGGCATTACATTTTTTATATCACGGTTCTATTGTGAAAATAGCAGATCTACATGCTCACAGCACCTCGGAACGCAAGGCGTTGTGAGCATGTAGATTAGCTATTTTCACAATTTCTCCCTCTAATATTTGACAATTTGGCCAATGTTTAATTTGTCATTTCAGAGGTATTAAAAAGTCCTTAAATTGACACTTTAGAAAAGTGCAGATATGTTGGTTTGTTTACTGTTGATTGAGAAAACAGTGTTGCACATTAATTTAATCATCCGGGGACCCCCCCAAATTCATCCGACCCACAGGTTGAGAACCACTGTGGTACAGTACAGTACAGTACAGTACAGTACAGTACAGTACAGTACAGTACAGTACAGTACAGTTCCCATAACAGGTGGTATAATAACGCGGCCGCTCAGCATGCTCTCTGTGGTGCCTCTTTGGAAGGCCTGTGCAGCTTGAGGCAAATGCCAAACCTTTTTAGCGTGTGGCAGGTGTGCTCCAATTTATGCTGTCTTTTGGTTCACTTAATAAGGGAGAATTTCAGTCTAGGAGATTATTTTACCTGTTTGCGTTCTTCTCTGCCAAAAATAGCAGTCCAGATGTTGTTGTTTTCCCACAGCTTCAAACAGGAGGGATTGGTTTTATTGTTAATAAGCTTATTTTTATCACTGGAAAATATTTTTTTTCCCGGTACATGTCTACCGTACATACTGACAGTATCCCATCGACACTGTAATATTAACTCATTTTGTGCTATTAAATTAACGGATTAAAATGTCCAGCGTGCCTGCCGCAGCCTGCATTCACAACCATTGTCTTATTTTGAAGGCCAGAAATCCATAGCGTAAACACTTCCGGTCTGACGTCATCACGTCCTTCACCGGAATCGATCATTGTTTACGTGGTGTTGTGTAATGGCGAATCGGTGCTTTTCAACATGTGTTATATAAGCGAGCATCTAGTGCCATCCTCGCTTTGAAAGTGTTGTTTTGAGATAATGGACATTAAAGATGAGATTCCCCGTCTGCCTCAATGTTATGGGATTACTATTTTGTGCTCGTGGATCCGTGATGATGATGTATCGGCGAGGGCGATCGACTCAGGACGTTCCGGGCACCAACAGGGTAGGATTACCGCCGTTACAGTAATAGAGTACTTTTCGCGAGTATACTCGGGATCGGCACTCTGGATACTCGAGTATTTTTCACGAGTATTCTCGGGATCGGCGCAAAATGAGTTAACAGGGGGCAGCCAATGTTGTCGTTAAAACGCAGATCTTTGAAATCTCGCCTTGCGAGAAATCAGAATCCTATTGGAGTCAGTGCGAAGTGCTGTGCGCCCACATCTGCGCCGCTTCTGTTATAAACAAATAACAGCCATAATGCGGCTCACAGTGCCAAACGAGATTAACCAGAGTCATTATGTGCGACAGACGTGTCAATCCCTTCCTGTTTGAAGCTGTGGTCGGGTAGGAAGAACAAGATTGCCTGTCATGAAAAACAAGAGAGAGAAGAACGCAAACTAAAGATAAAATAACCTTCTAGGTCGAAATTCTCCTATAAGGTTATTACAGTTATTACTACTAGGTTACATGTATTATAACTTGTATTTAGTCAGGAACACTCACGTCAAATAGAATTAATCATTTATTGCAACAAATGGAATACAGTTAACCCATTTAGTGCTCCAGACATGAACGGGTTAAATGTCCAGCGCGCCTTTCGCCTGCTCCGTCCGCGGCCAGTCTCTTATTTTGAAGGCCAGAAGTCGATTGCACAAACATTTCCTGTTTAACGTCATGACGTCATTCACCGGAAGTGGCCATCGTCCCATGCGGTTGGAGTAATGGCCGATCGTTGCCTTTCAGCTTGTGTTATAATAGCGAGAATCTGATGCCACCCTTGGCTTCAAAAGTGTTTTTTGGAGAAAATGGACATTAAAGATGTGATAGACCGTCGGCTACCATGTTAAGGAATTACTATTTTGTGCACGTGGATCCGCGATGATGATGAATCAGCGAGTCCAATCGTGCCAGCACTTTCCAACGGACCGTACGGTAAGCTTGCCAGCTTTACTGTATATACAGTATATAGCGCGAGTATACTCGGGATCGGCACTCCGAGTACTCGAGTATTTTTCACGAGTATTCTCGGGATCGGCTACAAATGGGTTAAAAAGCCTTAGGAGATGTTCCCTGAATTGTGTGTGCACGCCTGCTAAGCAAAATCAGGGAACTTTAAGCAAATCCCCCCCATAGATACAAGTACAACATCCATACTTTGACATATTAGCACGAATTAGCAGACATAAAATAACAGCGTCACACAAAAGCATTAAAAGTAGCAGATCGACAAGCTGAAAACATGTCGCTTCGAGCCGTACTTCGAGCTTGTCTAGATTTGCTACTTTTGCTATTTATAAAATTGTAATCCTTATAAAGCTGGACACAACTGTTTTGGACATATGAGTTTTCCACTCAACAGAGACAATATTGTCGTTGTTGGGTGAAAACCTTGTATGTTCAAAGCCGTTTGCATTTTTCGCTTTACAGTTTGCATTTTTCACTTTAAAAATGATTTAAACTAGTGAAAACAGACGATCTACAAGCACACAACCCCTCGTTGGACATTACAATGATCTGCTAGTAGGCCTATGCCTCATCAATATTTCATTTCACATGTGCAGTACATGTAAATGATAATGAATATGTGACAAATGTAATCTTTGACTCTGAAATGATTGAATCTCGAAAAAAGAAAAACATGTTTTCATTCAGTTGCTGCAAAATCTTTTGTTTCCCCCCCCTCTCTCTCTCTTCTTTGCCCAGTAGACCAATCAGTGGTGCTGCTGCTGTCCATTCTCAGAGCATAGAGGCACCAGGGTGATGCTTTGTGAATAAAACACAGAATTATGCTGTGGGCAGAAGAAAAAAAACACAATTTGTATAATCTATCATGCATGAGAGAAAGCTATAGTTCAGGGGTTGATATGTAAATGTGGGATCTGTTATGTCGAATTGGGAGATAAAAAAAAATCCCAATTAACCCATTAAAACCGAAAAAGCATCTGTGTTGTTTTAGATTTGAGTTAAAAAGCATTATTTTATTTTATTATATATTATATATATTATATTATATTAAAAAAAATACTATAAAAAAAATAGAAGATACTATACAAGCTCATAGCACGTCACTTTGTGTCGCGCTACAAGCTTACAGATATGTTATATTTGAAAAATCTGGATTTTCTTTTACAAATCTTTGAATATACATTCTCTTAAAGCGAACATTTTAAACTGAAATCTTTGCTTCTTGGGGTCCCTCGAACACAATGTTTTGAGATGGGGGGTCAGCGGCCAAATACATATACTTTTGACTGATAAACTAATAAACTGCTTTTATTTATTAAATGTATTTAATTATGTACTTATGTACTTATTTTTTAACGTATTTCTTTCTTTCTTTCTTTCTTTCTTTCTTTCTTTCTTTCTTTCTTTCTTTCTTTCTTTCTTTCTTTCTTTCTTTCTTAGAGTGGTTGCCCAACAGGGCAACACATTACAGTCCTGGGGAAACTTTATTTATTACTAGGGTAACTTTTACACTGCCATTGGAAATTGACAGACAGACAGACATCTGTCCGGGTTAGGGAATCAATAGGGAATCAATGGGAGTGGGAATCAGTAGGGAATCAATGGGAGTGGGAATCAGTAGGGAATCAACTAGTCGAGCTTCACACATGACAGTTAGCTTGCTGCAGCAACCGTCAGCAACCACACTCGCAATTTCCAATTGCATCTTTTCTAGTTTATTTATTTCAGCAAACTGAACACATTCATTTGTAGAATCAGCCTGGGGTTTAATGGGTTAACCAGGAACAAGAGATTAGGAATGAAATTCATTTTTTCAAACATTTTTCTTTTTTTTTTTTTTTTGGTTCATGTTGTTGTCAGAGGGGACTAGATAAGCCAGTGATGCTGGAGGATGAACACGGTTGCCGGTTGGTGGAGCCTGACGCAAAACGAGCAGTCATGCAAATCCAATCAAAAACACCTTTGTTTTAAGCCATTTAGCCCTAAACTCAAATCTGTGTTACTTTATAGATTTAACTATTACAAAATAGCAGATATACAAGCTCACAGCTCACACGCTGTGAGCTTGTAGATCTGCAATTTTTGAAAAATCTTTAACATTTGTGCAAGTCTTTGAATATTTTTGACCCGATTCTATAAATGTCTTCTAAATCCTTGTTCTAAATCAGTGGTTCTCAAACTTTTTCATGTCAAGGAACCCAATCTCAAAATATGCTGTTCTAGGGACCCCCCAGAAGCAAATATTTTAGTTACAAATGTTTTTGAAAAGATATTCAAAGACTTAAAAAAAAAAAAAAAAAAATCTAGATTTTTCAAAAATAGTAGATCTACAAGCTCGCAGAGCGGCACTCTGTGCGGCGCTGTGAGCTTGTACATATGCTGTTTTTCAATTGTTAAATAATTCTAATAATAATTATGTGTCTAAAAGGGTTAATTCAGAAAAATGTGCCTTTGAAACACACAGATCCACCGTTTATGTAATCTAATTGTTCGGAATGAGCCAGGAGACGGGTCCATTTGGCGCAGTTTGGCTGCATGGAGCCCTGCCAGACCCTGAACCATGCGAGCCATCTGCTTTCTGAGCACCGGACGTGACTGAGAGGACAACTGAATCTGATGCTGGTGGCATTGACGATATGTAGATCCAGTGGCGTCAGTTCAGAAAAAGCTAAGGTAGCCTATGGCAACTTCGCGTGCGTGCAAGACACCATACCTTAGCAACAGGCATGATACATTTATTTTTTCCCCTGTTTCTACGGTTTCTTGGGCTGGATATGGCAGCCTGGAACAGTTGTTCAAGTGCTGCTAAACTTGGCATGTTATAACGGGGGCATACCCCTGCCATACCCAATTGACGCCCCTGCGTAGATCACATCTGTTCTCTGGGATGACTTACTGCAGTGCTTCTCAGCCTTTTTACACCAAGTACCACCCCAGAAAATATCTGTGTGTCCAAGTACCACCATAACTGATGTTCAAATACAGGCACGTACTGTGGACCCCATCCTATTCAATATGCACACAGGAGGCCAATTTATTCCTTGAATTCATAGAGATTTTCTAGTTTTTGTTTTTGTTCTCTTGCATTCCTAAGCCAATAATTTGATGACCGGATCATCAGCCAGACTTATAGTTACTACGTCTGTGAACTTCCCATGTATGCAATTAGCTGCACGATACTGATATTTCCAATTCATTCATTCTCAAATCTTCTATTAACATCTAGGTGTGCTGTCATGCTCATTTCAGCACGGCTGCAGAGCCTATTTCAACCAATTGCTAGGTCAGAACGACCTATATAATATAATATCAACATTTCACTCCACTTGTCTTTTTTCTTCTTTTTTGGGATACTCCTCTGAGTACCACCAGAGGGGGGCTCAAGTACCACCAGTGGTACAGTACATGTACCACAGGTTGAGAACCGCTGACTTACTGTATATGAGTGGGGTTCTTGAGGGGTTTACAGGGGGTCCACAGCTAAATTGGAAAGAGTTTTGCCCATTTAGACCCCTATTCGTCGTAGGCTAACTACTTTCAAGACGGATACCCCTTTTGTTTTCGTATGTACAGTTTATAGCAATATAATCCTTTTTGTAATTCTTGAATACATTTCAGAAGTTTTTTCAGAAAACATATAGTTCGGGATTTAGATGGAGTTTTTAGAAACGGCCTCAGGTCTAAATGGGTTAAGCATTTTTAACTCTATTCGATACATTGGCAAATCAAAAATAGTCTGTCTACAAAGCTCACACCGCGTCACGCATCGCAGCCCGCTGTGTGAGCTTTTAGATCGGCTGTTTTTAAATATGTTTTGAAAAATCTTGACAATTGGTGAACATACAGTATGAGGTCCTGATGGGGGTCCGCAGCCAAATATATAATAATTTGGGCAGTCCATGAAATGAAGACCTTTGAGAACAACTGACATCTAAATAAGGTGGTTGATGCCTCCGCGGTGTCACTTCTGGCTTGTTGCCCACACTCTGCCAATTGAAACGGGACCTTTAGTGACTTTTAGCGGCTGTTAGCAGCGCTCTGAGCCAGATGGAGGACAGCGTGGGGAGAGTGAAGAGCATCTGGGCCAAATAGGACACGCTGAACCACTTGCACCCCATTTCAGAGTCACACCAGGTCTTAGTTTTAACCACTTGCATCCCATTCCAGAGCCATGTCTTAGTTTTAACCACTTGCACCCCATTCCAGAGCCATACCAGGTCTTAGTTTTAACCACTTGTACCCCATTCCACAGTCATACCAGGTCTTAGTTTTAACCACTTGTACCCCATTCCAGAGTCATAACAGGTCTTAGTTTTAACCATTTACACCCCATTCTAGAGTTATACAAGGTTTTAGTTTTGCACTACTTCTTCTTTCTTTCTTTTTTTTCTTTCCAGAAATAGCATATCTACAGGCTCAAAACACGTCGTCTGACGCTGCGTTTGGAACTTATTTATTATATATTGAAGATTGTTTCCATTTTTTCTAGCTATTTTCTATTAGATAAAGAAACTAAAGAATAAAGAAAGAATCTATTCAATTTCAGTGCCAAATCACAACAAGTTGTCTGGAGACACGTTCTGTATGGCGCAGAGAGACATTGTTTCCTCCCTGAGCAATCATCTGACGACATGCAGCGGCGAGGGAAAACTCAACTCCCAGGCTCTCACGGCACATCATGTCTCAGGGGAAAGACAGACAGACAGACAGACAGACAGACAGACAGACAGACAGACAGACAGACAGACAGACAGACAGACAGACAGACAAATAGAGATGTACAGCAGGACTTCTGTCAGGACTATCTATGGATGGGACCATTATGAAATTGTCATATCACGATTATTGTGACAAAAGAAATCACAATTTACGATAGCGATAATCAAAATCCATTATCCTGGGGCGGAACATTAGCCAAAAAATAGGTGATCTACAAGCTCTTGTAGATCGCCTATTTTTTGACATTTGATAGAGAGTGAAAAAAAGACTGTAGGTATATTATAAGTACCTTTTACTAATTATAGAGGGTTTAAGTGGTACCAGATATGCAGCTCGGCAAATAAAAGGTGAATTGATCCCAGTGCATGACGGAGGACCATGTCACAATATATTAAATCTCCACAATATGAATATTGTGAGTGTTTTTTATCACGATAAATGATAATATCGCGTATCGTCCCATCCCTAGTCAAGACGTGGAGCAGGTGTGCTTCCTCTGATTGCGTCCTTGGCTGATGTGGGCCGTGGGAGTAGAGAGAACAGAGGAGTATTATAGTGGCTCTCCCAAAAATAGAAATGCAAGACTTTACTGTAGCTCAGATGCACACTGTCTTTAAAGGTATATTCAGTGATTGTATTTCATTCAAATAAAAATATAATTGGTACATTTTCCATTCATTCTCCTCACTAGAATGTGTGCTGACCATATAAGGACTTCCACCATGGCCCGTGTTACGAGCATAACTAGATTCGGTTTTCAGAGGTGGCCAGCCAGTCCTCGACCAATCAGCGTAGAGTATGGCCGTAGTTATGTTATGATGTTTAGTTATGATGGTCAAAATAAAAGTTTTGAGAACCACTGTCGCTCTGAATTAAGAGCGTCTGCTAAATGCCTAGATTGTAAACTACTGAACTCATAAAATTCCACAGTCTCGTAGTAGCTGGAGACGTAGGCCTACCGATATTCAGTGATTGGGTCCAATGATCAAAACGAGAACATTATAATAGTGTAAAAAATGAGCCCCGGCCACTTTCATTATCACTGAATATACCTTTAAGACAAATTGATAAAGAAACTGCAAGTGCCGCGATTTTATTTTTGAGTAAAATAGAAGATTGATTGATCAAGATTGTTGTTGACCAAAAAAAGCATAGGCCTATACATGACGATATGGTATAAGACACGAAGAAGGTTGAGATCTTATTGCCATTGGCTGGGTTTCCCAAAGCGATTTTAGCCCATCGTAACTCACGCATGGTCGTAGAGGCCAAGCCCCGACCGCCATGTTCCCGTGTTTACATGGGTTCGATCGCTTTCTGTTTTCCCATGTATTTCCTGTCTTTCCCCATGCCCTATTTAGACAGGTTTGAGACTTTATTAAGCACTTTGTTTGTGAAATATGAATGTTGGTATAGCTGTAGGGGGCTAAATAAGTCGCTCTGCCCGAACCCATGTAAACCCGGGAACATGACGGTCAGGCCTTGGTCCCTACGACCTTGCTTGAGCTTCAATGGGCTAAAATCGCTTTGGGAAACCCAGCCATTGTGATTGTGTGTACATACACTGAGTGGAGGTGGGGTGCAGGTAGCAGAGATACTGTATACAGTAAAATATAAATAAATGCATTCATACAATGACAGTTGTATGCATTCTAATGCAATGGTTGACGGTTATCAACTGATAGTGCACCAGGGACCACCCTGATGATGACCATGGTGGATGGGGATATGGGCTACCGGTATGTTTAGTTTTCTTTTTTTCTTTCTTTTCTTGACTTTCACAGCCTATTCCTGGCTATAGTGGACAGGGACAGAGTCTGCATGTCATATTCTGTCTGGGAAAACAATAAAATACTCTAACTTAGTTGCAAAAGGTAAAAAAAGGGGGAGGGGGAGAAAAGAAACACTGCACATTAAGGTCTGGGAATTGTGCCTGCATGCATCGCACACCAACTCATCCAGAACTCCACACGGGGCCGTGTTT
The DNA here is from genome assembly GCF_963921795.1 of Nannobrachium achirus. NCBI lineage: Eukaryota > Metazoa > Chordata > Actinopteri > Myctophiformes > Myctophidae > Nannobrachium > Nannobrachium achirus. Next base: position 15,396,622 of record NC_137812.1, read on the forward strand.
CATATACATGTGCCTCAATGTCAATGTGAATGTCACTACTGTGGTAGACTAGTTCAGCTCCAAGTACTTTTTGAAATGAAGCAGAGGCCTCTTCAAAACACCACTGCTAATAATGATGATAGACTTTCATCCTCAGTCCTCTTATCACACAAATACGTCAGTTCTATACTATATCACTGTTGGGTGGAAACCGCTCCGTTTAAAACAAAATTGAATGAAATTAAAATAGACGATCTAAAAGCTCACAACGCGTTGCAGCGCAGCTCATTTTGAGCTTATAGATCGGCTATTTTTGCTACTTTTCAGTGACACTGTGGTATAATGAATTGCATTTTTTGTTGTGTGTGTGTGCTTTTCCAAGTGCTCAAAGCGCTTTGCAATGGTTCATTCATTGATTCATACATTCGGAGATGAAGTGGCGAACAGTCGACGCCGGCGTCCTCACTTCCCACACCAGTGGTGGCAAACTAACACCAACCAACTCGTTCATTGTCTTGCCCAAGGACACAGCTCTACCGATCCTGAGCCACCTACCCAGCACCCTGGCCACAATATGACTTCCGGTTGGTTCTAGCGGAAGTGGCGGAAGTGCTGTGTTTAACGGAAGTTACGCCACACGTTGTAGTCTTCCGGTGAAATTCTCACGGCGGATGTTGAACAGTCTCTGCCTGATATTGTCACCAGGCTTTTCTCTTCGCAGATGAGTAAGCCTGGCTACGCGAGGCTACCACCCCAGTATGACCAAGTAGACATTGATTTATGAAAATGAAGGGAAAAAAAACAAAAACAATTGGAACATGGATAATACAGTACAAGGTTTGGGCCTTGGTAACAACACTGCGCTACTTTATGCTCAGGTAACGATTAAATCATAACACTAATGCTGTCCAGAGTAGATGTGGGACGTTCGCGAACAAATCGAGTCTTTTGAACGGCTCTTTGAAATGAACGATGGGATCCGGTTCGCAGTATAGGGAGCCGTTCCTTTCTAATGAACAAGTGGTGGAAAAAGTACTCAAATTCTTTACTTACAGTATAGTAAATACAAGTATCAATACTGCATCGTAGAAATATTCTGCCACACATTATTAAAATGTAGGCTACTTGAGTAAAAGTACAAAAGTATTGGTATCAAAATGCACTTAAAGTACCAATAGTAGAAAGTACTCATTATGCAGAATGTCCCATTTCACAAGCAGGTTTTCCAATGAATAAAATCTAGTAAAATCATTTGAAAATAGCAGATCTACAAGCTTAAAATGTGTCGCGTTGCGACACATTGTGAGCTTGTAGATCTGCTATTTTCAAATGGCAAAAATGTATAAATGGCTGAACTGTACATATGGTTGATTTGTAATTATAATAAAAATCTACATAGTAGGCTAACTAACTAAATGAGCCAGTCTTTTGAACGGCTCTTTGACAGGAACGGATCCCAGAGATCTGGCTCACTTCAAGGAACCATAAATCCCATCTCTAGTCCAGAGGGGACTCATGAGGGACCGAGCTGTAACAGAATGATGTTGTTGTAAGTGTTTAATGAGCGAACATCTGCACGTTGTGCACCAACAGCTTGTACCGTGTTTTGCTTGTTCTTTATTTTGTTTGAGCCATTTGCCAAACAAAACCAAAGCCAAAGGTAATTTTAGGAAACTCATTGATTCCCCACACTCTCGATTGTTTTCACATAAACGTGCACGAGTGGACGCACACACAAACGCACCTGTCAGCGGGGAATGTTGAATGGGAGCACACATGCGTACGTGGCTACGCGCACGCACGCACACACACGCACACACACACACACACAGCTTAGTCGGAAAGAGCAAAGCTTTCGTCCATACAATTACGAATACTGTCAAAGCATGAGGAAAAAGCATGATTTGAGGCATTTTGTTCTAAATGAGCCACTCCTGCAACCTTTAGATGACAATCTTAGCCAATCAGGTCCGCCTTGATCTTTCTTTTGTGTGTATCGTGTAAAAATGGCTTATTCCATAAGGAATCTCATCCTGGGGGTGGTCATTACTTGAGTAAATGTACTTAGTTACTTTACACCACTGAATGGGAGGAGTAAGATGAAGGCGCTGCGTCCTCCCGGTGGGGGCTCCTCGTTGGCAGGTGAGCCAGTAAATACAACAGTACGTCCTCCCGGTGGGGGCTCTTCGTTGGCAGGTGAGCCAGTAAATACAACAGTACGTCCTCCCGGTGGGGGCTCCTCGTTGGCAGGTGTGCCAGTAAATACAACAGTACGTCCTCCCGGTGGGGGCTCCTCACTGGCAGGTGAGCTAGTAAGATACAACAGTACGTCCTCCCGGTGGGGGCTCCTCACTGGCAGGTGAGCCAGGAGGATACAACAGTACGTCCTCCCGGTGGGGGCTCCTCACTGGCAGGTGAGCCAGTAAGATACAACAGTACGTCCTCCCGGTGGGGGCTCCTCACTGGCAGGTGAGCCAGTAAGATACAACAGTGCGTCCTCCCGGTGGGGGCTCCTCGTTGGCAGGTGTGCCAGTAAATACAACAGTACGTCCTCCCGGTGGGGGCTCCTCACTGGCAGGTGAGCTAGTAAGATACAACAGTACGTCCTCCCGGTGGGGGCTCCTCACTGGCAGGTGAGCCAGGAGGATACAACAGTACGTCCTCCCGGTGGGGGCTCCTCACTGGCAGGTGAGCCAGTAAGATACAACAGTACGTCCTCCCGGTGGGGGCTCCTCACTGGCAGGTGAGCCAGTAAGATACAACAGTATGTCCTCCCGGTGGGGGCTCCTCATTGGCAGGTGAGCCAGTAAGATTCAACAGCTGTGACAAGCAGTGGGAGGAAGTTATTGGAATAACGACTAAATTGGGAAAGGTGTAAACATAATAGGCTACTCTAAATGCCATAAAAGATTTACGTACGCACCCACCCACGCATGCACACACACACACACACACACACACACACACACACACACACACACACACACACACACACACACACACACACACACACACATTATTGTTATGACCCCAACAGATAGAGTGACCTCTGCACCCTATAAACATCCTGCAATTTCAGAGAAAGCCTCGTTACACATACTGTGTGCATAAACACCACACACACGCACGCACGCACGCACACACACACACACACACGCACGCACACACACACACACACACACACACACACACACACACACACACACACACACACACACACACACACACAGTGAACAACAGCTTCCCATAGGTTCTGTATAACATTAACATAATTATTCAACGTTTTCCACAATTTCGATGCCCCGTGGAAAAAAAGAAAATCACATAATTTCCCTTCCTTTAAATGCCAGTGCCCCTACACACACACACACACACACACACACACACACACACACACACACACACACACACACACACACACAGCTTAGTCGGAAGGAGCAAAGGGGGCTCCTATACATTTACGTAAAAGCCGAAAAAATAGAAAAAGTGCCCCTCGAAGCTCCTCGAATTTCACGGCAATCAAACGCTGCACTTATGATTTGAGGCGTTTTGTGCGAAATGGGCCACTCCTGCAACCTTTAGATGCCAATCTTAGCCAATCAGGATGGAATTATGAAACATCGGACAGATCCCTCTTGGTCTTTCTTTTGTATGTACAGTGTAAAATGGCTTATTCCATAAGGCAGGGGTTTTCAAAGTGGGTGACGGGGCACCCTGGGGTGCCGTGACGGCAGTCCAGGGGTGTGGTGAGATAATTTGATAATGTTTGGAATTTATTTGGACACTTGAAAAAATATTGAATATCATTTTAAACTTGAAGCAGTCAGTTCTAACCAAAATGGCTATTATCTCAACGCTTTCCTCGCAACATAATCACTAAAATATCGTCACTGTCGGGCAAAAACCTTGTATCTCCAAGTTTCAAGTTTGTACGTCTTTTGGTAAAGCAAGGCCCTGCTTCATCATACTGTACAAGACTGTCGCACAAAATTAGTGAAAACAGCCGATCTACAAGCACACAACGCCTCGCGGTTTATAGATGATAAATACAAAACGAACGGTTTTGGACATAAAAGGTTTCCGCCCGACAACAACTATATGCTATAAATATTAGGTGCTGGGAGTGAAAATTATAATGTAGGTGTGCCTCGGATTAAAAAAATATATATTTATGGGGTGCCCTAAGACAAAAAAGTTTGGGAACCCCTGCCATAAGGAACCTCATTTCTGATTATTTTCCTTTACCCCAGTGGTTTTCAACCCTTTTTGTATCAAGCTCCATTATTTTATTCGGCATTCTAGCCACAGACCACCGTGAGATTTTGCTTCTCAGACCCAAAGCTTAAGAATATTGGCGATGGAAAAGTTATCGATGGATGCGATTTTGTACGCCAATTCCATGCCGTATTGATGTTGGTACCTATAGGAGAGATGACAGGCAAACCTTGATCAAAATAAGAATTCTTCTACATTTCTCTATTTGTGTAGACTTCTTAACACATTGGCCGCCATTTTAACATTGACTGTATGGCTCTCCTGCCATTTTGTTTAATAAAAAAATGTATATATTTTTTTTATATTGACATTTTTCCTAAATTCTGTGTTTTTTCGACAATGTCTTACAGTACCTGAAAAGAAAGAAGACAACCTCTAGTCTCACCAAAAAATAAAAAAATAAAATAAAAAGCTTTTTTTTCTATAGTTGCAGCCATCTCAAAATAGCCATTTTTGACCAAAATCCAGCTCTAATTGATAAAACTGGAGATATTGACCTTTTTGTGATCGATCGCTTTTCAAGTGGACAATTCAGTTGATATTTGTATTTATGGCGTCAGGCACTTATCAGATAAGTTTACTAGTGTAATAAGTGTAATTGTGTAATAGGGCAATAACTGGAATAGTGTAATAGGGCTGTAATAGGTCACCTCTTGCCCTTAGGGCGTCATACTGACTTCACACAAATATAAATAAGCTTTTTACCTTTTATTCAGCATTCAAGTGTTTTATTTTGCACAGATCACATTTTCACACACACACACACACACACACACACACACACACACACACACACACACACACACACACACACACACACACACACACACACACACACACTTATAACGTATAACTTTATATAAGGCAAGGCCTATGTGTATAACTGTAAATATGTTCCCCATATTCAACTGTTTTTATTTATTTGTGGCACTTGCTTTGGCGATGTAAACGTAGCCTATGTTTTCTCATGCCAATAACGTTCCTTTGAATTGAATCGCTCTCATGCTCTGACAGAGCATGAGAGCAGCTCTCTTGATGTGCGCAAACTACTGGCTTGCCTCGGTGGCTTGGTAGAGAACTGATAGCAATCAAGTTACTCTGCTTGTTGGTGATCCGGCCTGGGTCTATACCGGATGCGGAAACGTGTCTTGCATGCATGTGAGTGTTAAATAACCGGATACAGTAGGCGGGCTTTAGAGCGGAACAGACTGCAGCGATCACATACGCCCAGTGGTGATATTGCCTCAGGCGCGAGCTCGTTTCCTTCCTTCACGGCTTCAGGCTGCAAGGACTTGTTGCGCGGCACGCCTCAAACACGCGCACATGCGCGATTGCGCGTGCACGCCATAGGGACGCACGCAGGAGCATATCAGCCAAGTGAGCAGGAAGAGTCTTCTAGCCTAGGTAAACTAACTGTTACAGTTAGTTTAGGTTAGGAGGATGGAAACAACAGTAACTTACTGACAATGACGATCGCCGTGTTTTCGTTTCTTCCCTGTTGGATTCCACTGTCGCGACGCGTTGTAGATCTGCTATTTTCACTCCTTTTTTTTTGTTCCACCGCTGGGAGTTTGGACGCGACCCTTTCCTGATAACTGGAATATAATACACCTAGAACAACTCCTCCATCAGGCTCCATGGTCGCGCTTGGATGCGAGGCGTTGTGTGCTTGCAGATCTGCTATTTTCACCAGTTTTGTTACATACCGATGGAAGTTATATGGACGTAACACGTTGCTTTTCTTCAGACAATGGTCGCCTGATTGAGGACTCCGCCGGGGGGGGGGGGGGGGGGGGATATTTTCTCCTCTCCACTCCCGTAGCAGGGCTTGAAGATCGGTTGGTGGTGACTGGACCGGCCGACTGCATCTTGTCCAGTAGGTGATTGTGTTGTTTGTAACCTCGGCCTCGCCTCACCAGGCTTTCTATACGTTGTGTTTGTACACTTTGTAGTGGGCTGAGGATCTGTTCCAACTGGGTGTCGGTGCTGGGCCCTGGGTACAAGGATTCACTGCGGGCCCCCCATGAATTTTCTACATAGGGGGATTTAAAAAATAGATATATACAAGCTCACAGCATGGCACCGAGTGTCGCGCTGCAAGCTTGTAGATCTGCTATTTTTCAATAGCAAAAGTATAAAATAATGAAGCCCCTTCCACCTTGGGCCCTAGTAACTCAGACTCGTCCCACTTTTCCCTTGTGACGCTCCTGCTGATCTGATCTTCTGATCTTCGTTGTTGTCTGGCTGCCTGGGACATAATATTTTGTTGTCGAGACTTTGGGGGTTATGATGAAGCTGTGTGTTGTTGGCCAATGAGGCAGGTCATGGCTTTCCAAGTGAACATTTTACTGGATTTTGTTTGATTTGTGCAAAATGGTCTCAGATCCAGCTGCTCCGTTGTCGCTTCTGCCAGCCCCTTCACCAGGCATGTACACACATAGACATCAAAGGGGGCTTGAGCCCCTGCCCCTGAGGGCTGCATTCAATAGAATTGTCCACCAAAAGGCCCCTTTAGAAATGTCAGCCCCTGCCTCTCTAAATATTCTCTGCACATCCCTGCCCCACATCCCTTTACATGCGTGTGGCCAGTGTGCCGCTGATTGCACTCTGCGGGCTGCGCTCTGCCACGCTAAATGCATTCACTGTGGTTTATTGGGAGTTTTATTCATTTCTATTGAGATTTATACGTTATTACACTCTTGTTTTCAAACACACTTACTGTGATGAGTGATATCTTTGGTTCGTTATATGACTGAAAGCTCAAACTTTTTCACGGGCTGCAGAATAATGTAATTAAACATTACATTATATAAAAGCAAATTCTCGGGACTATCGGGCCTGGCGGGGAGCGACATTGGAATTTTCTCGTGACTATCGGGGGAGGCGGCCAATGAGTTAAGAAGACTTCGTAAATTAAGTAATGCAGATGTTTAACAATAATTTTACTCTTGAGAGCGTAAAATTAAACCAAAATTACTATAGCAATGACCTTATAGGATGCCATCAGTTCTATCTAATCTTTTCTTTTAAACGTTTTGAGCGGTGGTAAACCGCTCCATAGAGTGGCTGTACGTGTGTCTGTAGCCACTTTTCCTCAAAGTTTTGCCATAGCAATGTGTTTTCCTCAGCGTTTTGCCATAGCAATATGTGTGTGTGTGTGTGTAGTAGTGGTGCGCGGGTGAGGTTTTTTTCATAACCCGCACGACCCACAGCCCGCACGGAACGTAACCCGCCCGCGCCCGCCCCGCAGAACAATATACAAATGAACGAATCCGCCCGCCCCGCAACCCGCATTTAAAAAAAGATGGTATATCATCTCCACAATAGCTCATCTTTATATACGGCTCTTCTAATTACCCAAAGTCAATTTACAGAAACGTTTACAGTAGCACAATATTGTCATGGGCTAAATAAACAAAACGTGTTGTTCAAATTGGGGTTTAGCCTAAAAGACATTCATTCAAAGACGTTCATTCTCTCTAAATCGCCAGGCATCGTCGGGGTAAGAATGGCGGTTTTATGTCAATCATATTTATACAGCGGCCTCGCACTTTAAACAGACAGCAAAAGACGGACAATATTAAATCCTGTTGGTTATTGATTAATCACCAGATTGGAGAGATGGGACGACTCGAGGTAAGCGTGGTTGGTTCATTCAGTCAAAAAATCCGCCTCACTTGCGAAAGTTGTGTTTCAAATCGTATCCGTTGACTGGCTGGTTATATAACTTAACCGACACAAAGTATTTGGCTATAAACGGACTTGTGTGGATGACAGAGACATAAGTCAAATCCTGATCAGCGACACGTGTTGAATTGTTTGTGCATCTTCTCTGCTCTGCTCACGTTGTGTCAAATGTTGGCAAGATGTGGTTCGCGGCCCCAACAGGAGCGGAATGGTCCCCGCACCAAGGAGCAGAGGAGAAACCTCGCTCCTCTCTGGCGCATTTTAAAACTCGCTCGCTCGTGCTCGTATTCAAACGTTGTATTCTTATTCTTATAGGCCTACTCTTATTAAGAATAAAAGGCAAATAAGAACAGGTGATTATTCTTATTTGATTATTTATTTATTTTTTGCACGTGAGAGTGGTGATAACCCGCCCGCCCGCCGCCCGCCTGACAAAGGTCTGAAACCTTGACCCACCCACCCGCTTGCGGGCGGGTTGGCGGGCGGGTGGGGGCACCGGGTCGGCCCGCGCACCACTAGTGTGTAGCCAATCTAGCCATATTACATCACCAATTACATCCTAGACCTATCTGTAGCCACTTTTCCTCAGCGTTTTGCCATAGCAATGTGTTTTCCTCAACGTTTTGCCATAGCAATATGTGTGTGTGTGTGTGTGTGTGTGTGTGTGTGTGTGTGTGTGTGTGTGTGTGTGTGTGTGTGTGTGTGTGTGTGTGTGTGTGTGTGTGTGTAGCCATATTACATAACCAATTACATCCTAGACTTATATCCTAGTCTTTTTCCTCAGCGTTTTGCCATAGCAATGTGTGTGTGTGTAGCCTGTATTACATCACCAATTACCAATTGAAGACATTATGCAAGCACGATTTTTCTTTTGAGCGGTGGTAAACCGCTCCATAGAGTGGCTGTGCGTGTGTCTGTAGCCTTTTTCCTCAGCGTTTTGCCATAGCAAAACGCGTGTGTGTAGTACAGCCGCTCCATAGAGTGGCTGTGCGTGTGTCTGTAGCCTTTTTCCTCAGCGTTTTGCCATAGCAAAACGTGTGTGTGTAGCATAGCCTGTACATCCTAGACTCAAATCCTAGTCTGAAGACGTTATGCAAGCACGGCCACCGCTCACTTCACATTGGGTGTGATTTTTATAATTTGTATCCCATGATTTTGTAACCCACTTTTCACCCAGTGCCAATTGCCTATTGTAATCCTGGGCTCTGCTCTTTCCCCCGGTTTGGACGTAGCACGTGGAAGGAACACGTTATTCCAACCAGTTCCTTTCCCCTCCATCAGGCGCCCCGGCCGGCCAGGGGGAGGCAAGTTCTATCTAATCTTTAAAGGCAGGTTTTGACCATCCTATTCTGTAGTACAACATAGGGGACAGGGTTAGGGACCAGGTTGAAGGTGGTTAAACCTAAGGTACAGAATGTCGGCGTGTACAGTTAAAGACTGTTGCCGAGCACTCTTGCGTGGAACCAGTGGCGTCAGTTCAGCAAAAGCTAGGGTATGGCAAAGATGGAAGTCCTCATGGAAAATAGGATAACACTGTTCTATTGTGAAAATAGCAGATCTACATGCTCACAACACATCGCGCTGCGAGGCGTTGTCGCCGTTGTGAGCATGTAGATTGTCTATTTCACAATGTCTGGGGGAAAAAAAAAACTTTTGTCCGTTTTTTACACAGGTTTCTACGGTTTCTTGGGCTGGATACGGCAGCCTGGAATGGTTTTTCAAGTGCAGCTAAACTTAGCATGTTAGTAAACGTGCCACAATTAACAACAATGCATTGCACCTGTGCAGCTGACCTGCGGAACCTGGGAATATACCATTTTGTCAAGCTGGGGAGAATACAAGTGTGGAGAATATAATTACTAGTAAGACACCCAAGGGTGGAATGCGACCTCAGGGTGACATGCAACCTCGCCCTAAAGGGCGAGGTCGCGCCAATTCTTGACAATCTGGCCAACCACAGCGTTTCTCTGACGATTCTAGTTGTTGTCATTCTGGGGGGAGTTTGTTCATGTTTTTGTGAGGGTATCAACCCTAGGAGCTCAGCACACTCACAGAATCATGGCACACTCACAGAATCAATGTTATGCCCATACATGGAGTTCCCTGACTATGTTATGTCAAAACATGCCCATATGTGGACATTACCAAATATGGGCATTTCCAGATATGTCCTTAATATTGATAACATTGGGACAGGGATCTCCATATATGGGCATGAAACATATGTTAATTAGTAAAGCCAAGCTTAGGTTTGATGCCTTGGGATTTCTATATTTGGACATAAGTGTGTACCCAATAGGTCATCATCTGGAAAGGTAGGGTGTAAATCAGAGTAAAGCAGGCTTTTGAGCTAGTTAGGGCCAGAGATTGATGACATCAGAAATCCCCATATATGGGCATAAAGGGATTTTGCTTTTGGGAATGCCCATCTATGGCATTTTTATTTTATTTTATCCTTTATTAATAAAAATACATGTATGTATCCATATACATATGGAGTTCAATATTGATGTTTTTGGAGAAGGTATGTTGTAAATGTATGCTACTTAGTAAGGGGCCTCGGGTTAGATACTCTTTGTATGGCCTCTGGAGGTCCTTGGCGTCGGTTAGTAGTATGCCCAGCACATAAGATGTGGGACGTCACAAAGCCTGCGGCCATGTATCATTTTCCATCAGGCCTGTTGGTTTTCACGCTCCAGTGCGGCGTTCATGCGCTGCAAGTCAATGGCAGACTTGGCAGTCAGACAGACAGCCATTGACTCCGGCCTAACAATGGCTACTTTCTATGACGGTAGTCCCATATGACATGATGGACTGGACTATCTCCATATATAGTGTTATCCACATTTCGTGTAGCTGCCCTGTACAGGAAGTGATGTCACAACTCGCTGACATCACACTGACATCACAGAGGCTTCGGAAGGACGGTCACGAGGCTTCGGACACTCAAGCGACACGATTCTTCAGAGTATATGCGACCTTCGGTCGCAACAATAATACCTTGTTAAAGTGACCATTATGTAAAAATTTTGCATTTGTAGTTATTTTACTGTAATTTAACAACATAATAACCAGCGCAGATAGACAAAGAGACATTCATGGATTTATATTTAAAAGTGACTTTTATTTTCCCCCGTGGACCCAGGGTATGGCAGCTGCATACCCCTGCCATACCCAATTGACGCCCCTGCGTGGAACTGAAGCCGCAGCAGCAGCAGCAGATGTGCGTTGTTGAGAAAAGGCTTGTAATCTCAATAAGAGCTTTTCAGAAAGCCTTTGTGTGAGCTGCAGGCTATAAACAGCGTGATGTGTTTGTACAAGGTCAGGGCAGCGGCGCTGCACTTCACTACATGACAGCAATATAGAGAGATGGCATGTGTTCCTATCTGACTCCACTACATCAAGAGCTGCTGGGTTTCTATCTGGACGTCAAAGTGGCCGCACTCACACAAGCCAAAGTGCCAAAAGTTTATGTGAGGACTCTGAGAGAGATATTTATAAAAATCCCCAACGTTTCGGACAGATATACTACAACTGCCTTCGTCAGAGTAACTATTGAAGCACTGGGGCACGTATACCGGTAGCACTATTCCGAGGTCCTGTTGTTGGTTGTTTTTCGAGGTCCCAGTATTACCTGCCGACACTGGCAAATGCTAACCTGGTGAATGTTAACCCTAAGTCTAAAGCCTAACCTTAAACCTAACCCCGACCCTAACCCTAACCGGACTACTGGGACCTCGAAACAACGGGAGCTCGGAATACAGAGATTTTGCCCTATCTGACTTGCCACCTGATACACTTATAGTAGAGCGTTGTTGGTGAGTAACTTTAACAGAACATTACTTATTTATGAACTGTTCAAAGGGCAGCCCAGCACATCAGAGGATGTGAGCTTCCCCCCCATCCAGGACAAACACCATGGCCGTTGTGTAGTGTTGAATTCGTCGACCAACAATGTCTAAACTAAGCTAAGCTATGATGACTAAAACGAAGGCTAAATGTATTGACAATTTTGGCAACAAATAAAAGCTAGACTAAAACGTCAGGGAGGGACTAGTGGAGAAGAGATACGGTAGAACTAAAAGACAAGTCATTTTATGTTTGGTTGCGCTCAGGTGTTGTGCTCTAAAAATAGCAGATCTACAAAATCACAGAATGTCACAGCACGACACGTTGTGAGCTTGTAGATCAGCTACTTTCAGCATGCAACCAAGTGTAAAATCACCAACAATATATCTATATTTCTTTTATTATTACTATTATTGCTTTTAGTGTCGTGAGTACATTGGACCACAATGGGACCCCCCGGGGCTTTTCATACCTATAGTGCTGCTATACTGTTTCAAAAAAGCTAATAACGTATTCAATCACAGTAGGCTCTGCAGCAACTATAGCTCCCCCAGGCAATCAGACATGCACCACTCACACACCTTGTATAATATTTAAACACATAACACGCACGCACACGCGCGCGCACACACACACACACACACACACACACACACACACACACACACACACACACACACACACACACACACACACACACACACACACACACACACACACACACACACCCCTGACATGTTGAATATTAAGGCTGAACACACAAACATGTGTACGGTAAGTATAGGGTCTGAGAGGCTTATTTTTAATTAGTATGCAAAAGTGTACATGTGTTATACTACAATGCATGTAAACATTAAATATTCACAGGTAGCATCTTCATCCAAAGTGCGCTATACAGAATGATTAATGTCAAGGGCGTCACAGGGGGGGAGGGGGGGGGGGGGGGGAGTGGGACTGAGTTACTAGGGCCCAAGGTGGAGGGAGGGGGCCTTAATTATTTTATACTTTAGCTATTGAAAAATAGCAGATATACAAGCTCACAGCGCGGCACCGAGTGCCGCACTGCGATCTTGTTGATCTGCTATTTTTGAAAAGTCGTGAAAATGTGTGCAAATCTATGTATTTTTTAAGCCAACATTTAATCAAATGTTGCTTCTGGGGGGTCCCTGGAAGTAAATATTTTGAGACGGGGTCCGTGGCCAAATACATCATTTTGGGGGTCCTTCACATGAAAACGTTTGAGCGACGCTGACAAAAATAAATAAATAAATAAAACATGATTTTTCAATAATAGCAGAACTACAAGCTCACACTTTGTGCCGCGCTGTGAGCTTGCATATCTGCTCTATTTTTTTTTTTTTTTTTTGGTAATTCCGTGCATATAAAATAGCCTATATGAAGCCGTTTGGATATCTTATTTTACATCTATATCGTTCATATGAACTAGTTTGTTTATGCTTGCCGTAAATCCCCAAATAATGTCCTGTACTCAATAAAAAACCTAGCCCTGTTTAATTTCCGGGTTTGTCATTGAAAAAGCTTTTAAAAGCCGGAGTTAAAATATTAGCCTCTAGGGGGCGATGTTTACTATGGTACCGTGTGAGCAGCGACCTGCTCCTGACTCCAAACTACTTCCGGGTGCATTAGCAGCATGACAACAGATGACAACAACAACATCACATCAGATGCTAGTTTAGCTATGATGTAGCCACAACGTTCAGAGTAGATTACACCAGTTCGGGGACCCCCGGGGACCATCGCGGACCACCAAGGACCGCCGCGATGGTCCGCGGACCCCCTGATTCACGTGACAAACACAACCCAGTGTGAAGGAAATCTACTCAAAAGTGAGTGATTGAAATAAAACGTTTATCTGTCTATTTTTCTCCTCCTCCTCTCTCCCTCTCCTCCTTCTGTCTGTCTGTCTGTCTGCATTGAAGTTTTGCTTTGACATTGTAATGTGTTCTTATTAAGTCACATCTGCTTAATTTGCACTGTTCATTTGTTGATTGTGTTGTTAATGTCAGCTAAAGCTGTAATAATGTTATTGTGGGGGAAATACCAATACCTATTTTGTTATTTGCAGCTGAACTTAACTGTTAAGTTAAAATGCACTGTTCATTTAATACAGTACTTGGTTTCAATAAATGAACCCAGTACATTTGACTGGGTTCAAACTGACACAAAATATTGATTTATTCATTCTGATCTTTTTGAAAAATAGGAATATACGTAGACCTTCTGTCTTATACACGCCTCCTTTCAATAAAAGCCTGGTGCCCGTTACACTTGAGACAAATAAAAGCCTGGGTTTCTATAAGAGAAAGCCTGGGACATATCCAAGACGGACAGACAGATCAAAGGTCAAACAGGGAGATGACGTTTGAATCCACCGGCAGATGTACAGGTATCCCGGCAGATATACAAGCTTGCAGCATGGCACCAAGTCAGCGCTGCGATGATGTTGATGTGTAAAGAACCCTGAATAAGGGGAAAATGTGATTAATATAATGAACAGTCTGGACAACGACTTGCTTCCGTTCCATACACTGTATTAATGACTTTTATTATTATTAATAACCGTTCATTTCTATTATTGATTCAGAGCATAAATGACAAAATATCACATTTCCCTTTCACAGTGCTACCCAAAGGTAAATAGAACAACACATCATAAATGCCCAGTGACATAAACTGACACTTCATGAATGCAACTTACAGTACATATAGTCTGCACTTGCTGCAAACTGCCTAGAGTGATAATGTTGTAACATTGAGGTCACTATTCACTCTTCATGAAAATCCCAGAGAATCACAACATAGGAAAACACTGCTTCATTTAGCATCACAGGCTTTGTGTGTTTGTAATCACAAACCCCAAACCTTCTCAAACACATTTCCATTGCATCATCCCAAATGGCAAAACAACACCCATACGTTCCCACCTAACCCATCCATTAGATGATGTAGAACTTTACTTTGAATAAGGGGAAAATGTGATTAATATAATGAACAGTCTGGACAACACTGTATTAATGACAAGGAAGGTTAGGCAGGAACAGACAACACCCGGAAGTTGGCACACCATGGGACGCCACCATGACACTTTAGGGTGGCGGAAGTGACGAAGTGCTCATAGACGCTAATGTTATTTTGGGTGGCACTTCCGCCACCCAAAGTGTCATGGCGGATGGCCATGGAGCCTAAAATGACGTTGGTGACTGTTCTTGCTGAGACCTTCTTTGATTAATGACGGAACATAGCATTGGCGCTGTCTCTGTATACTGCAGGCAAGAGTAATCGATCCCTCATTCAGACCATATAAGGCACAACGGTAAAACTCATGGGAACATTACTTAGTGTGAAGGTAGAGTAGCGCCCTCTGATGGAGTGTAGCAGTGGCACCCTCAGTATCTCAACCCATATAAGACACACAATGCTAATAGAACATGGGAGCAATAAAGATTGTTTCTTTTATAATATTCAAATATTTAGCCTGTTACAGATGCATGATGTTTTTTTTGTCAGTCGTGAAGGACACCCAAAATGATATGTACGGACCCCCATCTCAAAATATTTAGTTCCAGGGACCCCCCAGAAGCAAAATTTGAGTTACAGATGTTCCCTTAAAAAAATACATATATTCAAATATTTGCACATATTTTCACAACTTTTCAAAAATAGCAGATCTACAAGCTTGCAGGGCTGTGAACTTGTATAGCTGCTATTTTTTAATACCTAAAGTATAAAATAATGTAGGCCCCTCCACCTTGGGCCCTAGTAACTCAGTCCCACTCCCCCCCCCCCCCCCCCCCTCCCTTTGTGACACCCCTGTAAATAAGGCACAAGTTGACACCTCGGCAGAGTGCCAACTTGCCCACTTACGTGCATACAGACAGCACCGAACAGCACTGAAAGTAGTCCATACACTGTATAGGGCCTGTGGCCACGAGTGCTCAAGGTGCAAGTTGGCACCTGGACAGAGTTGCAGTCTAGTTCTTATTGTCGTGTTCAGCAGGCGTATAATCGTCATATATGGTGAACATTTCAAGCCATAGTGTTTCCTGGATAACAACTACAGTGCAATGTAGAATCCTAATGAACACTGCAGACTCTATTATCCAGGAGTTATTATGGTGTGTGTGTGTGTGTGTGTGTGTGTGTGTGTGTGTGTGTGTGTGTGTGTGTGTGTGTGTGTGTGTGTGTGTGTGTGTGTGTGTGTGTGTGTGTGTGTGTGTGTGTGTGTGTGCGCGCGCGCGCGCGCAGGGGCGTCACAAGGGGGGGAGGAAAAGTGGGACTGAGTTACTAGGGCCCACGGTGGAGGGGCCTTAATTATTTTAT
Source organism: Nannobrachium achirus (assembly GCF_963921795.1). Taxonomy (NCBI): domain Eukaryota; kingdom Metazoa; phylum Chordata; class Actinopteri; order Myctophiformes; family Myctophidae; genus Nannobrachium; species Nannobrachium achirus. The sequence goes on from NC_137812.1 coordinate 15,412,753, forward strand.
ACTTTAGCTATTGAAAAATAGCAGATATACACTTGTAGATCTGCTATTTTTGAAAAGTCGTGAAAATGTGTGCAAATCTTTGAATATGTGTTTTTAAGCGAACATTTGTAACTCAACATTTGATTCTGGGAGGTCCCTGGAACTAAATACAAACTAATTTTCACGATTTAAAAAAAAATAGCAGACCTACAAGCTTGCAGCGCGGCACTCGGTGCCGCACTGTGAGCTTGTAGGTCCGCTATTTTTCAATAGTTAAAGCACTTAAAATAATGCGTAATAATGCGTTCCCAGTCAATGAATCCTTGTAACCAGGGCCCAGAATTTGGTGCGACACCCCTGTGTGTGTGTGTGTGTGTGTGTGTGTGTGTGTGTGTGTGTGTGTGTGTGTGTGTGTGTGTGTGTGTGTGTGTGTGTGTGTGTGTGTGTGTGTGTGTGTGTGTGTGTGTGTGTGTGTGTGTGTGTGTGTGTGTGTGTGTGGAGAGAAAGGGAGAGACTGCAGAGAGTGATACCGGGGAGAAATAAAAGAATCCTTGCGGGTTTCTCTCTGGCTCCCCGGCACTTTGTGTTGTAAGCTAATGTCACGCTACACTGCTTGATGATAGAGATAATATTATGCAAACTACGACACGATATTAACCAACCACCAGCCGACCGGGGTGAAGCCCTGGGGTTTTTTGACTCGTCACCATGGTAACACGGAGAGCATTGGGATGAAACTAGTCTAGATCGTCTCTGTCGGGTGGAAACCTCATTGACATGTTCAAAACGGACACTTTTCAGGATTCAAATTCCCCCAAAATAGCAAAACGTTTGATGCTTTTGTTGTGTGATGCTGTAGTATGATCAAGTAGGGTGTTAAATCACGAAAAAAACGCAAACATTTACAGGACAAATTCGTTTTTTACAACTAGCGTTCGTATTTTAGATGAGTGACGACTGTTCAAATGTTTTCCTTTACTGCTTTCTATCGTTTTATTTACTTGTACGCATGCCCCCATCCCCCACTGAGATCAAAGACGTTAAAATCGCTATGTGTCTTTTTAGATTCATTCCCAAGATGCACGGCAATCTTTCATGGGCAGATGTGACTTATTGGGGTTAGTAGTGTTACTGTAAATAGTAATAAAGAAATCACCGGCATATTATGTCTAAAAAATGTTGCCACTTGTACGCATGCCTCTAAATTATGAACAACGTTGTCCTTTATACCCTGGAGTTGAGAGGTTTCAGTCCTACATTGATACGATATGTCTTTGCCTGATCCATTTGCAGTCTCACGGCGTATGGTTATGCTTACATTCCTAGAATAAATACTTCCTAAGGGGTTCTTCCTGAAGGCCTGGGGTTATGCACCCCAGATCCATTTTGCTTTCTGAATGAAAAAGATGCCAAGTGATGTTATATTCATAACCACCTGGCCCGGGGTTTGGTTGCGGCAGCATCAAACTAAAAAAAAGTACCAGCAGGATCTGCCATGTTACATTACATATCCATTGATGTCAGTTGCTGTCGGCAGTATAATCTCTTATCTCCATATTTTGATTTTTTTGTTTGTTTGTGTTTTGTGTTTTTTATCCAGTAAATTAACACCCTACTCGATCACACATGCAGCATCACACGAAAGCATCAAAAGTAGCAGATCTCCAAGCTCAAAACAAGTGCGAATTAAGTGGTGCGTTTTGAGCTTGTAGATCTGCTACTTTTGATATATATTTTATTTATTTATAAACACACGTAGCATGTGGTTGCTGTCGGGTAAAAACTTTGTATCTCCATTGCAGTGCAAATCATGAGATGATCACTGCTTGCCTCCTGTGCATTGTTTTATTTTTATTTTTGTTTAACCCTTTTTATTTTGTTGCTGAGTGAGGTCAGCAGACACAGTGATTTGAGTGAGAGGAAAAAACCTGGGTGAAATCTGCCAATCTCAACAGGAAACAACGGTATATATATGTCGTTGTGTGACAGTGCTGCGCAAAAACTGCCGATCCAGATCCAATGTCAAGTGTACACATTGTGTGCAAATTGAAAGGGAGGGTGTGTCATGAGAAATCACTACAAATAGTTCCCCAATCTGTTTTTGATGAATGCCTTTAGACACACATTCTTACCTACAGTATGAATAAGGCTACGTTATTTAGCCTTATCTGATGTGAGGTGTGCACTAGACACAACACAAGCATTTTCCATCATCGCCTCAGTCCAACCCTTTTATTTTATTAGCTGTCTGTGATTCTATTTATACATGGCAGTGGCAGTTGTTATGTGATTAGAATGGAATCAATTCACTTTGTGCTTTGGTTGCTGATCTGGTCTGGCTCTATAGCGGGTATGAAAACAGTGTGTGCGAGTGTGTGGCTATGTGCGTGTGCAAATGAACAGAATATATTTAGTAGGCTAGGCCGCGGTCTCTGCACACGATCAGAATAGAAAATAAGAAAAGCCTGCATGGCATGAACTGAGAGAGTTTATTGTGACCGTCAGGTTGCAAGTTACTATCAAAACCTCCACCGGCTGTCCATCAGTCCGTCAGTCAGTTTGTCAGTCTGTCTGTCTGTCTGTCCATCACGTCACACATTTGGCCCTACTCTTATCTCTGGCACCGTTTTCCCTATCCATGCCAAACTTTGCACACACACTCCTTGGCTGGCAAACCACAACCTCCAGCCCTGATTTCTCACATGGCCCTCTTCTAGTGCCACAATGAGGCCGATTTTTGCAAAACACATTTTTGGACACTGCTCCTACAGATTTTGCCCTGGTGCCTAAAATCACGCAAAGTGGTACACAGTATCTCTAAAGTCATGTCATCAACATGGACCTGTCCCATTTCCCATATTCCCTCCTGATTAGCTACGATTGCCTTCTAAGGTTTGTGTATGCAACCTGACGGTCGCTTATCTCCCGATTAGGGAGTCTTACTTACTGATTATGCAATCTTTTTTCAAGTTGCCGGCTTGCCGCCATTCATTCATACTGCTTCGATTTTGGATCCCAAAAACAGCGATGTTCAGTAGGTGAATTAGCTAGCCTTATTGTTATTTGTCATTAAATGTTTTGATGAATTGAATACAATTCCATCATCATGCCAGGGCCTGATGAGCATTTAATGGAAACAAACCCCAAAGTTAATTTTTTGTATAAATCTGCGCCAGTACACGTGCCTTGTTTTTGCAAACTGATAATAAAGTATTCAATCAATCAATCAATCAATCAATCAATCAATCAATCAATCAATCAAAAGCCTACTACCACAGAATGTTGCTATACTATTCTGAGGTGACTCCTCATTGCCTCCCATGCATTTCCTTTGTTTTGCCTCGAGCTGAAAGACGTGACATAATCAATGACGTTGACACCCAAGGCTTCCATGTAGGCTGTTAGCATAGGAGTTGGAAGACGGGAGAGGAGAGGATAACACTTTATTAATGTCCCTCGGGGGTCATTCAGGTCAAGTGTCACAGCAGCACCAATCTGGAAACCCATTCCATTGTGACACTGAGGCTGCTTCTACAAATGCCTTCTAAATCTGTACTGCCCTACAAAGGCAGAGTGCAGTAACTACAAACAGAAATTTCACCAAAACATGGGTTTAAATGTGTTATAACTGATCAGCCAAATGAGATATACTGTAGGCATTAAAGTGATATTACACTGACGGTATATCTGTTCTTGAGATAATTGTTCATTCCCCAATATCATCATGAAGGTTAATTTGACCTTTGGGGTAAAAAAATAATTTGGTGTGTCCAAAAACGTAGTTACTGCACTCTGTCTTTGTAGGGCAGCGTAGTTCTCACACTTTTTCCACAATTTTTCCAAAAGCGTCCAAAAATAGCACATGTACGAACTCGCAGCACGGCACAAAGTGACCCGCTGTGAGCTTGTGGATCTTTAATAGACAATGCGAGAATCTAAAATGACACAGATGCTTTCCCGGTTGTAATGGGTAAAAATAAATTAATAAATAAAGTATAGGCCTATTGGAGGATCGGTCTTGAGAGATTACAGCATCACAGAATAAGAGTCAAAAGTAAAACTTGTTTCCCTCTAATAGACAGTAAAATAATGCACAGATACAACAAAAATGATACACACTTGCATGCACTCACATAATCACTTAAATGCACCTAACCCTAGCCCACTATACCCCAAGGAATACAGCATTACACTATCCTCACTTTCTCTCTCTCTCTCTCTCTCTCTCTCTCTCTCACTTGCTTGCTCATGCACTCGCACACACACACGCACGCACGCACGCGCACACACACACACACACACACACACACACACACACACACACACACACACACACACACACACACACACACACACACACACACACACACACACACACACACGCATGCACGGTTTTACACTAGTTTGTTTATGTGTTGGTTAATCAGTCCACAAATGGGATGTGGGTCGCGGGAGGCGCGGGGGGCGGGTGGAGCAATCCATCATGATTTAGATAGGGGGGAGAGGAGAGGAGAGGAGAGGAGAGGAGAGGAGAGGAGTGGGGGATTTTTCAATCTGTTCCACTGTCACCATTATAGTCTGACCACTGAGGAGGAATTTACTCTCACCAATGGGTTCAGAATATAGACTACTAAAAAGTAGTGGACAGAACCACGCCACTATGGTTTCTACAGGCCATAAACCAATGGGTTCAGAATATAGACTGTATAAAAAGAAGTGGACAGAACCACGCCACTATGGTTTCTACAGGCCATGAATGCTATTGGCTGGAGGGCGAGTCTAAACCTAAACCTATAACCTAACCTAACATAAGCCTAAACATTAATGAGACAACACAGTGTAAAAAACGAAACACGTGGTCACATCGGCGGATATCCCTCTTCTAACACCATGATGACTTTGTAAAGAATCACTTCATTCAATGAGTCAGGCACGGGAGGCACTTACACATAATAAACACATACACATAATATGAGATCACGTTCCAGTAGTCTCGCGGTACTACCACAAGTACGGCACCACTAAATAACCAAAACAGTTTAACACAACTGTGTTGAACAAAGTCTACTTTATCATTAATTTTAATGCGGGGTAAGCCCAGCCCAGCCATTAGGCCCATATACTGTAGGGGCGGGAGCAGTGTTGATTTCGGTCGACTAAAACTATGATGAAAAATGTTCGTCAACTACTGTACTTCTTTTTTTCACTGACGTAAACAAAATAAAAACTAAGCTATGGTGACTAAAACTACTTTTATTGACAATTTGTCAGGGAGGGACTAGTTGAGAGGGAGGGACTAGTGGAGAAGAGATCCAGTAGAACTGTTTGGTTGCGCTCAGGAGTTGAGCTCTGAAAATAGCCGATCTACAAGCTCAGAGAGGAAGTGAAATGAGGGGTGTTTATTGTAGGTCGCAGTTTACTATCAGAGCAGCTTGTCCGTGTCTGTCCGGACGGACAGGTAACGCCTGACACTGTGGTTCCCCTGACACATCTCTCCATCACTGTGACATCACATCCTTCACAGGTGACATCACAGTGATGTCAGATACTCAGAACAGGGATCTCTATATATGGGCATAAACAGGTGACATCACAGTGATGTCAGATACTCAGGGCAGGGATCTCCATATATGGGCATAAAAGGGATTCTGTCAGGGATCTCCATATATGGGCATAAACGGGATTCTGTTAGGGATCTCCATATATGGGCATAAAAGGGATTCTGTTGGGGATCTCCATATATGGGCATAAAAGGGATTTGTCCCAGATGATGCCCTGTTAGGAGAACCACACTAACTTTTACTTGGTACTTGGTACTTTACGTAAACGTACATGCCAACAGCCCAAGACTTTCATACTTTTACTAAGTACATTTTGAATTCCTGACTCTTACTTGTAACAGTATTTCTATATTGCAGTATTGATATTTTTACTTACCGGTAATAAATGTGAGTACTTTTTCCACCACTGTCAGTCTCAGTCTCACAACCTGTGTTTTAAAGTTACTGAATGAAGATGTAATAGCCCAAGAGAGTTTGAACAACTGATAAAAAAAGGCTTCTTCATTCTAAATATTTTGAGATGGGGGTCCGTCGCCAAATACATATCATTTTGGGGGTCCTATAGAAACCTATAGAAGCATTTACGGTAGAAGACATTTATAGAAGCGGGTCAAAAAATATTCAAAGACTTGCACAAATTTGAGCTTGTAGATCTGCTATTTTTTCAATAGTTAAAGCACAAAATAATGCATAATAATGCGTTCCCGGTCTAAATGGGTTAAACCCCCTCCCCTTGACCAGTCATGGGGGGCCCGCAGTGAATCCTTGTACCCAGGGCCCGGAATTTGGTGCGACACCCCTGAAGGTACTCACACAGATCTAAAAAGCTAGATGCCTCGTTCGACTCTGCAGTTCATTGGAGCGACGTGCATCAATTGTAGTCCGGACTTCCTGGAAAAACCAAGGGAATGCTGCCAGTCAAGTGACTACTGGCCAATCGCAGCGCGACTTTTCTGGGACTTATCCAAGGACTACAATTGAATTCAACAGAGCGGCTCAGCTGTTCTTACAGGCTGCGTACGTAAAGACCCGCCCCCACCTACCTCTGATTGGCCTGGCAACTTCCCTATGTGTGACGCACGTGGAAGCAATGCACACGTGATTCCCTTGGTCCCTCGATGCGTATGCATCAGAGTCGAAGGAGGCGTCTACCTTTCTATGTCTATGGGTACTCAGACCAGTACCAGACTATACAGGGAGTGGTGCTGTGCTTAAGATGCAGGCCTCATGGTGCGAGCTTGACCTTATTAAGCAGAATGCCAACAGACCGCCTGCGTGGAAGCTCCTTTAACAATGTCATTGTGTTAAGGGGAAGAAGGTGTTGAAGGCTCCCCTCAAAATTAACATAATAGTCGGTCGCTGTCAATGCCTTGAATGTACAAAACCGTTCGTAAATGATTCTTATTTTAAAAACATTAATGTAAATCTAAAAAGCTAGATCTACTACTTGTGTATGACATTCTTGTATGACAAAGTAGTAGTAGGGCACTAATGTAGGCTATACTGTAGCTAATATGGAGGTTTCTACTTTCTACCCGAACTGTACTCGGTCTGTTCTTGTTTCCTTGAATTCCTTCCACACCAAGAACAGATTGTTCATCGTTCCCAGCACTTAAGGTGCTTCAAGGTGCAGCGTGCAAGGTTTTCAGTTGTAAACATCCACCGTAGATGTGCCAGTGTCCTTGGCCTTATAGGCCTAACCCCTGCCAGAGGTAATGTTCTTTTTTCCTGGCTTGTATACGTTAATAATCCTATTTGACCAGGGAAGAAGCTATTTAGCAATCGACTTGAAAATCATGAATATGTATGTGGTGAGAAACTATGCCCAATCTGGCGTTAAGTAGCTGTATTGAAATCCTCTCAGTCTCATTTGAGTGTGCTTGGCTTCAGTCTCAGTTGCTACATTGAGGGTCACCTCGGCCTGAGAAATGTGAAGGATTTGACCAGTGTGGCCCCACACTACACACCCATCGATTGCACCAGGAGTTTCACCTTTTGTGTCTACTTGGATGTCCTCATGTATAATGGGGGCTCTTTACAACGGAAGAGACTGAAGCGTGTAAGACAAATGTTCAGGACACGGGCAGCAGCATTTCTTGCCACCCCGGCACCCTAAGCAAGTTCATGGTCAGTATCATGGTCAATATCAATTCAGTATTATGTTTGTATCGTGTCAGTATCACAGCCAATATCATGTCAGTATCATGTCAGTATCATGTCAGTATCATGTCAGTATCATGGTCAGTATCAGGTCAGTGTCATGGTCAGTACCATGGTCAATATCATGGTCAGTATCATGGTCAATATCATGATCAATATCATGTCAGTATCATGGTCAGTATCATGTCAGTATCATGGTCAGTATCAGGTCAGTATCATGGTCAGTACCATGGTCAATATCGTGGTCAGTATCATGGTCAGTATCATGTCAGTGTCATGGTCATAGTAAGGGGAACATAAGAAAATCTGCAAGAAATTTCTTCACCAATGTGTTTCTAAAGGTGTGTAATAATATGTACTAAGAGGTTGAAATTCAACTCCCGGGGGAAACCTCATAAAAAAATGATTCGTGTTTGTGTCCCTACTGCAGATCCGTTTCTGGGTCCATGGGGGCCCTAAGCATGATTCTGCTATGGGGCCTTCCTGCGGGCGCGAGCGTAGCGAAAATAATAGGCCTAATATTTTTTTATCATTTTTTAATCCATTTTATAATGTAAATATATATATATATATATATATATATATATAAATATATATAAATGAATAAATAAAAAACGACATTTCTTGGTAACTATTTACTTCGCAGATTGGTCAAAAATCCCCTTACTATCAGTATCATGTTAGTCAATATCATGGTCACTATCATGGTCAGTATCATGTCAGTATCATGTCAGTATCATGGTCAGTATCATGTCAGTATCATGTCAGTATCATGGTCAGTATCATGTTAGTATCATGTCAGTATCATGGTCAGTATCATGTTAGTATCATGGTCAATACCATGGTCAGTATCATGTTAGTATCATGTCAGTATCATGTCAGTATCATGGTCAGTATCATGTCAGTATCATGTCAGTATCATGTCAGTATCATGGTCAGTATCATGTCAGTATCATGGTCAGTATCATGTTAGTATCATGGTCAATACCATGGTCAGTATCATGTACAGTGTGCCATTTCAAAACTTCACATACACGTCCTCCTGCTATTGGCAAGACAGTAGATTTTCAGGAGATTTGCAGAACATTAGATCAGCAATCTTTGCTATTTATATGACCTATTCTGACTTCGAAGTTAACTCTTTGAGCGCCAGCGCCCTCTAGGGGCCAAAGAATGCCAGCGCATCTCTCATAGGCCAGCGCTTTAGCTTCCAGGACTTCAGCTTCCAGGACCTGACGTGCTCACGTTCGAGCACGGCATGGAAATGTCCCGGATGAAGATGCTAACAGAATGGCTATTCCCATTTTGTCATCTAAAAGATCATTTTTGGGCGATTTCGCCGTAAATAAACCTCGCGCCGCTTTCCTAAAACACAAAAAAGAGATATAAGCCTTTAAAGATGCGGCCTTTCATTGGATTAGGCGGAGATTGGCGATTGCGTTCGCAAATTACGGCCGGCCGGGACGTTGTTAGCTTTCGGCTAGTAGCTACAAAAATCAAGCCAGGCTTCAGAAGGCCTCTTATCATTTTATTCATTTAATTAAATAAAGCCGAACTACTTCGGGATCGGCACACTCGTGTACTCATCGGAAGCGGCGCCGAACATCGGGTGAACATTGGGGAGCTCAAAAATGTATTTTAAACCATTTTTAATGGAATATATCGTCGGACAGAGTAGAACGGCTAGCTGGCTAGCGGCTAGCGAGCCAGGACCACCCACGACTCTACAAGCAGCTCGGGGTAAGTGAATTAATAAAAAAAAGATTGTATTGGATTGAAATAAAGCCGAACTAGTTCGGGATCGGCACCAGATGAGTTAAAATCTACATAAGATAGATTCAGCTTTTCAATGCGAATGGAGTGGTTTCTTGACATTTGCGAGTTTCTGAAAAAAAAAAAAACACTCTGCTCTATAAAAATTAGAAAGGCAAAACAGGGAAAGAAACCTGTGTGGGAATAAAATGCATTTGCAGTACATGTTCAGGAAAAGAACAGTAAATACTGAAGAGTTGAAATGGTAAGTGTAAGTAGCATGTTACTTAGTATCATGTCAGTATAATGGTCAGTAGCCTATATTGACAGTATCAGGTCAGTATCATGGTCAGAATATTGACAGTATCAGGTCAGTATCATGGTCAGAATATTGACAGTATCAGGTCAGTATCATGGTCAGTATATTGACAGTATCAGGTCAGTATCATGGTCAGAATATTGACAGTATCAGGTCAGTATCATGGTCAGTATATTGACAGTATCAGGTCAGTATCATGGTCAGAATATTGACAGTATCAGGTCAGTATCATGGTCAGAATATTGACAGTATCAGGTCAGTATCATGGTCAGAATATTGACAGTATCAGGTCAGTATCATGGTCAGTATATTGACAGTATCAGGTCAGTATCATGGTCAGAATATTGACAGTATGATGTTCAGTCATGTACCCCCCCTCCCCTAGCAGGCACCTAGTTTGCCTATACCGTATGGCTACCTATGCCCAGAAACGGCCCTGGGGACAGGTAACGTGCTGGCAAACGTAGCAACAAGCGGCCATGATCGAGAAATTAATTGTTGAACAAACGTGTTTATTCAAATAAGCTACGGTGCACAGGGGCGTCACACCAAATTATGGGCCCTGGGTACAAGGATTCACTGCGGGCCCCCCATGAATGTTAACTATTGAAAAATAGCAGATATACAAGCTCACAGCGCGGCACCGAGTGCCGCGTTGCGAGCTTGTAGATCTGCTATTTTTGAAAAATCGCAGATATTATAATAATAGCAGATATCTGCTATTTTTCAATATCTAAAGTTACTAGGGCCCCTCCACCTTGGGCACCAGTAACTCAGTCCCACTTTCCTACCCCTTTTGACGCCCCTGACGGTGCAACCCTGCAGATCCAAGCTAGTACTCAACCATATCCCCCCCACCACCCCACACTGAAATGTTCAGCTCAAAACTGCTCAAAACATACAGAAAAGCTAAAAATGCCCATCGCATCGTGAGCTTATAGATAATGCTATTTTTTGATATTCATTGTACGACCAAGTATAGCGGATAAAATCTATTGCTGTGTGAAGCAGCCAAAGATAAACGTACGTACACACAGAGACGTTGTGATTATTCAATATGTATCTGGAGTATGAAATGAGATTCATGGCAGAGAACATGTTCTCAGATTAAGAATCACAACACTGGCAACCGCTATACACGATCTGTCACCAAACGTGACTCACATGCCCATTCATTTCCATCTAGCCTGAAAATTGCCAGGGTGTTATTTATTAGAGGAGCAATTAGCAAGGTGCTTGGCACGCGCACACACACACGCACGCACACACACACACACACACACACGTACGCACGCACGCACACACAGACACACACACACACACACACACTCAGATACGGATAATGAATGCTGCATCAATCCTCTGTCCTATATACTACAACCAGGGGCGTCACAAGGGGGGGGGGGTGCAGTGGGACTGAGTTACTAGGGCCCAAAGTGGAGGGGCCCTAATTATTTTAGACTTTAGCCATTGAAAAATAGCAGATATACAAGCTCACAGCGGGCACCGAGTGCCGCGCTGCGAGCTTGTAGATCTGCTATTTTTGAAATGTCGTGAAAATGTGTGCAAATCTTTGAATACGTGTATTTTGTAAGCGAACATTTGTAACTGCTTCTGGGGGGTCCCTGGAACTACATATTTTGAGATGGGGGTCCGTGGCCAAATACATATCATTTTGGGGGTCCTTCACATGAAAAAAGTTTGAGCACCACTGACATAGAAACATAGGTTTTTCAAAAAACCTTCAAAGATTTTTCATCAATAGCAGATCTACAAGCTTGCAGCAGAGAGAGAGAGAGAGAGAGAGAGAGAGAGAGAGAGAGAGAGAAACAGAGGCAGGTTATAACTATCCATAATCACCAGCGGTGTAAAGTAACATTACATTTACTTAAGTAATGTAGCCTACTGTACCTAAGAGTACACTTTGGAGTTATTTGTACTTTACTTGAGCATTTCCAATTTCCAATAATTTTTCTTCTACCCCACTACATCTTGGATCCAAATATTGTACTTTTACTCCACTCCATTTTATTAACTTTAGTTAGATTTGGGTTATTATTACAAACCTTAGATTAAGCTAATACATTTCGGCCATTTGGAAATAGACAATCTACAAGCCCACAATGCTTCGCAACACCCAGCCGATTTGGACATTATCATCTGATATCCTCTGCGATTATCACTTCTTCTCAGCCAATTGTAAAGGGCCAGTAGGGCCATGCTCTGCCGACTGAGTGGGTCAGAGTGTTAGTGCGCATGCGCCGATGCATGTTGACTGGAATAGTTATCTCGTCTGAGTGGGAGGCGAACCCGGACCATGGTGATACTGTGATAGTGGCCACCTTGCTCTACTCACTGAGCTACCTAACGGCTGGCCAAACCGCTATCTTTGACAACGTGGATACTGGGGACTAATATTTACTCTTCTGTCCATAACGGCACATAACTCGGTAAAGGCTCATGCAACGTTCGCACCGCTCGACACAGTGACTCACTCGCTACCGCTCGCTCAGCGGTGTCTCGCGGGGCTCATCGTCGCCTGAGACAGCGCGCCTCCGTCGTGGATCCTGTGGTGTGAGCAGTAGGGTCGGGTGGCTGGGAAACACAAGGTATTGGTTTCAAAATCCTACTCTGGATTCCCTTTTTTCTTTTTTTCTTCTTTGACCACTAGAAGGTGCAATTGCATTACTTATGAAGAGCAGCGCTTCAGTCTGCAGATCATGTCGATACAATCGGCTGATGACAGCCTACTGACAGACTCAGTTGGCACAGCATGGCCCTACTGGCCCATTACAATCAGCCTAAAATACTTGATAATCTGCCAGTATGCCATGATAACATCCGAAATGGGTGCAGCACCCCTGCAAGCCAAATGACATTAACAGTTTTACTGCTAGATGTTTTATTTACCTTTGCGATGTTATAGTAGATAGATAGACGTTTTTTATTTTTATTTTTATTTTATTTTTTTGATTGCGCAACATGCACTTTGGCGGACCTGGCAGCAGAGGGCGGCGTCACAAGAATTAATGTGAATTTGGCCGTTCTGAGTTGCCATCCATTGAGACCAGTCACTCGCCACAGGGCCAGAGAAATCAACAAGGAAGTGAATTGGTCTCCGTTGATGTTAACGCATAATGGATTTTTTAGAGCATCATTGCGGCAGATGTGTTCACTGTACACGGCGGCGCGACCCCTCATCAGCTTACGGACATCAACAAGGTAAACGAACGAACGGCCGTATTGGCGAAGAGCGACGTTCAGAATTGGGGCGAACGGTAACGTCCGTAGCAGTAAAACAGTTAAGATAAGTCCAGTGACGTTCAGAACTAGGCCAGATCACAGTCCATATGGGGATGATCTTGGCGTCATTACCAGGACGTCATATTGAATATAGGATTATTGTTATTGTTTGTTGTTAGTTGAAATATGAGAATATAAGGTTATATTATGGGACATATCTAGTTGACTAGTTATTATATTTATCTGGCCTCGATCGGACCCTCTCTGATTAATCCAGGACGTCCGTTTTCATGGGCAGGATTTATGTTGGTTGAAATCAGGTGATATTCTAGGCCAGATCTGATTAGTCATGGTTTGACTTGATCTGGTCCCAATCGAGACGTCACTGATTGGTCCAGGTCATAGAGTTATAAGAAGAATAGAGAGGAGACCAGATATCCCTGCCCGTCCACTTGCATTGATTTGCTCACCCAGCGCATTAAGCGTTTTCACCCCTTCTTCCGGGTAGTAAAACTGTGACGTAGTGGGGCCTTTTTTGACACATTTTGCGTCATAGTTTGTGTTCATGGACACGTTGGGGCTCCAATTCATGAACGAGCACTTCCGGTATGAACGCGCGTCAATACAAAGAAGCCTAGATGCGCGTTCATGTTTCTGGCCCCAACTGCAGTACCTCAAAACGGCCACCATGTACATGGCGCTTCAGAGCTCACCCAAGGTTCTGGGGGCTTGGTCCAGGTCCTGAGCGTGCTTGCTGGGACACCCTGCCGTGTCCTTGACGCACACACGCACACACATGCAAACCTGCATGTGCACACAAGAAGACACAAACATGAATGAACGCACATGCACACACACACACGCACGCACAAAGAGAGATTTGCAATTGTTGCCTGAAGGCACGTTTTGCATGGAGGAAAGAATGTCCCTAGAGCTGTCCCTGGAGGTCTGTTCAAAGCGGACACGCACGCACACACACACACACGCACGCACGCACACACACACACACACACACACACACACACACACACACACACACACATACACACACACACACACACACACACACACACTGCACACACTTGACACTCTGTATGTCAAATGCTGCATGATAGCAGGTTAATAATTGACCAAGAATAGGGCTCATTACTCGGCGCCGTTGTGTATCTTCTTTAAGTACGATTGGAATTAGAATAATGAGAGGAAGAGAGAGAACGTGTGTGTGTGTGCGCGCGCGCGCGTGTGTGTGTGTGTGTGTGTGTGTGTGTGTGTGTGTGTGTGTGTGTGTGTGTGTGTGTGTGTGTGTGTGTGTGTGTGTGTGTGTGTGTGTGTGTGTGTGTGTGTGTGTGTTTCGTTTGATTGGAACGGCTGCGCTGCTGTCACGCCAGTGAGAGTAAGCCTTATATCTCCGTGCTACATTTAAATAAGTCCAGAGCTCAAGTATCCTGCAGGACTTGTGAAGGGAGCAGCCTATTAGATGAGCTCATTTAGAATGGAAACCACTTATAAAATCGTCCGGGAAAGGGTAAATCTCACACGCACGCACGCACGCACGCACGCACGCACAGTGCTATGGTACAAGGGCAAACTACACATACTATATGCATGTATGCACGTGCATACGGTACATGCACACTTCTCTGTTTCACACACTCTCTCTCTCTCTCCACACACACATGCGCACGCACGCACACGCACACACACACACACACACACACACACACACACACACACACACACACACACACTTAGGCCTACTTACTTGCTGCTTATGATTTTCCATCGAAATCGAAATATGATTACTTTTTGCTCCTATATACTTGATATAGGATAGGGTAACAACCAGTGTTCAGGATAACTACTGTAGTTACTGTAATTGTGTAATTACTTTTAGCAGTAACTAATATGCAGTAACTTATGACAAAAGATATGTAATTATATTAGAATATTACTACAATTCCGTGGGTGATAATGAGTTACTTTCCGCGTTACCGAACAAGCTAGGGATATTTCACTTAAAAAATAATAATAATAATAATAACTTTGGTCATTTTATCGTCTAATCAGGCCTCTGTGACCACCCTGGGCAGATTTTAATTTGCTTGATTCAGTATTTGGATATTTGATATTAATTTTATCAGACGTTGTAACTTCAAACTCCACTTTAACCATGATAGCTTTCTGGTGACCCATACAAAATTATTAAAAAAAATAAATGAAAGGGGTTATCAGAAAAACACGGCCAGCTCACGAAAAAGTCTGATTAGATGATAAAATGACCAAAAAGTCAAATACCCCTTTAAAGTAGTGTTATACTAGCCTGGCGGGGCCCGACGTTATCTGTGTTCATTCCTTCCACAGTATAACGTCTGGCCTTTGGCCTATTGGCAGCTTGAAAAGTGGGCGGGAGTACTTGCCTTGACAGACAGACTCCTCTAACCAATCACCATCTCTCAGCCAGTCGGAAGAACGGCAAACAAACATGTCTTTTCGGCCGATAAACTCCACTAGCGCATCCTCCGTGTTGCTTTTTAATTGTTGTAATTGATTCCAACTCTGAAATAACTGCACTTATTGGTTGTTTTATGGTTAGAGCGTTAACTGTTACACTTTTTGCATCGCGAGGGCAGCCATTGTTGTTTTGAAAATGCTGCAGCCTGCAGCATGCATATACGTCACCGTCTACACATGGACCAATCAGGGAAATCTTTTCACTTGTTGTCAGGAAGACTACGTTTGTTGTGCGGAAGCATAGTGCGGAAGCAGTCACTGATTGGCCCAGATCAGAGAATAATCGGTATACTCGCTGCCAATCAACGGAAGTCCAGACGTTATACTGTGGAAGGAATGAGTGAGTGAACGCAGATGACGTCGGGCCCCGCCAGGCTAGTGTTATACCATCATGACGTAAAGTAAAGTAAGCCTTGCACAGCCTTGCAGCCCACAGGGATGGATCTGCTGTTTCTGTAGCGTGAGGCTTGCTTTGTGATTAAAGGAATTACAATTGAACTAATCTCCGAGAAATCTTTCATGTTATCCTGCCGCGCGTGTTATCATCTCGTTATCTTTTCTTACACGTTCCCACCTCGTTTCTCGCGGGCTCCCATATAGATTCTGTGCTTGGGTCCACCTTCCTGTAGTGCAGTGGTTCTCAACCTGTGGGTCGGGACCCCCAGGGGGTGTCCTCAAGTTATTTTGGGGGGTCCCCAGATGGATGGATGAATGAATGAATGAATGAATGAATGAATGAATGAATGAGTTAACATTACAATCTTTTAGAATAAAATACAAAGCAGAAGAAAAAAACTTTTGCACGGGGGTTTAGCAGACGCTCTTAATCCGGAAAAAAAAACATTGGAAGTTGAAAGACGAAGATAAAAAGTTTCTGGACGACTTACACTTACACACTTCAAAAATGCAATAGAATAGAAATAAAACAAATTGGTAAGTGCTACTTAGATTGCATCCTTGAGGCTAATCTATCCAGCGAAAAGATGACTAAAAAGGTAATTAAAAAAATCTACCTACAAACTTGTTTCCTACAGAGGATCGCCCAGATGGTTGCAGTTTACAGTTTCAATTCAGGCATTTAGCAGACGCGTTTAATCCAAAGCGATTTACAATAAGCTGGTAATACACATCACTATAATAAGCAAGCTAATATGGTCACTAACAATACACAGAAGACTCTATCAATCATTCAGCCCCTCTATGACTATGGAGTCCTCATATGGTATCGTGGCGCCCCAAAGGCCCTAAAAACAAGGCCCCAAAGAGCCCCAAACAAACTAATTAGGGTCCCGAGACGGACCCTAAACCTGATACATGATTGACAACTGAAGTCCGACACAGCCCGTGTCCTTAAGCTTAATTGCTGAATACACTGCAGCCTTTTTCTCTCTCAATAAATATTGGTGATTCGTTAAGAACAGAATCATTTTCCAACTGTCTTTATTAAAAAACAACTTGTAGTTACTGTAGCATTAAGGAACTAAATAAACATAAGAGCCTTGCTCGGAGAACACGGTTTGACGTTAACGAGTGCGACCTCCGCTAATTCAGAAAGCAGGCACAGGGTATCATAGCTACAAAAACAAAGTTCACAGCCACACACAACTTCTATAATATTAGGAATAGCATATACAAAAGTGACTGTGTGGACAGTGCATGCACGCGCACACACACACACACACACACACACACACACACACACACACACACACACACACACACACACACACACACACACACACACACACACACACACACACACACACACGCTACACGCACACTCAAGTTTCGCAGCAGAGGAGGGGATGCGATAGCAGCGCTGCTCAGTGCAGCAGAGCCGCCTCTGAGGCTCCGTCCAGACAGTAAGAGATGCGTGCCAGACAGATGCATTAACCCTCATCCACTCCCATGTTATTCCCTCAACATGGGAGTGGATGGGGGTTAATGCATCTGTCTGGCCGCACCCTCACCGGGAGTTTGTGAGAGGCCGAGGCGTCTCCCGGCATGTGCACTTAAACCTCTCCAACTGATCCAAAATGCCGCGGCACGACTGGTCTTCAACCAGCCTAAGTTCTCACATGTCTCTCCCCTTCTCCGCAGCCTCCACTGGCTCCCGGTTGCGGCCCGCACTGAATACAAAACACTGATGCTGACCTTCAAAGCAGCCAAAGGTATGGCTCCTCCATACCTCCAAAACCTGATCAACCCCTACACCCCCACCCGTTCAGTTAGATCAGCCAACACAGGAATGCTGACAGAACCCTCGCTAAAAACCCCAGGGCAAAAATTCACTCGTCCGAGACAGTTTGCCCTCCTGGCCCCAAAGTTGTGGAATAAACTCCCTGTCGCACTTAGAACAACGGACTCACTCACTAGCTTTCGCCATGGACTGAAGACTCACCTTTTCAGACTCCACCTAAACCCTTAGCACTACTGACACTCAATGACCATACATGAAGCTAGTTAGCATTTGTTTTTAGGTTTTTTAGAACCTTTTTTTTCTTGACTGATTATATCGTTTTCTAGATAGATATTCATTTGCATTTATTATATTGCTGTTGATGTACTGACATATTATCTTGTTTATTATTGTGACGTTTTATCTGCTTATTGTAAGTCGCTTTGGATTAAAAGTGTCTGCTAAATGCCTAAACTGTAAACTGTAAACTGTCATGTTATCACAGAAGTTACGAGGGCAGCATCTTGAAAATGGGCCTGGTGTACAATATACACTACACCACTAGATACCTGACAAAATACTTCCAAAACGTCACAGATGTCCACAGTTACCAATACCAGAGGCAGCGCAACAGACCATGTTCAACCAAGATTTGGCTCAAACAAAGGGTCAAAAGGTCAAGCAGGCAGCATCATGCAGCATCCTTCAGGCACCTGATTCATGCATTATCAACCCTTGGTATGGTCTGTTATCACTGTTGTCATCCCTTAGCTAAGGCTCAGTAGTCTGACAACCAGCTCCTAGGAGCTGGTAGACCTGTTAACACCCTTGGTCTTGCAATGCGCATGCGCCAAAACACCTTCAGAGGAATAAAAAAAAGTCCTACCCATGTTGAGATTTGAGACTACCAGGTTGGAAATTCTAGCCATGCGCTCTTACTGTTGCCTGGCGTTGCCAGCCTCTATCACACACTTTGTTTTGGTAAGAGAGTCTGGGATTTCAGGAAGAGTTTTCATTTCTGGGGTTTGCCCCAAACCACGTGCCCCAAGCTTACAGAAACCACGTGCCCCAAGCATACAACCCTGATTGGCCAACCCTTGAAGCTGTTTGAGGAAATAGAATCTCAATGGATCGGTGCCAGACCGTACTACAACACCACTACCTCCAGGGGGTGTTGTTGTGTTCGGTCTGGTTTATTAACCAGGCAACTCTTACTGAGGACGCTACTGGGACACAGGCGCCACCCCCAACATTTTTTGTTTTATTGACCAAACCGCGTCGGAGGCGCGCCGTCTTAGGCCATAAAGTCGTCCAGTTGCCTGGTTAGCTCACCCAGGGTTAGCAGGTAATCCAACTGCCCGGGTTCGATTCCCGCTGAGGGAACGACCAGTAAATTATTCCTCTGAAGAACGTGTGTTGGCGCATGCACATTGCAATGACAAGAACAAGGGTGATAACGGGTCTACCAAAAACGACCAACCTACGTACTATGGGGGACCGGGCTTTTTGCTCAGCTGCTCCTCTGCTGTGGAATGCCCTCCCTGACCACCTGAGAGCACCACAGTCAGTGTACGCCTTCAAAAGGGGACTTAAGACCGTTCTTTTTAATAAGGCATTTGCCTAGAAGGACCTTTTTGGTTGCCTTTGGTGCTTCCTAATCCTCTCTTGTGTGCTTTTACATTTTTATTTGAGCTGTGTATAATAGGTGTGCACTGTTCTTAATTTTCTGATTTAACTGTTTTGTACCTTTTTAGTCCTTTTTATTAATGTTTCTGTTGGTTTTGTTTGCTTCTGCTTCATTTATTTGCCTTTTAATGTAACACTTTGAGATTTTGTTTCAAAATATAAAGTGCGTTACAAATAAAATGTATTATTATTATTACCAGCTGGGAGCTGCAGATTACTGAACCTTACAGTAGCTAAGGGATGGCAACGGTGATAACACACTCCTACCAAGGGATGACAACGGGCATATCGGCTGCTTCAGGAGCTCTGTTTGACCAAGCCTTCTGCTGTTCTGTGGAACGTGTATGTCTGTCTCTCTCTCTCTCTCACACACACACACACACACCCACACACACACACGCACGCACGCACGCACGCACGCACGCACGCACGCACGCACGCACGCACGCACGCACGCACACACACACACACACACACACACACACACACATACACATACACATACACATACACATACACGCACACGCACACGCACACGAACACACTTATTGGGAGTGCTGTGGTGTGTATGAGTCATAGTATTCATTGGAGTACTCTTTACCATTAAGCAGTTTTGAGCACATTATTGGTTTATTGTCATCAGTGGATCCTGCATGCTTTTCAGCGCACGCTTTGAAGTGAAGTGAAGTGCTCACAACGTACAATCCTGAGTGTTCCTTTTGACCCTTTGAACCAAAAGTTATATTTTATTATCCTTTTGTTGCTGCATTCAGGTGCATTAAATAGAGAGAGAGAGAGAGAGAGAGAGAGAGAGAGAGAGAGAGAGAGAGAGACAGAGACAGAGACAGAGAGACACCATATCTAACAGTATATAACAATATTAAGCCCCTATCTAACAGGAATTCATAGACAGACATGGGGGCATAAAGGGATTGTATGTTGTGATGTCATGGGAACCACACTAATATAATCCCTTTTATGCCCATATATGAAGATCCCTGATGTCATCAATTTTAAGCCAATATTAAACAGGACTTCATATGGGAATGCCCATATATGGGGCAAGACAGCCCATATCTGTGTGGCTGGTTCAGACAGGGATCTCCATGTATGGGCATAAGAGGGATTTTATGTATGATGTCAGATGTCATAGGATTTTCACATAACGAATAACTAAGCAAGTAAGCATGTTTGGGGTCTCACAGCATATCTCCATATACAGTACATGGATCTCCATATATGGGTACCAGGGGTCTCCATATATGGATAACGCGTCCGATATACATCACTGGCCAGAAGGCCAAGACATGGCGCGACCTCGCCCTTCAGGGCTTGACTTGAATGTGAAAATCCAATAAAAAAATTACGTTTCCCAAATATAGAGATGACTGACATCATATGTGTCTGATGTCATACAGGACAACATGAGAGACTGACACAGTATGTCCATATATGGGCATTCCAAGACATGGGCTTAATATCGATTACATCAGGGATCTCCATATATGGGCATAAAAGGGACAAGTATGGAATGGTTACCGGTATGTTATATTGATGACATCACTCTTGCCCAAATATGGAGGTGTGAGTGTTGTGAGTGATGTCATACCAAAGCTTAAGCATATATAAATAGGCGTGAAGACACTCCAGAGTCCAGACTTCTCCACTTAGAGAAAAACTACAAGGAGATGGAGAGAACGCATTGTCCGGCCTCGACAGAACCTACAACTCTGTCCCCATCACAGTCCATGCATAGCAGCTGCTTTGACCATGAACCGCCACTCCTGGAAGGAGTGTGCTCTCGATCTTCCCAGACTAAGCTCGGCTGTTCTGAGTGTACCGTCACATCTCATCCGAGCCACGATCACCCCTACTGCAAAACGATGGGGAACGATGGACAAATCTGTTCAGAAGCCAGACAGCGAACAGTCACCATCCGGGAACAAGGAGACCGACTGAAATCTCCAAGTCATCAACGGTTTACAGAGGTTATAACTCGACCAACAGGAGATGTAAAGAAACATGAGAAGATTCGCACAGGAACGATAACTCACGTCTGTAAGCAGTGTGACAAAAGTTTCAGTAGGTTAGATCATCTGAGAAGACACCAGCGTGTCCACACGGGAGAAAAACCCTTCCCCTGCGAACATTGTGACAAGAGTTTCAGTCAGTCACATAGTCTCAAGGCACACCACCGTCTCCACACGGGAGTAACACCTTTCCACTGTAACCTATGTGACAAGAGTTTCACCAGGTTAGGTGTCCTGAAGACGCACCGGCGTATCCACACCGGAGAAAAGCCTTTCGACTGTACACTATGTGGCAAGAGTTTCAATCACTTAGGTAATCTGAAGGTACACCAGCGTATCCACACGGGAGAAGAAAAAAGAAAACGCTCTGCTGTAAACAGTAGTGTTGTAGTCGAGTCCACCTAAAGCAAGTTCAAGTCTGAGATAAAAAAATTTAAAAATGAAATAAAATAATAAATAAGTACTGTGGAGACAGACACGAAACATGGAGAGAGTATAGGAAAGTGGCATAATGTAGCAAATGGTCTGGTCAGTGGGTATTATCCCTTTTCTTTCTTTTTCAGTAGTTGGCCTTCGAAATGGTCAGTAGCTGAGAGGAGGAATAGGGACAAACTGAACTCCATCATGGTTAACCCGGGGAAATCTCGCTTTTGCGAACGCCCATCATTTGGACCGGAGGGTTAGCGACTCACTCCACGGAGGTGAAGGTTATGGTGAGGGTTAGAGTCGGGTGTCGAAAAGATGACATGTAGTAACAGCGACACGCTCCCGGTTAACCCCTCCCATCCACTCTATGGTGATCTGCAGGACAGAGCGAGCACCTTCAGCCAGAGGCTCACTCTCCCTCCGAAAATGCATACGTAAGGGATAACATCTCGCTCAGCGGTGATTATCTAGTGATAGGAGACCGACAGGTTGATATGCCACCGACGCGATAGCAGAGGTGGCATATCAACCTGACGTTTGTTTATTTTTCCTCCACTGTCATGGTGATGATCTTATATTGATGACATCACTCTTGCCCTAATATGGAGGTGCTCACATGTTGCTAAGCATGCATGGCAACCAACTGTGTTGTGAGTGATGTCAGACCAAAGCTCTGCTCTGCATATATAAATAGATTAGGGGGCAAACCAAACCAAGTGCAGCACAGTTATATCTACTGTAGATACAACTTTAGTTACTAGTATACTTTGTAGATTTATTGAAAAACATAATTACCCACTTCAACCCTACATACATTTTGTCCATTTGAAGATAGCCAATCTGAGAGCTCACAATGTGTCACATTGATGCCAATACATTTGTAGTTTGTAGGCTACTTTACTTTACTTTAAGTACATTTTGAATCCTAGGCTTTTACTTGTAACAGAGTATTTCTACATTGCAGTATTGATACTTTTACTCAAATAAAATAAAATAAACATTTTTTCGCTTGTTTCACCTGTGTTGCTCCTGTCCCCTTTGTCCCTAATTCCCTAGTCTACTACAGTAATACCCCTGACTGCCTGGGTTTGCTCCTGGGTGACTGCCTGGGTTTGCTCTGAGACTGTGTTTGACTTCACAGCCCTTTGTGTAAGGTGTACTTCAGTTCCTGTTCATATCCCTTTGTGTAAGGTGTACTGAGTGTGTAAGGTGTACTTCAGTTCCTGTTCATATCCCTTTGTGTAAGGTGTACTGAGTGTGTAAGGTGTACTTCAGTTCCTGTTCATATCCCTTTGTGTAAGGTGTACTGAGTGTGTAAGGTGTACTTCAGTTCCTGTTCATATCCCTTTGTGTAAGGTGTACTGAGTGTGTAAGGTGTACTTCAGTTCCTGTTCATATCCCTTTGTGTAAGGTGTACTGAGTGTGTAAGGTGTACTTCAGTTCCTGTTCATATCCCTTTGTGTAAGGTGTACTGAGTGTGTAAGGTGTACTTCAGTTCCTGTTCATATCCCTTTGTGTAAGGTGTACTGAGTGTGTAAGGTGTACTTCAGTTCCTGTTGGGCAAAGTAAAGACTTGTTTGGCTTCATTCCTTCTTTCCTGTGCATTGATTTCCACATTTGGGTGCTTGCCTCGTTTTGGAGAGTCCTGACCAATTGGTTAAAGCAGGGGTCTTCAACGTTTTCAGGCCAAGGACCCCTTAGCTGAGAAAGAGATGAAGCAGGGACCCCCACTAGTATTGTATAAAATTGTGTTGCAGATTAAAATGTTCATAGATTTCTAAGACAGCTTAGACTTGTTTGACAGCACTGTCATCATATTGGCGTAATGTGTATTTTCAGACGTTTAACCACTTGAACCGAACAAATACTTAGTCTGCTATTCTTCTCCCTCTACAAACCTCTTTGCCAAAAAATAGCAGATCTACAAGCTTACAACGCCTCGCGCTGCGAGGCGTTGTAAGCTTGTAGATCTGCTATTTTTTGGCTAATGTTCCACTCAGAATAGGGATGCTAGGGTTCAAATGGTTAATGTAAAAAACAAAGATTTGGCGGCCTCCCTGTAGCAACTCTGAGGACCCCCTAGGGGTCCCGGACCCCCTGTTGAAGACCCCTGGGTTAAAGGATCACAATGGAAACACATACGCTTTTGGCTTCCTTGCATGTTTTATCGTAATAATAATAATAATAATAGTAATAATAATAACTAGGCCTATTTCATCCCACCGGGGAAATTCTGTTTTTAGCATCACCCAGCCGAGTGCTTCTCTAATTACATTTACGTCGTTATTATTCCCTGTCCTTAAATAAACGTGAGCTTGTTTTCAGTGTGTTATTACCAATTGGCCAGCACCTCAAAGCACCTCAAAGGGACCAGTGTGTGTTTGCAGCTCCTTTGAAGACTTGACATCATCAACAACGTGATGCTGGAGGTCCCCAGGGGTGCCACACTATTATTAGACTCCATCTTGTTCCAATGGTAAATGGAACTGCATTTATATACCGCCTTTCTCCAAAGTGCTTTACAACGCGTTTCACATTTACCCATTCACCCGATGAGCATGGCAACAACCGGTATTGCCAGATTTTACGAGAGAAATAAGCAACCAGGTCTGTATGGGGGGTCCCTTGCACAACATATCTAAGTGGGGGGGTTTCAGACAAAAACATACTCATTTGGAGGTCCTTGACATGAAGATGTTTGAGAAACACATGGTTTCAACAACATTAGAAAACTAGCCCACAAAATATGCAACAACATAAAAGGTCCCAACTGCCAATATTTACAAGGAACTTTACAGAAGAACATTTTTATAAACTAGCTTATAACAAGCAGACATGGTAACACTCACATCACCCTGCTCATCAGGAGCAGTTAGGGGTTCAGTGTCTTGCTCAATAAGGACACCATGCACTGCAGGGATTGACCCGGGAACCTTTCAGATTCCAAGACAACTGCTCTATACCTCCATGTGCCACTGCAGCCCCTTGATTTTGTTCTTTTAACCACATGAAATCCCAACACGCCTATTGTGGGAGGGAACATTTGAAAGAGATTTGCTGTAGACCGGAAAAACAAGTAGTTGTTACTCAATTAAGTCCATTTCTCAAGGACTAGAGCGTTTAACCACTTGAACCCTATACGGTTGATCGGAAGCCCCTCAGAGCTCTAGCGTATTTTCTGTTTTTCATTATCGTGGCCAAAGCTTTCACTGAAAATAGCAGGTGGACAAGCTTATAACGTGCCGCAGCGCTACAGATGCTGGGGTTTAAATGGTTAAGCGGTTAACATTGTCTTTCATAAACCAGTGCCAAAACATGTCACAAATGTCACGCCGATAACAGCCTGTCCAATTGAAAACAAGAGAACACGAAACGCGATTGCGCTTTGCCAACGAGCGTGTCAAATGTCATGCCATTAAAGCCGAAATTAAAATGGAATTGAAACGGGAGGAGAGGGATGTGGGTGAGAGACGAAGGGAAGATAGAAAGGGTTGCGTGTTCACCAGGCACGTGCACACATAGACATCAAAGGGGGGCTTGAGCCCCTGCCCTTTTACCCGTCTGTAAAAAGTGCCCTCTCCAGACCATGAATCTGAAAATAGCCGACGCGTCGTGAGCTTGGAGGGCGGCTATTTTCAATATTTTCACCAAGAGGCCCTTTTAGAAATTTCAGCCCCTGCCTCTCTAACATTCTCTACACGTCCCTGGAGTTCACCCCCCAAACACACATGTACAGTAGGTACAGTAAAGATGTGCTCAGATTAACTTTAGAAAAATAGCAGATATACCAGCTCACGCGCTGCAAGCTTGTAGATCTGCTATTTTAGAAAAATCGTGAAAATGAGTGCAAGTCTTTGAATATCTTTGACCCGATCTTTGACCCCGACTTCTAAATCCTTCCTCTAAATCATGCTGTTCTCAAACCTTTTCATGTCAAGGACCCCCAAAATTACAGGTATTTGGCCGCGGACCCCCATCTCAAAATATGTTGTTCCAGGGACCACCCAGAAGTAAATATTTGAGTTACAAATGTTCGCTTTTAAGTAGATATATTCAAAGACTTGCAAAAACAATCATGATTTTTCAAAAATAGCAGATCTACAAGCTCGCAGCGCGGCACTCGGTGCCGCGCTGTGAGCTTGTATATCTGCTATTTTTCAATAGTTAAAGCAGTCAATAATCCTAGGCCTAAATGGGTTAAAGCAACATTGTGATCACAAGAAGAGTGGAGTTACTGTGTATGTTGAGATGCCTCAGAGGGATTGGTGAAGTTGGCAAATGAGTGGTCCCTCGTTCACTATAGTCCACAGCATCTCACACACATGCACACGCACACGCACGCACGCACACACACACACACACACACACACACACACACACACACACACACACACACACACACGCACACACACGCACGCACACACGCACACACACGCACACACACACACACACACACACACACACACACACACACACAGACACGGATATGCTATTAAAAACACTCTCTGAATATGCATGAGAGCTGATGTCTCCTAGCGGTTTGATGAACTGGTTTCAACCACCCCCTTTGATCTGTTGGGCCAGCCCCCTTATGTCCACTCACACACACACACACACACACACACACACACACACACACACACACACACACACACGTGTGCGCGCACACACACACAAACACACAGCCTAGTCCCTTTTGAATGCTGCCCAAAGAGTCTGGGTCAGCAGCACTGTGTCCAACCAGGCCAGGAAATGGAGCCACTCCACCATGTATGTATAATGAATGTAAGAGCAGAGACAGAGAGAGAGAATTATATTGTTAAAGTCAGGCACGTACACACTCCAGATATATGCACACACACGCACGTACGCACGCGCACACGCACACACACAAGAGACATACATAGAAGAGTGGTTATGTTGGAATGGGAGGTTTTGTGGTTTGACTCCTGTCTTCTCTTGGCTGCAGGTTGAAGTGCTGCAGCCCATGCTGCCCTGCATGGCTGCAGGTTGAAGTGCTGCAGCCCATGCTGACCTGCATGGCTGCAGGTTGAAGTGCTGCAGCCCATGCTGACCTGCATGGCTGCATGTTGAAGTGCTGCAGCCCTGCATGCTGACCTGCATGGCTGAAGGGCAGCTCGGTGTCTTGCATGCTTTGCAGACGCTGTGAGAGTTTTCATTTGTTTTTTGTGTTGTTGCTTTTTTTAGAAGAGTGGTTGTGTTGGAATGGGAGGTTTTGTGGTTTGACTCCTGTCTTCTCTTGGCTGCAGGTTGAAGTGCTGCAGCCCATGCTGCCCTGCATGGCTGCAGGTTGAAGTGCTGCAGCCCATGCTGACCTGCATGGCTGCAGGTTGAAGTGCTGCAGCCCATGCTGACCTGCATGGCTGCAGGTTGAAGTGCTGCAGCCCTGCATGCTGACCTGCATGGCTGAAGGGCAGCTCGGTGTCTTGCATGCTTTGCAGACGCTGTGAGAGTTTTCATTTGTTTTTTGTGTTGTTGCTTTTTTTTTCTCCCAATTTAGCTGTTACACCAATTGATTCCTTCCGCACATTTCTATGTGTCGTCATTGCATGCTGTTGTATCCTGCTTAGGGATAGAGCGCTTTATTTGTATTGATAATGAGCACCGGCCTTATCGATCAGCTTATTGATCCGGGATTTTATCAAGCCCACTATTGGGCGCTTTCTAATATTTCGTGGAAAGACGGGAGATGACAAATTCTGAGCAGAACTGGTATATGTTTTTATTGGCCAGAGTGACTGTGACTTTGAGGCTGACCACCCTCTAAGATTAAATGAAGATGCTAAAAAGTTAAAAGATATTTTGCCTATCATTAAAACAACCATTCATTATAGTATGTAATCATTTCTTGATCACCTCTTGCCTTGATTGTTCAAACATGATATCATGGGCCGCTATATGCTTGATAACAGGCCTGATAAGCTTAATCTCTCTCAGTAAATTTGTTATGGAGTTTGTAACAGGCTTGAGTTTCGAGCTCCAGCCCTAATCCTACAGGCTCACCTGCCAGTGAGATAAGGTATAAAGGTACATTTATTTATAAAGCACTTTTCAAAACAAATGTTACAAAGTGCTGTACAATAAATAAGCAAAATCAAACCAAATATCACAATAGAAAGGAACAACATGAGTTACAAAAAAGTAGCAAAATAGAACATAGAAATTCAACAATGCATAGAAACCTATTTATAAACTAAAATGTTTTTGAAACAGATACGTTTTTAAATGCCCTTTAAAGGCTTCGACTGACTCTGCATTTTTCAAGGACAGAGGTAGATCATTCCAGGGTGGGAGCAAACGATTCGATTCGATTCGAAAGCTCGATCACCTTTTTTGCAGGGATATCAATCAGGCCTTTCTTTGAGGAGGAGCCCCCATCGGGAGGTTGTTGTTGTAGAGCCTTCGTTTTACTCCTCCTCCCAGCAGTTGTGTTCGTACTGGACGCTCGTCAAAGTCCGTAAAAAGTGCCCTCTCCAGACCATGAATGCAGTTTTTACTATGGCGAAAGAAATGCAAATGCCCTCTTTCCATGCCATACCTGAAGGCAGCATTCAAGAGAATTGCCTTGTCCAAACTCTCCTGAACTTGAACACAGCATCTTATGTTGAAAGAATTGCCCTCTCTGTGTAGAAATACATGTTGTTATGCCACATCTCCAGTATTCACTTGATTATGCTTAGTTCAGTGTGGTATCAAGCACTGAAAATAGCCGACCTCCAAGCTCACAACCAGAGCTTGGAGCTTGGAGGTCTGCCTTTTTCGATATTTTCACCAAAAGGCCCTTTTAGAAATGTCACCCCCTGCCTCTCTAAAATTCTCTGCACGTCCCTGCCGTGGTGGATTTAAACCAACACACTCGGCGGCGGTGGGCGGTCACTTTGCCACCTCGCCACAGCGCCACGTGAATGTTCCGTGCTAATGGGTCTATCTATTGCACATTGTAAAGCACTCCGCTATGATATAAATGCACCATTTACCATTTTATATGGACAACACGCAGAGCAGAGATATAGGAGACAGCATGGGAGAGAGATATGGGGGGAGAGAGAGAGAGAGAGAGAGAGAGAGAGAGAGAGAGAGAGAGAGAGAGAGAGAGAGAGAGAGAGAGGGAAGATAATAGGCTATGGAGGAAAAAGATCTAATGAGCCTGTTTAGCACTGACACAGTCACACAGAGACGCTTTGTCATAGGGAGGAGATGGGAAAAAAACTGGTCCAAATAAATGCAACCGAAATGAAGTGGCTGTGCGTGCGAGCGTGTGTGCGTGCATGTGTTTGTGCGCATGCATGGGCTCCCATGTTTGCAGACCTCATTTGTGTCACTGTAACAAACCCAAGAGAGTGTGTGTGTGTGTGTGTGTGTGTGTGTGTGTGTGTGTGTGTGTGTGTGTGTGTGTGTGTGTGTGTGTGTGTGTGTGTGTGTGTGTGTGTGTGTGTGTGTGTGTGTGTGTGTGTGTGTGTGACTGGTGTCGTGTGTGTAGTGTATGAGCGTGCGTCTCCCCCATCTCCTCAATACGCCTCTTGTCATTGACCTAAAAAAAAGAAACAGTGAGAGAGGCTGCCAGTGTTGTTTAAATCCTCTTTTCTTCTCCACTCCCCCGGTCTCCGTCTGCCCGCCGTGTGCCAGCGTGAGACTAGTGTTCCAGCAAAGTGCTTCACGTGTGTGTGTGCGCGTGTGTGTGTGTGTGTGTGTGTGTGTGTGTGTGTGTGTGTGTGTGTGTGTGTGTGTGTGTGTGTGTGTGTGTGCAAGGGCGTCACAAGGGGGGGGGGGGGGGGGGGACTGAGTTACTAGGGCCCAAGGTGGAGGGGCCTTAATTACTTTAGCTATTGAAAAATAGCAGATATACAAGCTGCGAGCTAAGATACATACATACATATCATTTTGGGGGTCCTTCATATGAAAAGGTTTGAAGACCACTGACACAGAAACATAGGTTTTTCATAAAAACCTTAGAAGGATTTGAAATATTCAAAGATTTTCACGATTTTTCAAAAATAGCAGATCTACAAGCTCGCAGCGAGCTTGTATACCGGTATCTACTATATTTTTCAATAGTTAAAGCACAGGGGCCCCACAGTGAATCCTTGTACCAAGGGCCCAGAATTTGGTGCGACACCCCTGTGTGTGTGTGTGTGTGTGTGTGTGTGTGTGTGTGTGTGTGTGTGTGTGTGTGTGTGTGTGTGTGTGTGTGTGTGTGTGTGTGTGCGTGCGTGCGTGCGTGCGTGCGTGCGTGCGTGCGTGCGTGCGTGCGTGCGTGTGTCCTTTCTACGTGAGTGTGCACCCGCGCACACGCGCGCAGCAGTCAGCTGCTGTCTATTTAAACATCATACAGACTGGCAAATGGCGTTTGTGCCAGCAGAGATGAGAGAACAGCCAGCGCTCACAAAGGCCCTCACGTTCTCTCTCTCTTTCTCTCTCTCTCTCTCTCTCTCTCTCTCTCTCTCTCTCTCTCTCTCTCTCTCTCTCTCTCCCCCTCTGCGTCTCTGGCCCTATATCTTTTATTCTGTGAAGTAGCGGACCCCAGGGATATCATTAGTGCTATTACTCTATTGAGATCAGTTGAGCACACGTACATGTACCGTACATGCAAAGCGCGCCGCGTACGTGCCTCGCTTCCGCCAAACGTGTGTTAAGTGTTACGAGCAGCAGGGGGGTGGCAGTGGCTCAGGAGGAGGTATAGAGCCGAGTCCCACTTGGGAAGGTTGCCAGTTCGATTATTCCGGCTGGGCGCTGGGCTCCCTCTCCCTTGAGTTAGTGCAGGGGTCAGCAACCCGCGGCTCTAGAGCCGCATGCGGCTCTTTTGCGCCACCCCAGTGGCTCCCTGGAGGACAAACATGACACAAACATTCTTAACGTTTTCCAATGCTACATTTAATGCTCATTATTTATTTGTAGCCTACTTAGTCATTTTGACAGTAGACTAATATAGCTAATATAAACTTTTAATATATCGTCACTGTCAGGCAGAAAACTTGTATCTCCAAGTTTCAAATTTGTATGTTTTTTTTTTCGCAAAGTAATGCCCTGCTTCATCATAAGACTGACGCACAAAAGTAGTGAAAACAGCCGATCTACAAGCACACAACGCCTCGCACCGCGAGGCGTTGTGTGCTTGTAGATCTGCTGTTTTTACTAGTTTAGTTCATTTTGTAATTGATAAATACAAGGTTTCCACCCGACAACGACGATATACTATATAAGGCTTTTATAATGTTTTGCGGCTCCAGACAGATTAGTTTTTAGTTTCTTTGTTCCAATATGGCTCTTTTAACATTTTGGGTTGCTGACCCCTGAGTTAGTGCATGTCAAAATGTCCTTGAGCAAGACACTGACTGAACCCACAACTGCTCCCGATCAGCAGGTTTTGCTGCCTTTGTATGTGTGGTTTTCCTCCCCCATTGGTGCACATTGTAAAGCGCTTTTTATAAAGGCGCAATATATATTGCAAATTTAGCTAAATGGTGATGGAGGTGCATGCCTGTTAATGTGTTGGAATATTGTGACGAAAGTGGGTGTGTGTCATTGTTGATTTTGACAGCATTTTTTTTTTATGTAGTTTTTATTCATTTTAGTCATCTGAAATGTTTGGGGTTTAGTCTAGTTTTAGTTGACTAAATACCATAAGATTTTAGGCGACTAAATCTACAGTTTATTTCGTTGACTAAAATATATTTTGGTGGTGCCGCGATGACTTTGAAATGCCTGATTTATACTCTATTGTGTGCCAAAATAGCAAATGTACGAGCTTGTAGATCGGCTGTTTTTGGGAAGTGACACCCAGGAGGAGCTGGGAGAGGGTTGGGGAGGGGTGGGCAGGCGGCAGGCCTGCTCAGCAGGAGGTGGGGAGGGGCGTGGGGCCAAAACTTGCTCAATAGCGCAGTCCTCCCACTCAGGACAAGGTGGTTCTGCAGCTGAAAATGCTCTGAAAGCCAGGCTGAAATGACAGGGGCTCTGTATTCAGGAGTGGTAATTTAGCCTCAAACCTTTTGAAAAACGTTTTTGGGACACAAACAATGTTATATACATTATTTTTACTGGCAGGGGTATAAACCTAACATGCGTGTTTTAAGTGAACACGCCAGCTGACAGAAAGGCAGTAAGGCCCCAGTCAGACCCCAGTGGGATTCAAACCACAGATCAATAGATATTGTTGGGCAGAAACCTCCATATTAACAAACTGTTTGTATGTATGTTTTCTCATGCCAATAAAGCTCCTTTGAATTGTGTGTGTGTGTGTGTGTGTGTGTGTGTGTGTGTGTGTGTGTGTGTGTGTGTGTGTGTGTGTGTGTGTGTGTGTGTGTGTGTGTGTGTGTGTGTTTTTCTTTTGTAAATTAATGCCCAACTTGATCATACAGAAGTGTAATTTCAAAACTGAACACGTCCTGCCATTCAAGACTACCTGGCTGCAGACACTAGGGTCCTGTTGATGTCCACGGGAGACAGGAACATCAACAAGTGGCAGGAAGTGACCTCACACCTCTTTCTTGCTCTACCCCATGGAGGTTCTGTTTAGGGTTAGGGGGTAGAGTTGGGTTGTCTAAAAGATAAAAGATAACATGTACACATAGCGACAATGCGGCTCAAAGGGACTGTAGTGCCTTGGACTGCAAGGCAGAGACGTCACGTGACCTCCACAAGCGGCATGAAGTCACTTGACACTGTGAGGTCACTTCCTGCCACTTGTTGATGTTCCTGTCTCCCGTGGACATCAACAGGACCCTAGTGTCTGCAGCCAGGTGCTGCTCCTGCCATTGGCAAGAGAGTAGATTTCCAGTGCATTGGCAGAACATTTGAGCTTGTAGATCAGCTCTTTTATCTGTTTGACCTTCTCTGACTTTGAAGTTTACATCTAAGGTGGATTCTGCTTTTCAATGGGAATGGAGTGGTGTTTTGCCATGTGCGGGTTTCTGCAAAAATATGCTCCATTTTCAATAAGAATTAGAAAGACAAAAAAGGGGAAAGAAACCTGTGAAAACTTGAAACAAACAGCACATATACAGCGTCATGCAAAAAGCATCAAAAGTAACTGATCAGCAAGCTTGAAACACAGCTTTTTGAGATTAGATCTGCTACTTTTGCTACCTTTGAATACAGTTAGACAGACAGACAAGGCACGTTTATTTGTGTAGCACATTTCAACAAGGCAATTAATAATTAAGTGCTCTAAGGCAGGGGTTTTCAAAGTGGGTGACGGGGCACCCTGGGGTGCCGCGACGGCAGTCCAGGGGTGCCGCGAGATAATTTGATCATATTTGGAATTTATTTGGACACTTGAAAAAATATTTTGTAGAAAGTAGAAAGTTATTTTCAGACAGTTCTAACCAAAATGGCTGTTATCTCAACGTTTTCCTCGCAACATAATCACTAAAATATCGTCACTGTCAGGCAGAAACCTTGTATCTCCAAGCTTCAAATGTGTACGTCTTTTGGTAAAGCAAAGCCCTGCTTCATCATAGAAGACTGTCGCACAAAACTAGTGAAAACAGCCGATCTACAAGCACACGTTGTGTGCTTGTAGATCTGCTGTTTTCACTAGTTTAGTACATTTTATAGATGATAAATACAAAACGAACGGTTCTGGACATACAAGGTTTCCACCCGACAACGACGATATGCTATAAATATAAGGTGCTGGGAGTGAAAATTATAATGTAGGGGTGCCTCGGATTAAAACAATATTCATGGGGTGCCCTGAGACAAAAAAGTTTGGGAACCCCTGCTCTAAGGGTCAGAGAGTGCATATGAAACACAACATAATCATACAAAGAAGGTTGAATAGAATAAAAAAATATATAAAAAACTAAAAAAAACTAAAGATAATTACTTGTGTGCAGGCTCTGAGCTGATCAGAGACTCAGGTACAGAGAAAGAGTCTCAGGGCACGAAGGGGAAATTACAAAAGGGCAAGTCTTCACTGGAGAGACAGCTAGTCAATATCATACACGGGAAATCAGTCTAAATCCAAGCTAACAACCCAGACATGCAGGGAGGGGAGTTTCAGGCGAAAATCCAAAACCTGGAGAATAAAGTCAGATCAGAATCCATTAGGGTTTATCAGTCTGAATCAGAACTAACAACCCGGTCAGGGAGTTGGCAATGAAAATACCAGCAAATAAAGCTAGAGAGCGAGGAATGTATATTATGGAGATTACAACCGGGCAGGAAAGCATGCATCTGTGTCATTTTAGATCTTGAGCTATTTGTACTTTACTTGAGTATTTCCAATTTCCAATACTTTCACTTCTACTCCACTACATCTCGGATCCAAATATTGTACTTTTACTCCACTACAATTATTTGAAAACTTTAGTTGCTTGTTACTTTGCAGATGTACATTATAATATTATAAAACATACATAAACCACTTTAGCCCTATTTTATACCTTGGCTATTTGAAAATAGCCGATCTACAACGCGTCGCGATGAGCTTGTAGATCTGCTATTTTCAAACATTTTGTACTTTTACTTTTGGTACTTTATGTACATTTTGATGCCAATACTTTCGTACTTTTACTCAAGTGCATTTTGAATTCTGGAGTTTTACTTGTAAGGGTGCCCTCAGACTAAAATATGGTTGGCAGTGGATAAACTCTTCTGGTGCGCAGCTGGCTAAAAACGCAGAGAGCGCATTCCGTCCCAAAGCCAGTGACGCACTTGTCACTCACTTCCCGCACCGCCCTCCCTCCCTGTAGGTTACGTTGCGACTTGCGAGGTTAACAATTTAATAGGCTTTATTATCATCATCTTTTACGTGTCAATTCTATAATGGACAGGTGAAGGGTACTACTCGCCCTTGCTTTATTGGAAGGGGAGATGCAACAAGCTAAAACGAGAAGAGTTTGGGTGCATGAGACTCTTCAGAACAAAACATCTCATGTTACGCCTTCGACTCACCCGATTGGACAAAGGGGGGAACCAGAATCTGCGTGGAGAATTTCTTTGCTCCAGCATAAACACAAGGTCTGCGCGGAGCGCAGATATCCTCCACTGACATGAAACCGCCCTCTTCTCATTGTAATGCATTGGCGGAATGCGGATTCCACTCTCATAGGTACTTTGGTCTGAGGGCACCCTAACAGAGTATTTCTATATTGCAGTATTGATACTTTTACTTAAGTAAAACATTTGAGTACTTTTTCCACCACTGCTTAGCTCATAGCATGTCACTTTGTTCCGCGGCCGCGCTGCGAGCTTGTACACCTGCTATTTGAACATTTTTAAAGTGTTGTACTGTACTTGGGAAACCTGACACAGGACAACACAGAGAGAAGATATATAATGTACCTGGTTAAAGTATTATTGGCAGCTAGTAAAAAACAATTACAAGGTTGTGGCACAAAGCAAGAAAACACTATTCCTCGAAAAATTGGAGAAATGGTAAATGGTGCATTTATATAGCGCTTTTGTCCAAGGCGCTTTACATAGATTGTGCATTACATTCACCCATTCACACACACATTCATACACCGGTGGCGGAGGAAACCATGCAAGGCACCAACCTACTCACCAGGATTCAGAGTCTTGCTCAAGGACCCTTCGACATTAACTCAGGGGGAGCCCGGATTCGAACTGGGAACCCTTCGGGAATCCTTCGTGCTCTAATAACGGTTTCTCTACCCCTGAGCTATGCCCCCCAAATGGGCTGTAGAACTCAACAGGACGACACCACTAACAACAGACATTCATGAATGGACTGGAATATGATGTTTGCTAATGTTATTTGTTTATTTTTTTGCATAAACTAACGCTAGGGCGTTCATATAGAAACCCTTGCACTCTAACTGATGAATGAAAATCTTCAAATCAAAATTAAGTTAAAAAGACAATCTAGATTCTGTTTTATACATTTAGTATTTTTTAACACAAATCTTCCAATTGCATAACCATTGTGCGATTCCTTGGCACGAAAGAGTTTGAGAACAACTGATTCATGGTGCGTTCAAACTTGAAGTCATTTCTTTTTTTCTAGTCACTTCTATCGCTATACTTTGGTCACGCAGGTCTAATATCATTGCATAAATGGTAAATATCATTGCAATAAATGGTACGGTTAATCTAAATAATGGTGTGGTTAATCCTGAGCTGAAGTATATAAAAAATTATAATTACACGCTGAGGAAGGCTTGATGCCGAAACACATCGGTGTGTGCTCAGTGTGTGCTCGGTGTGTGCTCAGAGGCGTCATTTGGGTCATCAGGGGATGGCAACTGCCACTCCCTAGTGTTCACATTTAACCTTAGATTAAGTTATTTCATGCATATTGTCCACAACTCTGAATTGTCTTGGAAAAAGTCTCTGATTTCATTTACCGAATTCACGTTACGCAACTTCCTGGTGCTGACATCACGGTTGAAGGGGAAAACCTACTAAAATCCCATAGAGTTAACACAGAAATAGCAAATTTATTGCAATTTCCGAATAGTAAAGTATAAAATACGGCTAGCATGAACAAGAACACAAGATAGTAAAAGGCACAAAGCGTTATAATTTACTTTACCGTTCGAAATAATGATTTGTTGGCTTTAAGTCCAGCAATTTCTGTGTTAGTTTACCCTTCAAAGCTGACGTCAGCACCAGGAAGTTGCTGAGAAATTAGCTGAGTGCGCGTGCATGGGCGGGCCGTGAATAGGGTCTATTGCAATCGATGCTCGTCCATCTACGTAAACTATGCACAAAAAGTTAGGAAACGTAACTTTGGTCCATTATATCTCCCCTTTAATATTACCAATTGGCATTGTGTCTTATATATTTTGAATTGATTAGTCACCTTTACAACAAGGTACAGCTTGTATGCATCGGGCATTCATGGAATGAGCAACACAGCCAAACGTGTGGGTAGCGCCCCCAAACTTTTTGTCAAAATGGCCTGCAATACTGTTCTGTATTGGTATTCAACTTTGTTGCATTGAATGATTGCATTCTCCCACAATAATAAGGAAAAGAAAAAACAGCACATAATATTGGCGATTTTTGCTCTATGTTCATTTTAAACTCTGTGTCAGGGAAGCCCAAAACGAGAGTGAAAGCCAGCAGAAGAGTATTGCAGGCCATTTTGGCACATTCTTGGGGGGCTCTACCCACACGTTTGGCTGTGTTACTCATTCCACGAATGCTCAATGCTTACAAGCTGTACCTTGTTGTAAGGGTGACTAATCAACAATAACAAATATATAAAACACAATACGAATTGGTATTATTGAAGTGGAGATATAATGGACCAAATTAAGTTTCATAACATTTTGTGTATAGTTTTTATGACACGTTACAATTTTGACAAGCCTTTTATTGCTTAAATGCAACCATTAATTTATTAACCACCATAACACCACCTATAATGCATCAATGAATTAAAGTGCCAGAAGGACTTCGCAGTGCTGGCTGTTATTTTCTTATTGTGAATCCGGCATTATACAGACTGCGTGTGCTCATTTTTCCTTTCTTTTGTTTAACCCCCTAGAACCCCCTCAAGGACCCCTGGGGGTCCCCGGAGCCCACTTTTTTTTTTCAGAACCACTGGAGTAGAGGGATATCTGTGAACTGAGGATTATTATGTTCTGCTTTCTTCTTCTTCTCTTCTCCCATTAAATCTCTCATTTAATTCTTAACCCGAATCTAAAGCCTAATTACTTACAGTAACCCTCTATTGTCTCACCCCCTTGTGGACCGCAGGTCCGGGGGCGAGACCTACCCATCGCTTTTCCTGTCTGTGGCCAGAACCAATCACATCCGAGTAAAAAAAAAAAGAAAAAAAACAATCACATCGCTTTGACAGGGTCAGGTGAGGGGCGTGGCCAGGGGCGTGGCTGTGCTGGCCTGTCACTGGATGCGACACTTCATGGGGCTTTTAAGCCGTGACATCATTTTGTAGTCAGACCTCCAAGCAGATTTATTGTCAATATCTGTCCCTCGCTATTTCAACAGATCCGAGACAAAAATAACGACTAAAGTATAATTCTACCACTTTCCTTTCAACAACAAAGAGAAGAAAAATTAGTAAATAGTAAAAATAGTAAAAAGATTCGCTTTTTTGGGGGGCAAAAGTTCTCCTCTGCCTACAAAATGATGTCAGACTTAACAGCCCCATAGGATAAGTGGCCAAGTGGGGTGAGGCCAGCAGGGAAATCTCGCTCTTTCGAACGACCATGCATCATTTTGACAACGGAGTGTCGGGAGGGTTAGCGACTCACCCCACGGAGGTTAGGGTTAGGGTAAGGGTTAGGTTTGGGTGTCGAAAAGATGACACGTGGAAACAGCGAAACGCTCCTGAGGCCAGCTAGTGTATGTATGCTCCAGAGCTATTAGACTCCGTACACACATCCGCGTGAGACATCTTCTCCGTATCGTTTGAGAATGAGGGGGGGAGGGGGTGGTCCAATTCATTCTCTATTTAAGTCACATGGTTTCATGTCTCTTCCAAGCCTTTTGGCCAAGCGAAGCGACTTTTGGCCAAGCCAAGCAACTTGGAAGAGACATGGACATAGAGAATGAATTGAACCCACCCCCCCTCATTCTCAAACGATACGGAGAAGATTTCTCACGCTTATGTGTGATTGCGGCCTTAGCCCCAAATAGAATCTCATCCTCCACTGTTGTGCTCCGGGATACAAAACACTGATGCTGTCCTTCAAAGCAGGTATGGCATGTCCATACAAAACCTGATCAACCCCTACAACCCCTCCCGTTCACTCGATCAGCTAACACAGGGATGCTGACAGAACCCTCGCTAAAAAAAAACCCGGGACAAAAATCCACTCGGAAGGGGGGATGCAGGGCTGCAGAGCTATATGCTATGCAGAGGAGCAAAACGCACTGATTACTCTGGGTGAAAACTGAAAAGACGTTTGTCAACTTGGACATTTATTTCCCTGTTTGGTTTAGGGCTTTTTGTTTGCCTGCAGCCTGGTTCACAGTTACTTGTTTAGTTCTGCAACTCTTTCTATTATAGGCCTGGGTTCTGTTAGTCTGTTC
Organism: Nannobrachium achirus; assembly: GCF_963921795.1. Lineage (NCBI taxonomy): Eukaryota > Metazoa > Chordata > Actinopteri > Myctophiformes > Myctophidae > Nannobrachium > Nannobrachium achirus. The sequence continues at coordinate 15,451,588 of NC_137812.1, forward strand.
ATTCCCCAGGTGTGTCTTGTATCTTATTTGTTAACCCTAGTCACCTGTGTCCCGTTTGCCCCAGCCTATCCCAGTGTTGATTGTCAGTTGATTCACCTGTGTCTAGTAAGTGTCTATTTAAAGACCCCTGTGTGTCATGTTGCCTGTCAGTTCGTTATTTAATGTTGCTGTGATCGAGTGTTAGCAGTTAGGCTGTCAGCGCCTTCTGTACTAACCAGTTTGAGCTTATGTTATGTCAGCCCTGTTGTCTGTTGGTTATTAAACCTTTTCAGTTGAACCTTGCCTGCCTGCTCTCTGCATCTCGGGTTGTATTTCCCGTTTGGACCGGATCTAGGTTTCCAAATCCGGTCTGACGTCCAATCGCAGCTCCGTTCGCATAGCTTTTCATTGTAAACAAGTGAGCTGACTGCAGGGCCATAGAATGGTCTGTTTTCCACGCGTTTCTTTTTATTTTGTAGCTGTTTGATTCCTCTACCCGCCTGGCATATGATCCGCGCACATATCGTCTGCTATGTGCGCGAACGTGCCCACGTGTTACCATAGCGCACAGCTGGCTGTCTCCAATGTTTTTTCATGTAAACACTGGCGGATAAGCAGGGATACAGTCTCGCAACGGATATGTCTATTTCAATGGGTTTTTTTTATTTGAAAGCTGTCACCGAGTCTACACGTCTACTAGATGAGTCGCGCACAGATTGTGCATGATGCGTGCGCGTGCCCACGTTAAAAGGTAAGGACAATTTGGCAGCTGCTTAGTACAGCTATGTTTAAAATGGCAGCAAATTGTTAAGTAAAGTCCTCAAAGTTGTACTTAAGTTCAGCACTTGAGTAAATGTACCGGTACTTATTGACTTTACTCTGGTGTTGTTGACCCTCATTCGTTCGCCAAAGAATGCTCCCTCTCACCTCGTGGCCATCACAGAGAGCTATGGGAAACTCAGGCCAGCCGCAATAGTGAAATCTGAACATTATATAATGTGAGCTTTCAACAAATATTGATCACGTTAAAGTGTTTGGGTGAGAGGGTTTAGAAGAAATATTGATCAGTTCATGATACGCTCAATTTTAATGCCAGGTGTACAGAATTGTCCTTTTTTCCCCCCTTGAAAATATAAGATATTATTGTAACCTGTCAAGGTCATATTTATAATGGAATTCCTGTGGTCATGAGTATTCATTTGAACATTTATGACATGATCTACTACAAACAAAAGTTTGTATTTTATTTTATTATTATAGACACATTTAAACCTGTTTAGCATAATTTTATATAAATAATCTTAAACTTTTCTGGGCTTAAAGGGGTTTGAATGCTCATATTGCGTAATGTATTTGATCAATATTATCAAATGCATAATGCAATAACACGTGGAAAGATGCAAGTCAGGAACGATGCAAGTTGGGAATGCATTAATGCCAGTGGTACCCATTCTACCTATCTGTCTGTCTGTCTGTCTGCCTGTCTGTCTGTCTGTCTGTCTGTCTGTCTGTCTGTCTGTCTGTCTGTCTGTCTGTCTGTCTGTCTGTCTGTGTCCCTTTTATTCCCATATACATGGAGATGTCCATACTGTATCTGTCTGTGTGTGTCCCTTCATATGGATGCATGCCGTGTCAGGCATGCATGCATATGGAATCTACAGTATAGGCCAGTCTATGTACGTCATGTCGATGATATTTGCGTACGTACAGTACGTGCGTACGTATGGGGATTTGTGGGTTTGTGCCATATGGGTTTAATGTGCCATACATGGGTTCTTTGTGATGCAGAGGTCAGCGGGGTCTGGTTCACTCTCATGTCAGTAAAGCACCTACAGCCATCCACAGATTCATATATTTATAGTCACTACAGGCACTAATGTGTCATATTCTATTAGTTACCGTCTACGGAAAAGGAGTTCATGGACTTATCCTCTCCGTGAAAACGACAACAGAAGAATGGCTTCCTGAATAGCATAGCCTACTAGTTTATATATCGTCGTTGTCGGGTGGAGATGAAATGTATGTCCCAAACAGTTCGTTTTGTATTTATAATTTAAAAACGAATTTAAACTAGTGAAATAGCCGATCTACAAGCACACAATGCCTCGCACCACGAGGCGTTGTGTGCTTGTAGATCGGCTATTTTCACACATTTTGTGTGACACTTTTGTATGATGAAGTAGGGCTTTAATTTTGCACAAAAAAAATAAGAAAAAAAACAAGTTTCTGCCAGACAGTGACGATATGCAGGCTAGTAATTGTAATGCAGGGGAATAGCATCTGATGTGAGGCTAATTGACAGGATAGCGCAGTTTGACGTCTGCCTCATCGCGCGGTATTTATTTACCTCTTTCTGTCAGGTCTTTGACAGAAAGTCATTGACAGACACGCGTGTGTGTGTGAGTGTGTGCATGTGTGTGTGCTTATAGACACTACTACCCTCCAGTATGTGTATTAAACAGGCAGTCGTGTATGCCGGCAGGAGGCTATCAGGTTGCCCATGGTGCAATTAGGCAGGCGGCCAACTTCCTAAGATTGAGTGGAAAGTTCCTTCCAGCTACTGTAGAGTATATCTATACGCTGTATTATCCTTCTAGCTACTGTAGTGTATATCTATACGCTGTATTATTACTGCATCGTATGGCTATAGGAGCTATAGCGCAGCAGAGACAGAGGCTGCACCTGCCACCGCATCTCAAGATTAAAAAGAAAGAAAAGGCAGGGGAAAAAATAAATAAACAGATTCTTGGCAACCAGCAGAGTATACTTCAGAGAGCTATTATAGAAGAGCTTTAAGCGGTGCACATTTCTGCTCATACATGCAGCGTTGGCTATTCAAGAAGACGTAGATACATCTGCAAAATCAAATATAAAAATCAGAATACATATCAACAGGGGTCGTCACCATGTTGGCTTGTGGTGGACAATGGACATCTTTGACATACAAAATGAGCGGACAGTAATATTACCAGAAAGAAACGCATAAAGAGATGACCAGAAGAGGTCATAACAGGTTCCATTTGTACACTCGAAGTATGGTGGTCCTTGCAGATAAAACGTTGGACTCCTGAGGTCTCTATTTTGATTGTCTTAACCCATTTAGAACGGGTACACATTATTGTGTATCATTAACGGGTACACATTATTGTGTATCATTATTTTATGCTTTAACTATTGAAAAATAGCAGATATACAAGCTCACAGCGCAGCACCGAGTGCCGCGCTGCGAGCTTGTAGATCTGCTATTTTTGAAAAATTGTGAAAATTAGAATTTTTACCCGATTGAGTGTCTTTTGAATCCTTCTAAGGTTTTTTGAAAAACCTATGTTTCCATGTCGGCAATCTGGCTATAATCATCGTCAAAGACAAGGTCCTTTTCACTTAACTGGAGCTCAGTTAGTCTGTTCTTGAGAGACTACTATGTCAGTGGTTCTCAAACCTTTTCATGTGAAGGACCCCCAAACTGATATTTTTTTGGCCACGGACATCTAGTTCCAGGGACCACCCAGAAGCAAAATTTGAGTTACAAACATTCGCTTAAAAAATACATTATATTTAAAGATTTGCACACATTTTCACAACTTTTTCAAAAAAAGCAGATATACAAGCTCGCAGCGCGGCACCTGTGAGCTTGTATATCTGCTATTTTTCACTGGTTAAAGTATTCTATAATTCTAGGCCTAAATACCAGCTCTTATGCCTTAACTTAAAGGCCTGTCCATACTGTCTCTGACCACTGAACTATTCGTCGGAAAGGTCCGGTTCAACTACCAAATGATGTCACTCGCATCTTCTGAAAAGCATTAACCCGAATTGGAGTTCTGAAAGCTGCACGTCGGAAAGTCAGAACTCTCCGACGGAAAGTTCGGTGGTCGGAGACAGTATGGACAGGCCTTTAAGTTAAGACATAAGTGCTGGTACTTAAGAGAATCAAAGTACAGACCCTAATGCAGGGTTCCCCAATAGGCTGCCCGCGGGCCATTTGCGGCCCACGGGGGGCTACTGTCTGGCCCACACCAACCCCAGTAATAATGGTGGTATAAGAGCAGCAACAACACTAGTATATCGTCGTTGTCGAGTGGAAATCTCGTATCTCCAAATTTGTACGTTCTTTCGCAAATCATACAAGGCCGTCGCACAAAAATAGTGAAAACAGCCGATCTACAAGCACGGTGCGAGGCGTTGTGTGCCTGTAGATTAAAATGATACATACAAGACATACAAGACTTTCACCCGACAACGACGAAAACTGTCGCTGGAGTAGTGGGAACGCCACTGTCGCCCCCTGCAATGTTGTGGCCCTCAGCTTGGTACCCTAGACATAATTCGGACCTTGGGGAAAACTAATTGGGGAACCCTGCTCTAATGTGTCATAGTGTCAATCTGGAGACTTGACATTCAGTGATTGAGTATTCTGATCAGAAAATCAAACATTTGCCTCAGACAAATGTGTATGGAGATATTGATGGCCCCTGCATACAGAATATCAATTCAGGGGGTTCTTGACTTGAAAAGGTTTGAGAATCTATAGCAGCCCTACATGTACAGCAGCAGAGAGACGCGTAGCACCTGCCATCACATCTCCAGATTAAAACACAAAAAGAAAGGTATTCTTGGCAACCGGCTACTGGTATGACAAGAATACTTCAGAGAGCTACAATACAGAAGCTATGGAAAGGGATTTCTGCTCACAAAGCATATGGATATGAAGCACCTTTTTATCCTTCCCTCTCTGAAGTGTAGTATCTGCTCTGACTCGCCAGTGTCTGTCAGCTGAAATCAAATCTAAAGAAGAGAGCGAGAACGAACCCGTATTATTGATGTCAGTTCCAACTTCCAGGCAACGTGATATCAGATAAAACAGATTCTCCACCAGCATGCAAATTGGCAGCCCGAGATTTAATGGGGCCAATACTTATCTCTGGCAAAGTCCTGTTGTAAAGTGTAAGACAAGCTAATATAAATTTGTGTTCCTGTGTGTGTGTGTGTGTGTGTGTGTGTGTGTGTGTGTGTGTGTGTGTGTGTGTGTGTGTGTGTGTGTGTGTGTGTGTGTGTGTGGTGGTGCTTGCAGCGTTATACAGTTTATACTCTCTCTCTCTCTCTCTCTCTCTCTCTCTCTCTCTCTCTCTCTCTCTCTCTCTCTCTCTCTCTCTCTCTCTCTCTCTCTCTCTCTCTCTCTCTCTCTCTCTCCATCCATCTCTCCTCTACCGGAACAGCTGGCTGGCGGTCGCTTGAATTCAGCCGAGAGGCGATGGATGGATGGGAGCGAGTGAGACAGTAGTGTGTGGGAGAGAGAGAGAGAGAGAGAGACTAGCTAATTCCTTCCACTGGAGGCTCCGTGCTGCTGGATTCTGGCGAATTAATCACCGTCTGTTCGCCGAGCGAGAGAGAGAGAGAGAGAGAGAGATTGAGAGGGAGGGAGGGAGAGAGAGAGATAGATGAGAGAGAGATAGGGGAAGTGTATGAGAGAGAGACAGAGAGAGAGCGAGCGAGCAAGCGAGAGAGAGTGCGTGTGTGCGTGCATGTGTGCGTGCGTGTGCGTGCGTGTGCGTGTGTGTCAGAGAGAGAGAGAGAGAGAGAGAGAGAGAGAGAGAGAGAGAGAGAGAGAGAGAGAGGTGCCTGACGCAGTGTGAGAATCAGAGGCAGAGAGAGAGAGAGAGAGAGAGAGAGAGGAGGAGCAGAGAGAGAGACAGAAGCCAGGCTTCTTCGTATCGGGAGCCTTGACACACGGCTAGAGAGAGAGAGAGAGAGAGACTACATCACATCAGCACCACAGCACAGCATCCTTAACATTGTCCGTCCGCTGTTTAATACCTGCTCGTCATACATCTGGAGGAGAGACCACCGCGACACATGGGAGAACCACCTTGATAAAACATTAACACCCAGAACAAAAAAAAAAAACATCTTTTTTTTCTTCTTCTTCTTCTTCGTCTTCTCTCGGGGAAGAGATCTGGCTGAGAGCGAATAGCAGGGATCTTCCTCCATCCATCCATCCATCCAGCCATCCAGCCAGGCTGTCAGTGCTCTGTCGCTCAGGTAAGGAGGAGAGGAGGAGGTTGACATCTGGACATGTAACATCTGCCCTCTCATCTCACAGTCCTAGCAGGGCATAATGTATGTGCTGGACGGACTCGCATCAACGCCTACAGATAACTTAGAAAATGAGGCAGCGACACTGCCGATGCGGTCCTGAATTCCCCCTATTGCTCACGCACGCGCATTCTCTCCGGTGTGCAGTGTGTGTGTGCGTGCGTGCGTGTGTGTGTGTGTGTGTTTGTGTGTGTGTGTGTGTGTGTGTGTGTGTGTGTGCGCGTGCGCGGCTGTGCGCACGCTCTTGATGAAAAGGGGTGTATTTGCTGGTAGGCTCTATATTCCCAGGGCAGCCTTTGCTTGTCTTATCTCTACCTATCAGTCTACATGCCTGCGGGAGGGGAGAGAAGAGGGTGTTTGGTCATTGACGGAACAGTCACACGTAAATCATCACATTGATATTCAACGCTGTTGGTTGGTTATAGCTGGATACGGAGGGTTTCTAATGCATGACAGGCAAACTTTCACCTATAGATGATCATCGTCTTTAGATGGGTCGACGGGTCGACACACAAACGTGGCAGGATTATAGGAACGCTTTGGTTTTGCCGGAGTTGTTACAGTTCTGATTCTAAATGTTCTAATGTGTGAAGGATCCAGGGTTTGCATGGGTCTCGTTTTGCTCGTTTTGCCCAAATAAGGGTTGGGCTGCATTGCCTCTATAGACTATGCTGGCCGACGTGACTCAGAACCACTTAAGCATAAAAAAGCTCTGTGATTTCAAAGATTTTCCAAAGCTCTGGAAAATAGGGCAGAGCTACAAGCTCCACAACGCAACACCTTGTGAGCTTATAGCTCTGCCATTTTTTCCCCCCGAATGAATTGACACCAGGGGGTTAAAAGTCCTTAATTGTCATGCATGCATGTGCATGCATGACATCACCTGCATGAGAGGAAGAGAGAGAGAGAGAGAGAGAGAGAGAGAGAGAGAGAGAGAGAGAGAGAGAGAGAGAGAGAGATAGAGATTTCAGGACCATGGACAGCGGCACTCTAAAGTGTGTGTTGCCATGCTGCTCTCTAGTTTGCCGTGAACGTGAAATCCGACCTGCTCCACTTGGTCAAATCCTACCTGGAGGGCCAGAGGAGGAGAATCCCCTCCAGAATGCTATAGGAGTTCAGTCCATGTGACAGAGGCTGCAGTCGCACCACCAATGTCTGTTCTGTTCTGGCTCTCAGCCTGTACGGATTATTGTTATTATTGCCCCGCTTGTTTTGGGCCAGACCGACTCATTTGCTGAGAGGTGCAAGGCTAATACTCCAATATTTAGAACAGTGTTTTCTCCTGAAACCTTTCCTAAAAGCTGTTGGATGGAAAGTAATTCGGGAGGGAGACCGTAGCACGCACACACACACACACACACACACACACACACACACACACACACACACACACACACACACACACACACACACACACACACACACACACACTGTGAGTAGGAGGGTGGCGTAAGCAAAGGATTTATTTACTATCATCCATGTATGAGCTCATGCACAGATAAGTTGCATTGTGTATGAGGCATGTGTGCATGTAGTGCATTTTTCTCAGAGATGTGTGTGTGCGTGCGTTCCTGCGTGCACTGCGTGCGTGCGTGTGTGTGTGCGTGTTGCAGTCTGTATAGTCACATTTTTTCACTCAATCTTCTACTGCTGGTGTCTGGTGTCCGTCAATGCCTTTCACTACCACTGTAAGACAACACCCTGCTCCGCACCTCTGCTCATGTTGGGGAAAATCGGAGCAGGATTTCTTGGATTTCGGTGATGACCGGTGAGAAAGGAGAGGCTTTTCCACCTGAGCACGTCATGGTGGTTCTCTCCTCGGCGGGCACAGACCAGCGGTCGCAGGCACGTGCACACATAGACATCAAAGGGGGCTTGAGCCCCTGCCCTTTTTTCCAGTCTGTAAAAAAAAGTGCCCTCTCCACACCATGAATGCAGTTGGTTCTATGGTGAAAGAAATGCAAATGCCCTCTTTCCAGGCCATACCTGAAGGCAACATTCAAGAGAATTGCCTTGTTCAAACTCTCCTGAACTTCAATGCAGCATCTTATGTTGAAAGAGTTGCCCTCTCTGTTGCCCGCGCCATTACGCCACATCTCCAGTATTCACTTGATTTTGCTTAAAGGGGGCATGTCACCTAAAGGGTTACTGTCACTTTAAGAATCATCTTAAAAAACAAGTAAAAAATGTTATGATGTCATTGTGGGGATGCGCAATTATAAGCCAATCAAATTAATTGTCTGTATAGCCTGACTACTTACTGTACTGGTCAGCTGTTGTTGGGGGGCAGATTACACTGTGACATGAGCTTCAGACTGTTTCAGACCGCTCATGTCACAGTGTAATCTGCCCCTCAACCCCTTTAGGTGACAGTACCCCTTTAATTTAGTGTTGTCACGGTCCGCTCCTCAGGACCGTGGACTTGTGTGACATTGTTATTTCGTTTTGGGACTTTTACGTCTTCCTGTAATGTGTTTGGTCTTCTAGTTATGTATAGTGTGTTGCTTTGGTGTTCTGTATTTTTCCCAGTTGCAGTTTGAGTTTTACTGTACACCTGTGTACCTTTATTTTGTAGTATTGCTCCCAGTGTTACCTGCCTTGTCTCACCAGTGATTAGCTCATGTTTTGCTCCTGTGTCGATTGTCAATTAGTTTCCCCTGTGTCCTGTTACCCTGTGTCTATATATATGCCCCTGTGTTTTCAATTCCTTGTCAGTTTGTCGTCGTATTTTGATGAGGTCACTTCTTGTCCTTGTGAATTCCAAGCCTCAGTAATCTAAGTATCATCTAGTCTTTGAGTATTTTGTTCCTTGTAGTTTTCCTAGTGTATTCCCCTATTTTTCCCAGTATAGGTTTCCCTTTGCCTTCCTTGTATTCCTGCCTAGTGTTAATAAAAAAACAGCATCTGCACTGTTCTGCCTGAGACTGTTGTATCTGCACCTGAGTCCTACAACTCCGGCATTTCCACACCCTGACAAGTGTGGTATCAAGTACCGAAAATAGCCGATCTCCAAGCTCACAGCGCGCCACGCTGCGACACGTTGTGAGCTTGGAGGTCTGCTATTTTCAACATTTTCACCAAAAGTCCCCTTTAGAAATGTCAGCCCCTGCCTCTCTAACATTCTCTGCACGTCCCTGAGCGGTGGGTTCGATAGCCTCTATCGAGTGTGTTTGACAAAGAGTCCCTCGTGTCAGCCCGGTTCCATTTGGGCTGCGGTGGACGGTGGCTTGCTTGTGGCAGCATGCATGCATGCATGCTGCCCACTACGCCCACTATCTGTGGCAACGGATGGATGTTGATGCCACTTTGTCCCAAAGGACATGGACCGCTAACCGGAGGGTTTTTTTCCACTGACTGACTCCGAATTGTTGGCTGCAAGCCAGCAAGAGAGACAGAGACAGGGACAGAGAGAGAGAGAGAAAGAGAGACAGAGAGAGAGAGAGAGAGAGAGAGAGAGAGAGAGAGAGAGAGAGAGAGAGCTGCTGTGATAGGAGAAGGACGTCAAATGGAACCCAACCACCCTAAAGACTATTAACCGTTGTATATATCCCTACATGTAACCTCAATACATGAAAACTGTTTCACTCCTTTCACTTCAATTATATTGTGTGCACTTCTGCTTTGGCAATGTAAAAACGTATGTTGTCTCATGCCAATAAAGCCCTTTGAATTGAATTGAACTGAGAGATAGAGAGAGACAGACTGGCTGGCTGACTGGCTGAGAGAGAAACCACTGGACATGTGCATTGTGGCAAGGAGAGGACAGAGTCCTTGTACCCATTAATAGAGATGATGTAACCTCAGTATAAAGACAGGGCCATTTCAAGTCAGTGGCTCATGGCAGGACATATGGTGTGCGTGCGTGCGTGCGTGCGTGCGTGCGTGCATGCGTGCGTGCGCGTGTGCGTGTTAGCTTTTGAGGCTGTGAAGCAGTGTTCTGGTCTCATTCAAAGTGTCCTGTCTCTCTTGAGTCCCAGTGAATGCCTCATCCAGGCTGTGAAGCAGCCTCACTGATAGCCATGTCCAGAGTCTAGAGTCCATCTCCCCCTTGCATTAAGGGAACACAATGAGCCTCTCTGCAACGCTCCATTCCTCCGCTAATGGCACAACTGAATAAGCACATTGGGAACCCCAGAACTCATTATGTACGCTTTTCTAAACGATTGCTTGTGAATGTGCCGTGAGAAAAAGGTAAAAATCCTTGGCAGCTTTAAGCCTTTTAGGCCTCGAATTATTTAATGCTTTAACTATTGAGAAATAGGATATACTCTTGTATATCTGCTATTTTTTGAAAATGTGTGCAAGTCTTTGAATATTTTGGACCCGATTCTATAAGTGTCTTCTAAAGGTTTTTTTGAAAATGTTTCAATGTTAGTGGTGCTCAAACTTTTTCATGTCAGGGACCCCCAAAATAATATGTATTTAGCCACGGACCCCCATCTCAAAATATTTAGTTCCAGCGACCACCAGAAGAAAGATTTGAGTTATAAATGTACATATACCGGTATTCAAAGATTTGCACACATTTTTACGACTTTTCAAAAATAGCATATCTACAAGCTCGCAGCGCGGCACCGAGCTTGTATATCTGCTATTTTTCAATAGTTAAAGCATTCAATAATTCTAACCCTAAATGGGTTAAAAGAAAACAAAGAAAAACACAAGTTTATTTATTTATTATAATTCTTCCTCCCCACGCACCATTTCTCTCCTGGATGGCTGACAGCTGGAGTTTTTTTGTTAATACAGTGAGCAAACGTGCGATAAACACCCTTGGCTTGTTTGTGCGTTGGTTACATCCAGTGACGAGGGGCAGGTTGTGACATGAATAGTCAGCATTAATGAAGATGAAGTGACAACGGAGAGGAGCTGGCACAGTGCATGGGAGGACAAAATGAATGAACAACCTGTAAGACTATATGTCCACCAAGTCACTATCGCTCTTGTCACCCTGGCACCTGATGCGTGTTGCTCTCGCCTCCGTCTCCAAGCCAGAAACTACAGGGCTGCCAATGACGTCCGTCAATTCTCTTCAGATGATTATTCTATCGACTACCTTTCTGACTATAATCGAATAATCGAGAAGCATTGTTTTGTTAAGAGTCAAATGTGTCTTTTTTATAATTGACTAAATTGATCACTTAAAGGGATATTTTACTTTAAAAAAAAAACTTTTGGTCATTTTCTTATTGTCTAATTAGGGGCGTGCAGAGAATGTTAGAGAGGCAGTTTCGGTACTTGATATCACACTGAACTACGCATAATCAAGTCAATACTGGAGATACAGCATGGATTTCTACACAGTGAGTGCAATTCTTTCAACATAAGATGCTGCATTCAAGTTCAGGAGAGTTTGGACAAGGCACAATTCTCTTGAATGCTGCCTTCAGGTATGACATGGAAAGAGGCCATTTGCATTTCTTTCACCACAGTAAAAACTGCATTCATGGTCTGGAGAGGGCACTTTTTACAGACGAGTAAAAGGGCATGTGTTGGGAATCCCAGCTCACAACATGTCGCAGCACGACGCGTTGTGAGCTTGGAGGTCTGCTATTTTCATCATTTTCACCAAAAGGCCCTTTTATAAATTTCCCCCCTGCCTCTCTAACATTCTCTGCACGTCCCTGAGCAGTCGGTTCAATAGCTTCTATCGAGTGCTTTTGACAAAGAGTCTGTCATGTCAGCCCTGTTCCATTTGGGCTGTGGTGGACGGTGGCTTGCTTTGTGCCTGCATGCATGCATGCTGCCCACTATGCCCACTATCTGTGGATGTTGAATGGATGTTGATGGCACTTTGTCCCAAAGGGCATGGACCGCTAACCGGAGGGTTTGGACAAGGCAATTGCCTTGATGTCTATGTGTGTACGTACCTGATGGGAAGTAAACCCGGAGATGGTGTGTCTTTCTTTTTTTTTTGTGTGTGTGTGTGTGTGTGTGTGTGTGTGTGTGTGTGTGTGTGTGTGTGTGTGTGTGTGTGTGTGTGTGTGTGTGTGTGTGTGTGTGTGTGTGTGTGTGTGTGTGTGTGTGTGTGTGTGTGTGTGTGTGTCTCACTCTTATAACTCCGTCTGGGAGGCGTAGAAGAAGCACTTCATTGGTGGTTTCATGTGTTGGTGAATCAGTGCGTTTCTAATGGTTAGTTACCACATGGTGGAGCGCTGGCTCCCGGAGGCATCGCTACGGGGCCACGTTCTCCAGGAATGCAGAGGAAGAAGAGATGCTTTGCTGTTATAATCCTGGCTGCATCTTAATGTGCCCCATTATCCATACAGTACCTCTTCTGGAGAGCAACCGGTGTGTGTGTGTGTATGTGTGTGTGTGTGTGTGTGTGTGTGTGTGTGTGTGTGTGTGTGTGTGTGTGTGTGTGTGTGTGTGTGTGTGTGTGTGTGTGTGTGTGCGTGCGTGTGCGTGTGTGCGTGTGTGTGTGTGTGTGTGGGCCTCATGCTGAAGGCCCCAGCTTTATACGTTTTCAAAAGAAATGCCGTTATTACCACTGTGCTGTTATTCACCACAAAGCCCCCTGGTCACATTTCATCAACAGATTATAGATTTTGTTGTTGTTGTTGTTTTTGTTGTTATTCTACAGTTAGACTATGATGATGATGGTTATTGGTTTACATATGATCCTAGATTACTATTTCTATGCACAGTGGTGTTAAGTAACTAAGTACATTTACTTAAAGGGGCACTCCACCACTTTTCAACCTATGTTCATATAATTGGTCCTCACTCAAAAATAGCTTTTTCTTTTTTTTTCTTTTTTTTTTCTCAGAGGAGGGCTGTGGGCAGGTCAGAAACCCATCGTCTTGTGACATCATCGATTGCCAATCCAGCTTATAGAAACTGCAGGCTTTCTATTCCTGAAAAGTTGCAATTTTAAAGTGGAAGCCATTGTTCTCGCGATAATAAAAATCTAAATATTTTTTTCTTTTGGGAAAATGATGATGTCACAAGACGATGGATTCTGAACTTCCCACAGCTCTCCTAGGAGACTTGGACTTGGAAAAATTGTGATATTTTATCATGAAC
>NC_137812.1:15469685-15505353 GCF_963921795.1 Nannobrachium achirus
GGCACGATATATGTACAGCATATCTGTACAGTATATATGACCAACAATGTTTTGGACTTATTTACTTATAAGTACAATTTCCAAGGTACTTTACTGGAGTATTTCCAGTATCCACTTCTACTCCACAACATCTAAATTATTCATCTACAATTATTTGAAAACTTTAGTTACTTTGCAGATATACAGTAAATGATTGCAATATAAAACATACACTAACCACGCCCTATTCTATTTGAATAGCCGTTGCACAAGGTCATGCGACGCGATTTTCAAACATTTCAGTACTTTTACTTCTTGTACTTACGCATATTCGGATACCTTTGTCCTATTACCGAAGTAACCTTTTGAACACAGGCCTTTAGTAACAGAGTATTTTTATATCCTGGTATTGCTATACTTTTACATAAGTAAAATATCCGAGTACTTCTTCCACCACGGCAGTGGAGTATAAAGCAACAATCTCGAGTAACGATCTCGATCACTCAGAAAACGTCCCTGTTCGCTGCACAAACAACATGGTTGGAAACGCCCACTCTAGCTCCTTTTCCCCCCCACTCCACCACCACCCACCCTGCCACCCGCGGGTGCTGGGTGTTGCAGCCGCGCTGCCTGCCTGAGTGCACCGTCTATATTTACGCCCCTGGCTGTCGGTCAATGATTAAAAAGCGGGAGAGGATTTGCATTCATGTTCTGGGGCGTTTTTCCTGCTGTAAATTAAACCGTTGCTGCTTGCTCTACATACAGCCAGATTGGGATAAGATCACAACGTTTTCTAGTCCCATACTGTAGATTATGCAGCAGATGCCCTGCCTAAGGCTTGGTGAGTGAATGGTCATGGGACGACTCAAAACTAAATAAATATGCCCGCAGAGAGATACAAATCAGTTTCCTCGGCTCCATCTTGTTGTGGCCAAGACAGCCGTTTTAGAGTAGGAAAATGTTTTATTGCAATGCAAATATTTCACACAGATCTTTAAACAAGACCACTTTAAAGGAGAAGTTCAACCCCAAAATGATTTATTTTTCCTATAGATTACTCACCCCATGGAAACTTGAATTCATACAGTATGTGTTTGCTTTCGTCGATTAAAGAAAGTACTTTTTTAGCTGAACTATCCTTTTAATGTTTTATAGCAACCCGCCCCAACCAGCTACTGTATACACATTACACATTATCGTCAGGCAGAAACCTCTTATCTCTATATTTTAACTTAATTGTGTTTTTCCCTAAAATAACGCCCTACTTACCGAGTAAGTACAGTGTCACACAAAAGAAGTAAGATCTGCAAGCTCAAAATGTGTCACGAAGCAACGTGTTTTGAGCCTGTAGATCTGCCACGTTTGTCATAGCATAGTTTTAACTTTTTATCAGTGGAAAAAGGTAGTCAACGAACACTTTTCGGAAACAACACTTCTACCCGGCCATTGCGATGGAAGCCAACTGTCTGTCCTCAATGCTGTTCTGTATAAGCGCTGTTTCCACACATCACGTCATCCGCAGGTACAGAGCTGCTATGGTGGGCTTTAGATGTACAAAATGCTTTCATAACTCCCAATTAAAACCTCTCAGAGTGCCTCTTATACTTATGGTAGGCGGCATGGGGCCACGCAAGTTCTTTAACCCCGGGCTCATTAAAAAACATAATAGGACTTGTTTCATCTGGGGACACGGAATGAAAAACAAAGAGAAAACTCCACTTTGGGTTCCCGCAACTCATTGTAAAACAAAGACAAACGAACAAAACAACTGGGCTGGAGTGCTTTTCCGGTAAAAGCTAAAAGTGTCACACAGGCACAGCCATGCTGTCTAATGGTGACCCTGTTAGTGGTGATGCACAATGCACATACAGTAGTACTCTACCCCTATAGCCAGGGGTGTCGCACCACATTTTGCTGGGACTTGAAAAACCATTCGGGGCTGCCATATCCAGCCCAAGAAACCGCAGAAACCTGGGTAAAAAACGGACAAAACTAGTTTTTATTTCAGACATTTTGAAAATAGCCGATCTACATGCTCACAACGCCTCGCAGCGCGAGGCGTTGTGAGCATGTAGATCTGCTATTTTCACAATAGAACCGTGTTATAAAAATGTAATGCCTCTTTTCCATGAGGACTCCCATCTTTGCCATACCCTAGCTTTTGCTGAACTGACGCCACTGGCAGAGAGATACAAATCAGTTTCCTCGGCTCCATCTTGTTGTGGCCAAGACAGCCGTTTTAGAGTAGGAAAATGTTTTATTGCAATGCAAATATTCAGCACAAATCTTTACACAAAGAGTGACAAGACCACGGAAGTTAGGCCTAAATCAGAAATTAGCCTATTCTTGGCCCTGGGTACACGGATTCACTTCTTTCTTTTTTTTTAAATACTTTTTATTGCATTGATTTCAATTTTACATCTTATTTCACATTTTATATCCATGGCTGCAATCATTTTCTTTTCCTTTTTTTTTTTTTTTTTTTTACATAACACGTGCAAAAAAAAAACACCACCCACTTAACAACACAATAGAAATACATAAAACAAAATAAAAATAAAATAAAGAGGCTTTTTCGTTTGACGTCCGTGCCTAAAACAGCCTTGGTCTGAACAAAAACACAAAACAAAATGGACCGAGACAAAAAAAAAGAGGGGTTATGTGGGCATGTTATCCTTATTTAAAAGACTAGAAGCTGGGCCGCCCTTCGGGCGGCCCAGCGTCTAGTCGGCGACCTGGCCAACTCGGAACAACGTAAATAGGGAATGAATGCCCCGCCCTTTAATGCAAACCCCATTATACCTGTTGTCATAGGACCCGTTTTGACCATCTGTTTGCCTGTGTCCATTTATGCCCATATATGGAGATATCTGTTATCTGTCTGTCTGTCAGCGTCCATTTTATGTCCATATATGGAGATCACTGCAGATATAGTTCTGGGTCCATTTTATGCCCATATATGCCCATATATGGAGATATCTGTCTATTTGCGTCCATTTCACGCCCATATATGGAGATCTCTGAATCTGTCTGTCTGTGTCCCTTTATGCCCGTATATGGAGATCTTTGTGATTCTGCGTAAATGTTATGCCCATATATGCCATTTGCGTCCATTTTATGCCCATTTATGGAGATCTCTGTATCCGTCTGTCTGTGTGTCTGTCTGTGTCCCTTTATGCCGTATGAGATCTCTGAATCTGTCTGTCTGTGTCCCTTTATCCATTTTATGCCCATATATGGGGGCATTCATTTTATGCCCATATATGGAGAACGCACATGCCCGTGGGACGAACGGTTCTCATATGGGGGCATTCATTTTATGCCCATATATGGAGAACGTGCGTGCCCGTGGGACGAACGGTTCTCGAGATACGCGGATTACCTACATACATACACACTCACAGAGATTTTTTGTTGACTCATGTGGCGTACGTCTGCCCATATATGCCCATATATGGAGATATCTGTCTATTTGCGTCCATTTCACGCCCATATATGGAGATCTCTGAATCTGTCTGTCTGTGTCCCTTTATCCATTTTATGCCCATATATGGGGGCATTCATTTTATGCCCATATATGGAGAACGCGCGTGCCCGTGGGACGGAACGCGCGTGCCCGTGGGACGAACGGTTCTCGGAGATCTCTGAATCTGTCTGTCTGTGTCCCTTTATCCATTTTATGCCCATATATGGGGGCATTCATTTTATGCCCATATATGGAGAACGCGCGTGCCCGTGGGACGGAACGCGCGTGCCCGTGGGACGAACGGTTCTCATATGGGGGCATTCATTTTATGCCCATATGGAGAACGCGCGTGCCCGTGGGACGAACGGTTCTCGAGATACGTGGATTACCTACATACATACACACTCACAGAGATTTTTTGTTGACTCATGTGGCGTACGTGATGTCAGAGCCTTTTATGAAGTGATGTCACAATGAGTCAGAGCTTTCGCCGATTTCCTCAGAAACAGCCTGATGTCAACAATCAACCCCGCATAAGGAGATTCCGAACGTTTCGCGCCGGTTTGGGAAAACCGCGCGTCGGGTCGGGTCGAGACCCGGCACTGCACTCTGTGCCGCGGCGGGGAACGCGCGTGCCGAATCTGAAGCCGGTGGGACGAACGGTTCTCGAGATACGCGGATTACAAACACAAACACACACACACGCAGAGACATGCCCGTGGGACGAACGGTTCTCATATGGGGGCATTCATTTTATGCCCATATATGGAGAACGCGCGTGCCCGTGGGACGAACGGTTCTCGAGATACGCGGATTACCTACATACATACACACTCACAGAGATTTTTTGTTGACTCATGTGGCGTACGTCTGCCCATATATGCCCATATATGGAGATATCTGTCTATTTGCGTCCATTTCACGCCCATATATGGAGATCTCTGAATCTGTCTGTCTGTGTCCCTTTATCCATTTTATGCCCATATATGGGGGCATTCATTTTATGCCCATATATGGAGAACGCGCGTGCCCGTGGGACGGAACGCGCGTGCCCGTGGGACGAACGGTTCTCGGAGATCTCTGAATCTGTCTGTCTGTGTCCCTTTATCCATTTTATGCCCATATATGGGGGCATTCATTTTATGCCCATATATGGAGAACGCGCGTGCCCGTGGGACGGAACGCGCGTGCCCGTGGGACGAACGGTTCTCATATGGGGGCATTCATTTTATGCCCATATGGAGAACGCGCGTGCCCGTGGGACGAACGGTTCTCGAGATACGTGGATTACCTACATACATACACACTCACAGAGATTTTTTGTTGACTCATGTGGCGTACGTGATGTCAGAGCCTTTTATGAAGTGATGTCACAATGAGTCAGAGCTTTCGCCGATTTCCTCAGAAACAGCCTGATGTCAACAATCAACCCCGCATAAGGAGATTCCGAACGTTTCGCGCCGGTTTGGGAAAACCGCGCGTCGGGTCGAGTCGAGACCCGGCACTGCACTCTGTGCCGCGGCGGGGAACGCGCGTGCCGAATCTGAAGCCGGTGGGACGAACGGTTCTCGAGATACGCGGATTACAAACACAAACACACACACACGCAGAGACTTCTCGCATTTATAGATAGATAAGCGGCCCACCTTTTTTCAAAAACGTTTTCCTTACCATTAATTTTATATGTCACCTTCTCCATAGAGTACATGTCCTCCATTTTGTCCAACCATTTATCCACCCTGGGAGGTTCCAAACTTTTCCAAACCCTTGATATTTGTTTGAGTGCTGTAATTCTCAAAATCCAGAAGAGATATAAATCTCTGCTCTGCAGACTTTGGGGACGTGTTCCCAGAAGTATATTGTGGTTTTGTAAATTTAAAACACGGATTCACTTCAATTATTTTGTGCTTTAACTATTGAAAAATAGCAGATATACAAGCTCACAGCGCGCTGTGAGCTGGTAGATCTGCTATTTTTGAAAAATCATGGAAATTTGTGCAAGTCTAAATATTTCAAATCCTTCTACGTTTTTATTTATTTATTTAAACCTATGTTTCTATGTCAGTGGTCCTCAAACCTTTTTCGTGTGAAGGACCCCAAAATGATATGTATTTGGCCACGGAACGCCCATCTCAAAATATTTAGTTCCTGGGACCCCCAGAAGCAAAATTTGAATTACAAATGTTCGCTTAAAAAATACATATATTCAAAGATTTTCACAAACTTTCACGACTTTAATTTTTTTTTTTTTGCAGATTTACAAGCTCGCAGCACGGCAGTCGGTGCCACGCTGCGAGCTTATAAATCTGCTATTTTTCAATAGCTTAAGTATAAAATAATTAACTCAGTCCCACTTTCCCCCCACTTGTTGTGACACCCCTGAGTGGACATGGCTCTCCTGAAGCTTCACGCTTCAGTCTGATAGTCAGGCTACTCAACCCCAGTACTTGAGTCAACGTGCATACGCCTGGTCAAATATGACTCAACTACATGTGAACGCTTTAAAAATATTTACGTTAAAATAGCAGGTCTGCAAGCTCACAATGCAGCACATTCAGCTAATTTAGACAGGAACACTCACATCATAGTAAATTTAACCATATTGCATAAATGGAATACAGTTAATCTTGGCATTAAAGGCCTCCGCATTCGAAGATGTTCCCTGCATTTTGTGCATGCTTTTTGAGCATGTTAAGCAAAACCAGGGAACGCAAAGCAATACCCCCCATAGGGATACAATAGCCTGACGGTCACTTATCTCCCGATTAGGAAGTCTTAATGGTATTATGTGGTTCGAATCTCGATCCCGAAGGCCTTTACCTGCATGTGATTCCCCTGCCCATTTCCTGTCAGCCTACTGTATCTATCAATAAAAGCAGAAAACGCCAACAAAAAAAATATCAGTCTTTGAACTCTCTGTAACTCTCTCCTCACTGGCCTCCCGGCATATGCACTTGAGCCTCTCCAATTGATCCAAAATGCTGCAGCACGATTGGTATTCAACCAGCCAAAATGTTCACGTCCACTGGCTCCCGATTATACTGCCCGCACAGAAAACACTGATGCTGGCCTTCGAAACAGGCAAAGGTATGGCACCTCCACCTCCAGCCGGATCAACCCCTACAACCCCATCCGTTCACTCAGATCAGCTAACACAGGGAAGCTGACAGAACCCTCTCTAAAAGCCCCAGGACAACGATCCACACATCCTAGACTCTTCGCCCTCCTGGCCCCCAAACTGTTGGAATAAACTCCAATCCAGGGGTGCCGCGAGATACTTTGATATTTGGAATGTATTTGGACACTTATTAAATATTTAGTATCATTTTGAACTTGAAGTACAAAGTTATTTTCAGTCAGTTCTAACCAAAAGGGCTATTATCTCAATGTTTTTCTCGCAACATAACCGCTAAAATATGCCATGAACATAAGGTGCTGGGAGTGACAATTATGAATAATAATGTAGGGGTGCCTCGGGTGAAAACAAATATTTATAGGGGTGCCCTGAGCCAAAAAAGTTTGGGAACCCCTGCTCTAAGTGAATGTATACTTGGTTAGTGTTCACCACTGGCTGGTGACCTGGCGCAGAGTGGCGCTGCTCGGCGCGTCGCACTGAGAATGAGCAATGAGCTGCTTAATGTATGCTGGCCCACATCCCGCTGAGGTCAGCACGCCATCGCCCACGCCACCACTAATCCTCCACCCCGAAACACTGCTGAAAAGCTCTCCCAACACCTCTCTCTGACTGTCTGTCTGCCTGCCTGGCCACCCTCTCTGTCTGTCTGTCTGTCTCTCTGTCTGCCTGGCCGCCCTCTCGATCTACAAGCTCACAACGTGTCGTGATGCGACGCGTTGTGCGCTTGTAGATCTGCTATTTCCATTATTTTTTTTAAAGTGTTTGAAACTATATTAACATTTCTCAACGATTATGACGATTATGCAAAATAATTGTGATTACTTCAAATAATTGCGCTTAGACAATTATGTAGTAATTGTGACAGCCCTATACTGGCCACCCTCTCTGTCTGTCTGTCTGTCTATCTGTCTGTCTGCCTGGCCACCGTCTCTGTCTGTCTGTCTCTGTCTCTGTCTCTCTCTTTACCCGCTGGCACCAATTTCCATCACCCCCCCACCTCCCCTCTTCCTTTTTCTTTAAGCTGTCTCCCCCGATCTTCCTCACTCTCACTCTCTCTCTCTCGCTCCTCCCCATCTCTCACCACGCATGCCTCCATTTATCTGCCCCCGCTCTCACACACGCACGCACGCACGCACGCACGCACGCACGCACGCACGCACGCACGCACGCCACGCCACGCACGCACGCACGCACGCACGCACGCACGCACGCACACACACACACACACACACACACACACACACACACACACACACACACACACACACACACACACACACACACACGGTCCGTCGGTCCCCATTCATGTGACACGCGTATTGAGTCAGCTAGTTTGTATGCTGGCTGCTGCTGTTCCATGATGCAGCCTCTCTCTCTGGAAATCAAGGAGAAGGGAGTGTGCGCGTGCACGTGTGTGTGTGTGTGTGCGTCCACGCACCACGCGCGCGCATGTGCTGAGGGAGAGAGAAAGAGAGAGAGCAAGACAGATAAAACTAAGATAAGAGGGGAATGGAGGTGTTGGACAGAAATGGACTTGGGGGACCACGCATAGACAGGAAGCCAGAGGGCAAAAGAAAGGTAGAAAGTAAAGTATAAAGAAACGGATAAAAACTGTGTGACACCAGGGACGGGGGGGGGGGGGGGGGGGGGGGGGCTCTGGAACAGACGACAGCAGAGAGTCTTCAATAGAGGTGTCGCCTGCCTGCCTGCCTGTCTGTCTGTCTGTCTGTGTGACAGGCCTATTTTCTCTGCCCAGCTAGCTCTCTCTCTCTCTCTCTCTCTCTCTCTCTCTCTCTCTCTCTCTCTCTCTCTCTCTCTCTCTCGATCTCTCTCTCTCTCCAGCAGCACCAACACCCCAACACAGCCTGTGTTCCATTCCGTTTCGTCTCTGTCGGGTGGAAACCTCATAAAACTACGGTATGAAACAAAAAAAAACTGTTAACATTTTCAGGGTTCAGATTCTAAAACGTCAAGAGTAGCAGATCTGCAAGCTCGCCGCGCGTCGCTTCACGCCCACGTATCGAGCTTGAGGATCTGCTATTTCTCGATGCTTTCGTGTGGTAAATGGTGCATTTATATAGTGCTTTTATCCAAGGCGCTATACAGAGATTGTGCATTACATTCACCCATTCACACACACGTTCATACACCAATGACGGAGGCACCAACCTGCTCACCGGGAGCAATCAGGGGTTCAGAGTCTTGCTCAAGGACTCTTCGACACTAACTCTGGGGGAGCCCCCGGGATTGAACTGGGAACCTTTCTCCACTTGTGTGACGCTGTATAGTATAAAGTAGAGCAGCGTTTCTCAATCAGTGGTCCGGGGACCAACAGTGGTCCTTGAAGGTCCCCTGCAAAATGGTAGCTGGTAACCAAATGGACTCTCAGGAGTTAAATTAGTGTTAAACATCTGCATTACTTAATTTACAGTAAGTCTACACAATTAAATAATGCAGAATAATTCTTATTTTGATCAATATTTTGCCTGTTATCTCTCCTATGGCATCAATACAGCATGGAATTGTGGGCAAAATCTTATCCAACAATAACAAAATATTCAACGTGTTGCGTCTGAGAATCTAAATGGTGCACCCATCATTTATTCGGCATTTGAGCCATGGACCATAGTCCGTGGCTCAAATGCAGAATAAATAATGGGTCTTGAAATGAAAAAGGTTGAAAACCAGTGAAGCAGGGCATAAATGTCTGAAAAAACAACGGTTTAGCACTGTAACCTGCTGGGAGGATGTGGCACTGTGTCACTGACTGGCTGTGACAGCCAGGGACCCTGATCCTCCCTTCCTCCCTCCACAGAGTGACAGGGGAGCCCCGGCCCGAGTCGTGACATCGCCAGGCCCTCGGTCGTCGTGTTCCACTCTGAAGCTCAACCCCCCCCCTCCCTTCCCTCCCCCCGGAAAGAGAAGAACCACGACTCTGTGGCCGGTACCCATTAAACACTGGAGAGAGAGAGACCCGAGTATTAAAATGTTATTACTTATATCTCACCGGCTAGACGGCAGTCTGCAGCCCCCGTATATACACTCTGCTTCCATTTCCTGAGAAAAGATCTGTCTCCAAAGCAGATAACGGAGGTGGCACGGAGAGAGAGAGAGAGAGAGAGGGAGAGAGGGGGAGAGAGAGGGAGAGAGGGGGAGAGAGAGGGTAAGGGAGAGATGGAGAGAGAGAGATGGAGAGAGAGGGGGGGAAAGAGAGGGAGAGAGAGATTGCTTTTTGATTTATCCTTCTGCTCATATACTTCGGTGTTTCTCTCCGTGTTTTTCTCTGTTCTTGTGACAAGTTTCTTAGAGGTTTAACCTGTTTCAACCTGGAACCACTTTAACTATTATTTTATGCTTTTACTATTAAAAAATAGCAGATATACAAGCTTACAGCACGGCACCGTGCTGCAAGCTTGTAGATCTGTTATTTTTGAGAGAAAAAAAATGTGATTTTTGTAACTCAAATATTTAATTACGGGGAGTCCCTGGAACAACACATTTTGAGATAGGGGTCAACTCAGCGGCCATGTCATTTTGGGGGTCCTTGACATGAAAACGTTTGAGGACCACTGATTTAGAAGAAGGATTTAGAAGACATTTACTATAGAATCGGGTCAGTATTATTTAAAGACTTTTTTACGATTTTTCCAAAAATAGCAGATCTACAAGCTCGCAGCGCGGCACTCGGTGCCGCGCTGTGAGCTTGTATATCTGCTATTTTTTTGAATAGTTAATGCATAAAATAAAGGTTAAAGTAACAACTGTGTTCCAGGTCTAGACGGTTTAAATGTCATCTATATCGTCGTCGTCGTCGTGGCTTCTCATGAAATATTCAGCGGACCGCGGCGCTCCGTGCAGAGCACACTGCTGTTCCGAGGTGGAATCACCATCAGGACAAAAAAAGATACCAGGGCGAACATCGGGCGCTTCTCTGATCATTGTTATGAACATTTCTATTAACACTTCAACCTTTTACTACTACCTCCTCCTCCCGTATCAAAGAGATGGGGCCAGCGCTCACCGCAGTGCCCCCAAGAGTCAAGTTATTATAGTTTTACTTTTGTTTCCAGAAGTTGTTTTTTTTTAGATTTTGAGTTTTGCATTTTGGTTTCAGTTTGGTTTTAGTTTAGTTTTATGAGTGCATTAGTTACACATTTTTAGGATCTCACAGTTGTTGTAGTTGTTCCGTTACATTATGTCAAACTCAAGGCCCGGGGGCCAGATCAGGCCTGTGAATGAATTATCTTCGGCCCGCGGGATGATATTTAATTACTATTAGAACTGGCCCACTGGTATATTGCACATGCAATGCCTGGGATTCGAACCAAGGTCTCCAGCATGAAAGTCCAACATCTTAACCATCAGGCCAAAGGGATATCCCTACAGACTGGGGGAGATATTAGACTTTTGATGCCATCAGGCTGAGGCAATGAGTAGCTCTGTTACACACGCACCACCATAATACTACAAGTCCCACAATGCACTGCTAGTGCATTGGCGCATATCGAGGGCCCGTGACCGCAAGCCTGTGTTTAAATAAACATTGAACCAGTCCGGCCCTCGACTTGTACCATTTTTATTTTTATTTTGGCCCACTGTGTATTTGAGTTTGACATCCCTGCGTTACAACATTAAAGTTGCAAGTTAATATTTTTTCCAAGTCTTGTGTTTGTTTGAAACAATTGATGGGTAGCTATGCCCCTCCCAAAAAGCTTTTGTCCAATGCTATAGCTTAGAATAACTTCCTGCTTGCCAAGGCTTGCGGGAAGTTATTCCTTTTTGGGAGGGGCAAAGCTTCAATTATGTATGTTCTGTAATTTGGTGTGTTCACTTTAAGAACAGAACGTATCAGTAGTCATGTGACCAGTAGTATGTCATGTGATCACCTGTAACCAGGAAGTAAAGTCCAGTTTGTTTAACACAGAGAGGCTGTGTATTGTGTCTGCAATAATCCAGCTACATACTCCATCATGCGCTTTTTGATAGCATCGTGGGTATGTACATAATGTTTACATGTTTAGTGATGCTTGTAGATGAGTATTTTTGACATTATGTTCATTTTGATTGTGCATATGTGTATGTTTCAGTTTCACCTTCCTGAACCATGTCAAGGACTGGGAGTAGCCCCTTATGGGAACATTTAGCCGCTTTTTCCAAACTGTATCTCGCTTCCCCATTACGTCACATGTCCCTACCAGCTAGCCAACCGGCGTGGTTGGCTAGCTGGTAGTAGCAGCGTGTCTCAGTGTGTCTCTGATAGATCAAAGTAGTAACGCATAGCGTTTATCCGACTGGCAAGATAACTTGTTAGGAAACTTATATTGAGGACAGTACAATAGTTTTTATTTAGTTTCAGTTTTTCAGATGTTATGAGGAAAGCCTTGAGTTCTAGAAGGTGGGATGAGATGTTATGAAGAAACTCAGAAACAGCTTCGAGTTCAAACATTTTGCCTCGGTTAGCTTAAAGGAGTAGTTCACCAACATCACCCCCCAAAATGACGTTTTTTCTATTGATTTTCATGGATATTTTTTAGTTTTTGTCGTATTCCTTTAAGACAATAATTTGATTACAATAAATTTACCCCCATTGGTTCCGGATGGGGACCCAAATGCATTCGGGTCCCCATCCGGAATCAATGGGTGTACATGTATAATCAAAACGTTGTCTTAGGTGACAAATACAACAAAAAATATTATTGAACTCAAGTCTCCATGGCGTGCGTAATCATTTTGGGGTGAACTACTCCCTTAAGTTTGTTTTGCATTGTATATTTAAGTTTTTAATTTGTTATATTTTAGTTTCTGATAACAAATTATATGTTTTCGCTTTAGTTAACTACAATAACCCTTGTGATGACAAAAGCGAGATTAAAACAAACACTTTGCGTGCTACTGTATGTTATGCAGCAATCAAAGGAATGTGCATAAACCTTATGTTATATACAGCTACAGTATGCAGTATCTAGCAGAAACAGTTGGACATAAAGTTACAGTTCTGCATACTGAGATAAAACAGCGTATCTAGGGATGCACTTAAATAAAAGCCATTTGTACTGTATGTGCAGATGGCCAGGTTTTACTTGTATCGGCCTCATTTCAAACCGTTTCCCACAGCTATTAAAAAAAAAACATTGATGGTCCCATATTTTAGACCCACCTTATACTGCAGTGCCGTAGACAAATGCACTCTATATGTTTGCCGTCGGGTGGAAACCTTATCGTCACTGTCAGGCAGAAACCTTGTATCCCCCCCCCCCCCTTTTTAACCACTTGAACCCTAGCGTCCATATTCTGAGAACTTTAGACAAAAATTGCAGATCTACAAGCTCACAATGCCTCGCAGAGTGAGCATGTAGATCTACTATTTTCGGCAAAGAGGTTTGGAGTAGAGGGGAAAAAGAGCAGACTGAGTACAGAGGGAAATGTCAAGTTTATTAAGTATTGATGGTTCAAGTGGTTAAATATCTGAAAACACAAATTGACATGAATCCAAAATACACTGATGATCGTGCTGTCAAAGAATGAAACTATATGGAATCTATGAAAAAGGTTGTGGGGGTCCCTGCTTCATCTCTCTCTCAACTAAGGGGTCCTTGGTCTGAAAACGTTGAAGGCCCCTGGGTTAACACATGGAGATAAGAGGTTTCCGCCCCACGACAGCAGCGATACGGTGCTGGGCTCATTCGGTGGTTGCTGCATCACGGCACTGCATATACACAATATAATGGTCTCATAAATAACTATTGACGAGCAGAGTGTATATATATATAATATATATAGATATATACAGAACAATGAGACCTGCACACTCTGACAGTCTGAGAGCATCAGGCTACGGAAACTAAAACCCAAGTTGCTGACCCGGTCTTGAACCGCACTTTATAGCACTAGAGCTGTTTCACTCTATGCTTCCTATACACGCACGCACGCACGCACGCACGCACGCACGCACGCACGCACGCACGCACACACACGCACACGCGCACAGCGCACATCGGCTGTAATGTGACTGGATATGACTGAGCGCTGAGCACTGAGCAGCCATTTGGAGGGGGAACGGCTCCATATAGACCGCATAACGTGTTGATGTTCTATTCAGCATCAAAAGCACTTCCCACACCACAACCACTCGGGCTCGGGCTGAGGGAAAGAAAAAAAAAAGCTGTTATATCATCAGAGGCTACACAGTGTTTTCAGCGTGCGACACTGCCGTATGTCAAACATGCACGTACGCACGCACACAGTCTGTCTTTAAGGTTTGAGACAAGAAAGTAACCAAGACCACTGCATTGCTGTTATTTAGACGTTGTTTAGTGTGCAGAATGTTGATGTATTGACGTATTATTTTTCTTATTATCTAGCTTATTGTATTGATGTATTACCCTGCTTATCGTAAGTCGCTCTGGATTAAGTGTGTCTGCTAAATGCCTAAGCTGTAAACTGTAAACTAAATGCATGAGCGTTTCTTTATCTCCTTCATCTACTGAAATATTCGATATTAAAGTTGGACAGATAATTCAGTTGGGCACCGTGTTATCCCCCCAATATTGAGTTATTATATCCTCTCTGTTGTTGGCTGCCAACCTCATTATGTCCAAAGCTTTTCGGGATTCAAATTCAAAAGCATCAAAATGAGCAGATACACAAGCTCTAAACGTGTCCGTTTGTAACACGTTTCGAGCTTGCAAATCTGCTTTTGTGTGACGCTGCTGTAGTGTGACCAATTAGGGCGTTAATTTACAACAAAAAAGTTAATATGGAGATAGGAGTGTGTCTGCCCCATAGCAACGATATCTGCTCTGAGTTACTTTATGCTGGCTGGCTGCATTCTATCTGAAAAAGGCTGCTACAACATCCATAGAAGTCCAGACACGGTGCACAACTTTGTGTGCATGTTTACATCGGTAAACAACTCAAAACTCTGAATATATGATGTGTGCACAGCCTGAAAGCTGTTTCTTTTTTTTTTCTTTTTTTTCTGTCGTGTTTTGGAAAAGAAAGCTCTATTATTCCCTTGCTGTCTCAACTGTCTATAGCTTCATGAATCCCGGGCCATTCTGACATCGCGTTCCAGCATTGCAATGTGTTCACATGGAAATAAGGCTGAAACATGGTGGTTCTCAACCTTTATGGTGGATCAGGGCCCACTTGAAGATCTCAAAGACACCCACGGACCACCCATCAGAGCTCTTTGAGCAGATGGGTGGGCCCGTGGACCACCCATCAGAGCACTTTGATCATATGGGTGGGCCCGTGGACCACCCATCAGAGCACTTTGATCAGACGGGTGGGCCCGTGTGCATTTTCAGAGCATGTTTAGCGATCAATCGATTGTGTTCCTGCTTGGATCAATGGAACTAACTTAGTATACTTTCAGTTAGTATTCAAGTACATGTACTCAAGTAGGCTACTGTACTTGAGTAACATTTTTAGGTATTGTTTTACTTTACTGGAGTAGTTTCACTTAACTTTCACTTCTACTTCACTACATATCAGAAGCAAATATTACTTTTACTCCACTGCAATACTTCCAATGCATTTAAATGGGAATGGAGCGGTTTGTTGGCATTTGCCAGATTTCTGAAATGCATTTAATCCTATAGTTTCCAATGACTTATATTAGGGCCGGATTGCAATATCCTCACGACTCACCAGCGGGCCACGGCCGACAGGTTGGGAACCGCCACTATAAATCACACTGCCCTAGTACTCTTGAGTGCTGGCGAGGACATGAGTGCGCATGCTGCGTGTGCATGCTTGCATGTTTCTTTGAGATATAGCGCGTGTTTACATTACTCGCGCGTTAGTGTTGCGTTTGTCAGCAAAACGCCCATGCACCGTACGTTCCAAAGCGCCTCCCGTGTGCTCCATTTGACACATGAAAAGGGAAAAGGTCGCAGGAGGAAAGTGTTTCTTTACTTGTCGCCTTACAGGCGAGGAGCATGCACTATAGGAGGTCCCTGGGCGTCACCGCGTTACCCCATTCAGGCCTAGAATTATTGAATGCTTTAACCAGTGAAAAATAGCAGATATACAAGCTCACAGCGCGGCACCGAGTGCCGCGCTGCGAGCTTGTAGATCTGCTATTTTTTTTAAAAAGTCGTGAAAATGTTTGCAAATCTTTGAATATATGTATTTTCAAAGCGAACGTTTGTAACTCAAATTTTGCTTCTGGGTGGTCCCTGGAACTAGATATTTTGAGATGGGGGTCCGTGGCCAAATAAATATCAGTTTACACATTTTCACATGAAAAGGTTTGAGAACCACTGACATAGTATAGTCTCTCAAGAACAGACTAACTGAGCTCCATTTAAGTGAAAAGGATCTTTTCTTTGGCCAGATTGCTGACAAAACATAGGTTTTTCAAAAAATCTTAGAAGGATTCAAAAGACACTTATAGAACCGGGTCAAAATTAAAATTGTCACGATTTTTCAAAAAATAGCAGATCTACAAGCTCGCAGCGCGGCACTCGGTGCCGCGCTGTGAGCTTGTATATCTGCTATTTTTCAATAGTTAAAGCATAAAATAATGATACACACTATAGTGTACCCGTTCTGAATGGGTTACCGTACGAGCAGCAGCAGACTCCTGACAAAACAGGAGGGGAGAAGGAGGTCAGATAACATCACAGAAGAGCGTTAGTGTTGCTGTGTTGCTGCTCGCTGTATGCCTGGGGCCCCGCGGCTATGTGCTCTATACAACACTCACCCAGGGACCGAGGGGACAATGTGCACTTCCTGCAAACCGCGGGGGCCAAGGTCTTAGGATCTTAAGACGCTCGCGCTCCGCGAGCGCTTAGGGGCGTCTCGGCTTGCTATTTTAGTCAGCAGAATGAGTTAGTAAGTACTGCTATGTGTGTGGGGTCACATGGGCCAGTGGCGAGCACTTTGTATTCAGCGCGTCTCAGACTGCCAACCCTTTATGCAGTGGTGGACACTTTTTTTTTATTCACATGCATGATGTGCAATCTTATCTTGAATATGTTAGCACATCCTCCGAAAGCCGCAACGCAGTGGTTCTCAAAACGTTTACATTTGTACACTCTCTGAGGCCTAGGTCAGACGGAGCTGGATATTTCATATGTCCCGGTCTTTCAGATATCCACATAGAAAAATATCTAGGTCCACACGACAAAGATATCTAGGTCTAAAATAATCGGAGTCCCCAGACCTCCACTAGGGGGACAAGCACACACACAGTAAAGTCTTCAGAGATATCCGGGTTCCATGTCTACACGGATCCAGTGAATCGGATATTTTTTCTATGTCTCCACTTATTTATCCGGTTTCAAAGATATCCAGCTTCGCGGCTAAGATATCCAGCTTCGTGTGGCTGCAATCCCCAACCGCACAAAAAAATGTCTAGCAAATGTCTAGCTTCAGAAATATCCAGCTCTGTGTAGCCGGCACCTCGAGTTACATATCCCATAAGGGTCCCTTTGGTTCCTAACTATCATTTAGCTGGTGGGGACCCCCTGGAACTCCCTCATGGACCCCTGGGGTCCCCATGGACCCCAGATTGAGAACCAATGCTGTTGCGTCTGGAACTACACCTCCCAAATCCGAGAAAGGAAGCTATCATTGTGTTTGTTTGTCATTTCCGTTCATGAAAATATATTCTAATATTTATATACTTTTTTCAATTCCCATTTTGGCTAAACAGCAAATTATATATTGTCACTGTCGAGCAGAAACCTTGTATCTCCAAGTTTCAAATTTGTACGTTCTTTCGCAAAGTAAAGCCCTGCTTCATCAAGGCCGTCACACAAAGGTAGTGAAAACAGCAGATCTACAAGCACACAACGCCTCGCACCGCGAGGCGTTGTGTGCTTGTAGATCTGCTGTTTTCACTAATTTACATTTTTAAAATGATAAATGCAAAACGAACGGTTTTGGACATACAAGGTTTCCACCCGACAACGACGATATGCTTTGATTATCTTCATTTACAGTATGGGACACATTTGCACGACTGTAAACAGGAAAACAGAAGCAGTGAGCAGTCACACTGTGGCTACTGTGGCAGGAGGTTAACCACTTGAACCCTACACAAATGGTAAATGGTGCATTTATACAGCGCCTTTATCCAAGGCGCTTTACATAGATTGCACCCGTGTCAGTGTGATTATGAACTGTGTTTTGGCTACACAAGCCATTCTGTATTCATATTTTGCCTGCCCCATTTCATGGGAAGTTTTAAGTCGATGAATAAACGACCTGAATCGAGATCCTTGGTTGTTTTTGTCTCCATTTCTGGTCCTCTGCACTCTGAACCCTGACGGTAAAAGGCAGGGTAAAAAGTGGTCTCCGGCATTCATCCACAGCTCTCCAGCAGCAGCCTTGAGCGTCTGTTCACGCTGCTCCTTCACCTCAGTGCTGTGAACGTGAGCTGAAGAGTAAGAAAAGATTAGAGTTTAGGAGGATACTAGAAAACAGATGCTGTATGTGAGCCAGGGATGAGACAATATGAAAATGTCATCATGTCAAAATATCCCCAATATCCATTATCCTGGGGCGGAACGTTGCCCAAAAATAGCAGATCTACAAGCTTGCGACACGTTGTGAACTTGTAGATCGTCTATTCTTTTCGCAAAGAGATGTGGTGTTATGATTTCCAGGTCCGTTTGAACAATTATAGAGGTTTTAAGTGGTACTGGATATGCAGCTTGGTAAATAAAAGGCGAATTGATCCCAGTGCATGACAGAGGATAAAACTGTAGCTTATGTTATATGATCCCATTTATAGTATTTGTATAGGCTACATAGTAGTGATGCGCGGAAGCAGGGATTGAACCCGGCCCGGGACTCCCACTCGCCAGACCGACGCACAACCACGTGCTAATAGGGCTGAGGCCGATTAGCAGGGCTGTTGTCGCTGGTTCATGGCTGGTACTAACTGTGGGGGCTACAATCACCCCCCGATCTTTGGAGCGCGCCCTCGCGCTTCACACTTCATGCCGCGGACCACCGTACACAACGTTCCTCATGTCCCTCACGCGAGGATACCACGCTCCTCACCCTGCCGACAACGCCAGATTGTAGAGATGCGTGGAAGCGAGGATTGAACCAGGGACTCCCACTCGCCAGACCAACGCACAACCGTGCTAATATGGCTGAGCCCGATTAGCAGGGCTGTTGTCGCTGGTTCATGGCTGGTACTAACTGTGGGGGCTACACTATAACGTAACAAGCCTAACGTATGTTTCTTTATAAACAATGCCTTTTGAAATTGTTTGGAATTACATTATTGAATTCATCGTGGCAAGACCTTCATGCAGGGCTCGAGACTAACGGCATCCCTACGTCCCAGGGACTTAAATATATGTGTTCGGGACGCAAATGAATCTCCCCTGGGACGCATTCGGGACGTAGAGGATTTTTTTGAGCCAACGGCACATATCAATGTCACTGCTCAAACCATGGTGTGCAAACTCGCAGCATGAGACTCACAGAAAATGAATAGGCTATGATGTAAACAGAATGTTTAAGAAGTTACCACAGGCAGTGCTGATCATCCTTTTCAGGTACTTAGTTGCTAAAATGCTGCGCAATTTGAAGAGATTAACTAGCAGAATGAGGCAGAGAACAGACTGTCTGGGTTACAACTAGTGGAAAATAGCCGATCTACAAGCTGTGGCTGAGAGATAAATCTTAGCATCCCCGCCCCCTGTTTCGCCTCATAAAGAGTAACGTTATATGATTTGGATTGTGATTATTAATGAAAATGTAAAACGGAACACTGTCAATGCACCAAGCACAGACACATAGCCTACGTTTAGTGAGCAGCACGAGCAGTTGTTTGGATATTGGAGTAGGACACATTGTAATTAAATCAACGGTTTGTTTAACTTTTGTCATCTCTATAAACCTATAGCCTATATTCCCAATTACAAGACGTTATGTGAATATGTTCGTCTAATCAACTTCATCACAACCAGCCGTGAGCCGTGCAAGCTGGCATTCATTTTACAAAGTTCCCGTGCCGTGTGGCAGCTTATTTTCTCCAGTCCAGTAGTGTCTCTAAAACTCTCAAAAACAACCGGTCCACTCATAATAAATAACTCGATTTCGGCAGCAGTTCATCTGAATCGCTTGCTGTGAAGCACAGAGCAGACTGCACGCGTCTGCACTCTCCACTCGATGAAGCGTGGATGGCACTGGTTATACTTCTTTCAGTACGACGGTGTTGTGCGGTGCGGTGAGCATATAGACGATCTAAAAGCCCTCAAAGCCCTGAGGATGCGCGTAGTTGTAGGGTTGTAGATTAGCGCGCAACACGTTCGTACGGACAAAGTACAAACCCAGTTTTACAGTAATTCCTCCAACAGTCGTGCATGATTGGTTCTTTAGTTTACCGTATATGACAATCACACCAGCAAACTGGCTGAGGTAAGATTTTTAGAAGCCACAAAGGATTGTCAAGCCAATTTCACCAGCAGCAACAACAACAAAAACAACAACAATAACAATATAACAACAATAACAATAATAATAAATATTATTATAATAGTAATACTAATAGAGGGTATGCACTTCCACTGGGACCCGCCCACCTAATCTAGACTGAGTGGCAAAACATTGAGCAGCATGGAGTATTGGAGTTTGGAAGTGCTAGTTGCAAATCACTCAACGGCCCTGCATACCACCTGTTTCTAATTTGCACATAATGCAGGTGGCAGCAGGATGTTGTGTTGTAGAAAACGAGTGCTTCCAAACTCTGACACTTAGAAAAATACAAACCTGCACAGAATGTCTTGACAGAAAGTAGCTCATAACATGCCTATGGTGGATTTTTATGAAACAAAAACTTTGCAGATAGAAAGAGGATAATTTAAGCTTTCAGTACAGCCGCAATGTTGGTGAGTTAACTTTGTTTAATACAATCAGATAGGACTTTTCTGTTTGGATGTATGGGCTGTCAATGGCAGAAATGTGTTTTTTGCCACTCAGTAGGCGTGTTCCCACATAACTTCCAGCAACAGTGATGTCACGTGCATACCCTCTATAGGCCTGCAATAATTTATTATTATTTTTATTATTTTTTGGGATTACATTCATTTGGGGACGGTTCAATTTGTATTTTGGGACGGTCCCGGGACGTAGGTGAAAAAAGTTAGTCTGGAGCCCTGCCTTCATGGAGCACTGCTACCGCACATACACAACCACATGCACACATGCGTGCACATTTGGGATGGGACGATAATCATTATTATCGTTTATTGTGATAAAAAAAAAACACTCACGGTAACCTTATCGTGGAGATTTACATTTATTGTGAAAGTTTGTAAGCTATTGCTTTATTATGTTTGACTGAGTGTGTCTGTGAGTTTTATATAAATATTTAACCGATGACAAGTATTAAGAGCTTGTGACTAGATAATAACTAAATTGAGTTGGAGCACAGTCTCTTAACACTTCCCTGACAAGCGGCAATATGTATGAGACGTCGAAACAGACTCATCATTCTTGCTTTGTCCTCATCAGAGGAAACTCTGGCCTTTCCAAACTCTGATAGATAGATAGGTATAGGGAGAGCAGGTAGATTTCTCTTCAGGGGAATGGTCACAATTCCATTGTCAATGACCTACAATTTCATTGGAGAAGGCTTTCGTCGCCTTCCTGCCGCTTTGGGGAGCTTTAAGTGTTTCTCAATGGTACAGAAGTCTCGTAAGTGCTGATTGAATTCTTTCTGAAGAAACTTAACCACTTACACATATTTCACCTTTTCTGATAGAAAAGAAGGCATTTGAGAAAGTGCCTTAAGTTACAAAAGCACAGGGAAGTGCCATCGCATT
The DNA here is from genome assembly GCF_963921795.1 of Nannobrachium achirus. Classification (NCBI taxonomy): domain Eukaryota; kingdom Metazoa; phylum Chordata; class Actinopteri; order Myctophiformes; family Myctophidae; genus Nannobrachium; species Nannobrachium achirus. The sequence goes on from NC_137812.1 coordinate 15,491,062, forward strand.
GAAAGTTATGTCTCTGATTGGCAGTGATCTTCAGGGGCGTCACAAGGGGGGGAAAAGTGGGACTGAGTTACTAGGGCCCAAGGTGGAGGGGGTTATACTTTAGCTATTAAAAAATAGCAGATACAAGCTCACAGCGCGGCACCGAGTGCCACGCTGCGAGCTTGCAGATCTGCTATTTCTTTTAAAAGTCGTGAAAATGTGTGAAAATCTTTGAATATATGTATTTTTTAAGCAAACATTTGTAACTCAAATTTTGCTTCTTGGGGTCCCCTGGAACTAAATATTTTGAGATGGGGGTCTGTGGCTAAATACATATCATTTTGGGGGTCCTTCACATGAAAAGGTTCGAGCACCACTGACATAGAAACATAGGTTTTTTGAAAAACCTTAGAAGGATTTGAAATATTCAAAGACGTGCAGCGCGGCACTCAGTGCCGCGCTGTGAGCTTGTATATCTGCTATTTTTTCAATAGTTAAAGCACAAAATGATGTGTTCCCAGTCTAAATGGGTTAAACCCCCTCCCCCTATGAAGAACATTCATGGGGGGGCCCGCATCAGTGAATCCTTGTACCCAGGGCCCAGAATTTGGAGCGACACCCCTGGTGATCTTGACACGGAATTGAGCATTCACCCAGAATATTTTCAGGTGAGCGTACGTACTGTAGACTAGAGTACTGAGTTGTGCCGGGGTGTCTGGCAGCTATTTCATGAAGAGGCCGGTCTTTCTCCTTCAGAAAACGTGGTCAATATCTCACGTCCCAGGGAATGGAACGGCTCCAGCACATGATTGAGCCATCATGTGCGTGTGAGTGGTAGATTACGTCTCCGCATTCAGCATCGACTTCGGATAGGGAAGCCTTTGCATCCTCTTGTGACTGAGTGCTTGAATTAGGCTGATAGTTTCCATCCGCCAAGTTCCTCACATCACGCAACTGGACTGCCTTGGCAAGGAGTGCCTCTTGTCTTGGTAGATAATACACAGTGGTGGACAGCAACGAAGTACACTCAATTGGGAATGTGTATTTAATTACATTTTTTCTAGTATGTGTATTGTTTTTTTTTTGGGGGGGGGGGATACTCTTTCTTTCACTCCACTACATTCCAAAGACAAATATTGTACTTTTGATTCCACTGTATCTTTTTGGAAGGGAAAAGGTGCATTATGAATCAATCTTGTGTTTTACTCAAGTATTTTTCTTTTAAACGAAGCCCTCCAGTACTTTAACTCAAGTACAAATTTGACAGAGCAACTCTCACTGGTAGCTCAGTAATATATGTGACCAGGATTATAGGCTATCTACGGTATACTTTGACTCAAGTACAGGGGTTGAGTACGTTGTAACACCGACTGATAAATAATACAGAGCATTTTGACAGCCTCAACTCTCGCTAAGTCGTGAAGCTTCCTGTACGACCAGCGAGGCCATCCCATTCCGCTCAGATGTCATTTGCCCGAGGCTTATCTGTCGTAGGCTCCACACAGCTTGTGCCAGAGCGGTTTCATGTCATCGATCACGACGGGTCGGACACAGCTTCAGAAATGTCTTTACCCGTGGCGGTGCCCTCCTATAAGATCAAACGGCTTCTCCTCGATGCACTGTATGGCTTCAGGAATCGATTAATTTTCTTTGTTGATTATCCCATCAATTACTTTTCTGTTTTCGTTTTTCAGATGGAAGCGTTATTTTATACTTTGATGCACACCAATGATGTGTTAATTGTAAAAATAGACCATCTATTCTACATGCTCACTAAGCGCTGCAATGTGCACGTTGCAATCCTATCTCCTATAGTGACATGCCCAAAATAGGAATTGATTAATTATTATTATATTCTCAGATGGGGGGCTGGCCTCTCCCTCAGAGCTAGAGTGAGAAGTTCGATCATCCATTAGGAACGAGGAGTAGAGATGCTGTTCCTTGACTTGGAAAGGAGCCAGTGTAGGTGGTTAGGGCATCGCCCTGCGTTCTGTTAGGGCCTCCAGTACGGAGGACCTCCCTAGACAGGTCCTCGCTGCACATCCCACTGGGAGGAGACGCCCCCTGGAAGACCAAGGACCAAATGGCCTGCCTTGGAACACCTCGGGATTCCCCAGGAAGAAGTGGTTGATGTTACAAATTACAAATTACAATTTAGGCATTTAGCAGATGCTCTTAATCCAGAGCGACTTACAATAAGTAAGGTAATACATCAAAACAATAAGCAAACTAATACATCAATACATCATACACACAGAAAAATCTATCTAGAAAAATAATAACAACGTAGGTAGACCGAGCACCTAATAAATAAAGAAGCTTTATATAAAAACCTAAAAACAAAACTGCTATCTAGATTTCATGTAAGGTCATTGGGGGAAATGTTGCTCGGGAAAGGGAAGTCTGGAACTCTCTGCTGAAACGGTTGCCCCCGCGACATGACTCCGGATAAGCGGTGGAAGATGGAGGAATGATTATCAATGTTTTATATTTTATAATCAATTACATCGATTAGTTTGATTAACTGTTCTACAGTCCTACAGTGATGAAAAAGTTATAATCAACTGTCTGCAATGAAGATGTAACAGCTGGAGTGTGTCCGTAACAACTGAGCTAGCTCTGGTCATATGCAATGGAGTAGAAACTGAATGCACTGGCACTGGCACTGTTTATTTCGCTGACGGGTCTTGTTGTTGGGCGACAGTTTTTTTTTTTTGGACATGCTGACATTGTTGAATTCTGGAGTTTTCTCCCGGCACACATTATCCCAGCAACATTTTTTTGAGGCGCCCTTTAAATAAAGTGGAGAATGGGTTTTTCCATTCCATTTATTGGCACCAGGAAACTGCTGCGGTTGAGCTATATCATCAGACAGACTACAGTAGCTGTCAGTTGTTTAACTTTTCTGCTCTTGTTTCTGTGCCCACGCGTTATGAAGTGTTGGACTAGATGTTTCTTTCTTGGAAACATTCGAACAGCAACACATCAAGGAAGGGCGGCCATAATGGAATGGCTAGAGAGCCTGCCTGTGAAAGCAAAGGTCCCGGGTTCGATTCCAGTCTTCAGCAGTGTGTCAAACTGAGCAAGACACAGAAACCCTTAACTGCTCTCTGAGTGTGTCAACCAATGGCTGCTCACTGTGCTCAGTGCTCCTTTTTCACACATTTTCACGTACAGTATATAGGCCTATATGTGCAAATATACTGTGACAAAAAAAAACACCCCAAGGAGTGGGGACCCAATTATTATGATAATTATAATTACGGTTTAAAGGACATGTCCACAGAGGTTCAACAGATACAAAAGAGTTAGTTCTTTAATCAGTGGTAGACAGTGACAAAGTACATTAATGTGAGTAGGCCTACTGTACTTAATTAGACATTTTTCATTATGTAACTGTACTTTACTTGAGTATTTGTATTGTTTCCCTCTGCATTTCAAAGACAAATATTGTACCTTTGACTCCACTGCAGGAAGGCAAAAAGTCTACAGAATTAGACACACAAACCTTATTTCAAACATACTGAACATAGCTGATCCTCTAGTTTCACTATTAGTGATATGTTTTGTTTGCTTTGCAATTTGAACTTATTACTCCAGTACACCATTAGTGATATTTCTTCCAGTATTCATTATCTGATATTTCCAGCATTCCATTGCTATTCTCCATATTTTCACTTCCGGCTTGTTTAATAGGTATAGACTTATATTTCAAACTTACCAGTATTTATAATTAACCGAGTTGAACATTTGCATTGATGCGTAATCATTACAATGTGGTCTAGCAGTTGTTCAACATGGCATAGACGTATGTTCTGTACATCAATCCAAGCAATCCATATGGACTGCTGTACTATGTAGTAATGGTCCCAAGGACAGTTTGTTTCTTTATAAGTTAAAGCTGCTCTAACTTTCCTCTTCTAACCCAGAGTTGAACCCGTTTTTTCAGCGCAAGTCCTGAACATTTTTTTGTATTCTTTTTATTTTTATTTTTACCGTGAGCAAATAGAGCCTGCCTGCTTGCTCAGGGGATAAATTGAATCTCTCGACCATTCAAAATTGGTGCCAGATCATGTGTCAATATGTTGCAATTAGGGCTGGGATGCGATTAAAAATTTTAATCTAATTAATTACAGGCTCTGTGATTAATTAATCGCAATTAATCGCACTTCGATATTTGACCTGAGAAGCATTTTTTTTCAAGTAAAACACATTTTGTTGTACAAGTGAATCAACGAGTGAGTTTTTTTAAATCTAAATTTCACATCCACTGGGCCAAGCAAAGCGCTCTGATCGGCTACTTCTCCCTTTGCGTTTGTTGTCTCTTCTTGGTTGGTGCATCGCTATGATCGGTATGCCCAAAACTGAAGGTTCTGTGGTGCAAAAACTAAGTGCGATTAAAATGCGTTAATTTTTTTAATCGCGTTAATTTTCTGTAATTAATTAATCGCAATTAATCAGTTAAAGTCCCAGCCTTAGTTGCAATATGTTTATAGCATTTTAAACCAATGACCAAATGACATCGACCCATAACAGCTCAACTTAGGAATTGAAAAGCACGCGTGTAATTGATAGTAGGAGGGTGTCGTATAAGCAGGTGTGTTTACTGTCATGCATGTTATACCATGTATGCTTTCACACACAGATGCATGTGAGCGCTCATTCAGAGACACGTGTGTGTGTGTGTGTGTGTGTGTGTGTGTGTGTGTGTGTGTGTGTGTGTGTGTGTGTGTGTGTGTGTGTGTGTGTGTGTGTGTGTGTGTGTGTGTGTGTGTGTGTGTGTGTGTGTGTGTGTGTGTGTGTGTGTGTGTGTGTGTGTGTGTGTGTGTGTGTGTGTGTGCTTCTATTACTATGCGCATGTGCACGAGCATGCATGCGTGTGTGAGAACACAATTGTGTGTGTCAGACACTAAGTGCGACACTGCTCATATAATCCTTTAATTTCCCACAGCTCGCCGTGTTTTATCCAGGCTTTATAGCCTCGTCACAAGCACTCTACCGTGTGTGTGTGTGTGTGTGTGTGTGTGTGTGTGTGTGTGTGTGTGTGTGTGTGTGTGTGTGTGTGTGTGTGTGTGTGTGTGTGTGTGTGTGTGTGTGTGTGTGTGTGTGTGTGTGTGTGTGTGTGTTACTATACTTGTGAGAGCCTTAAATGTCCACCAACAGTAGAATTTGGTAAATAGACATAGTGAGGATCATCTTCCTGGTCCTCACTACTAAGAAAGAATTGATTGTTAACAAACATTTTTAGAGTCAGGCTAACAATAATTAGGAAAAAGAGTCAGGTTGCTGTAAGCGTTAGGATTAGGCATTTAGAGTTATGTTTAGCGGTGGGTTAAGCTTGATTTGTGTTGTTCTCCGAAATAGCAGATCTACACGTACAGAGGCGCCGTTTCAAGTCTTCACGCTTCACTGCTCTTTCCTGAAAATATCGTCACTGTCGGGCAGAAACCTTGCATCTCAAATTTGTAATTTATTTCATAAAGTAAAGCTCTGCTTCATCACAGAAGACTGTCGCACAAGACTAGTGAAAATAGCTTATTGCGACCGTAGGTCGCATTTACTATCAAACCCTGCACAAAGTGTAAGTCCGTCAGTCAGTCAGTCAGTCCGTCCGTCCGTCCGTCCGTCCGTCCGTCCGTCCGTCCGTCCGTCCGTCCGTCCGTCCGTCCGTCCGTCCGTCCGTCCGTCAGTCTGTCTGTCACATCTCACACGTCACACTATTGCCCTGCTCATATCTCCGCAACCGTTGCCCCGATCCATGCCAAATTTTGCACACACACTCCTTGCCTGCCAAACTACAACCTCCAAGGACCCCCGGAGCTCCAGGGACCCCCAGGTCCCTGGGGGACCCCCAGATGTAAAAAATGACCAAATGTGCAAAAATGACCAAATGACCACCCCAACGGGGCTGCTCACGGGGAATTCCCGGGGACCACCGACTCCTGGTGCTCCAGAACGGATGCCAAAGTGGTGGCGCCCCCAGTGGAGGACCCCCTCCACTGCAGCTCACATAAAATGCTGTAACTCGGGCTAGGAGCGCCCGGGAGAGCCGGGGCCAGTACCTATTCGTCCGCCAAGGCAACGCGGAGACCCCACCCCTCATTTCTCACATGGCCCTCTTCTAGCGCCACCATGAGGCCGATTCTTGCAAAACACATTTTTGGACGCTGCTCCTACAGATTTTGCCCTAAAATCACACAAATCGGTACACACTATGACTACACTCATGTCATCAACATGGATCTGTCCCATATAGCGCCACCATCAGGCCGATTTTTTAACCACATTTTTGGACACTGCTCCTACACATTTTGCCCTAAAATCACGCTGCGACCTGACGGTCGCTTATCTCCCGATTAGGGAGTCTTACTGGTCTACATTGTGTGCTTGTAGATCGTCTGTTTTCACTGGTTTAGATCATTTTTAAAATGATAAATACAAAACGAACGGTTTTGGACCTATAAGGTTTTCACCCAACAACGACGATATGCATTTTTTTCCACAGGTTTCTTTCCCTGCTTTGCCTTTCTAATTTGTATGGAGAATGGAGCGTATTTTTGCAGAAACCCGCAAATGGCGAGAAACCACTCCATTCCCATTGAAAAGCAGAATCCACCTTCATAGGTAGATTTAAACGTCGAAGACAGAGAAGGTTATGAAAGTAGCAAAAGTGCAATGTTCTGTCAAACCACTGGAAATCTACTGTCTTGCCAATGGCAGGACGTGTGAAGGTTTGAAATGTCACAAGTCACAACGCGTCACAGCTTGATGCGTTGTGATTGTGTTACAGATTCAACTTTTCATTGATAGCTTCACAGACCTGTTTGACAGCACTATCATCAGTGTATGTGTTTATACTGTACATGATCTGTTCTATTGATATGTTGGATTCATAATAATGTGTATTTTCAGACATCTGGCCACTTAAAACCTCAATAGGCTACTTACCTTTGGCTCTGTACATGGTGTGCGTGCGTGCGTGCGTGCGTGCGTGCGTGCGTGCGTGCGTGTGTGCGTGCGCGTTCATGCGAGCGTGCGAGTACACAAGTGTGTTGTGCATATGTCTGTCTGCATGAATATGCGTGTGTTGTGCATTTGTCTGTGTGCATTAATGTATGTGTGGGTGCGAGTGCGTGCATTTGTGTGTGTGCGCACACGTGCGTGCGTGCGTGTGTGTGTGAGTGTGTGTGTGTGTGCCTTGTGCATATGTCTGTGTGCGTGAATGTCTGTTTGGGTTTGTGTGCGTTTGTAAGAGATTGGATGCAGCAGTTGCATCAGGCTCTGTGTGACAGCGACACTGTGGAGGCCATCCTGCACTGAACCCTGTAATGGTCCTATTTGTGAGAGAACGCAGAGCACACACACACACACGCGCGCACGCACGCGCACACACACACACACACACTTACACTCACCCATACAGACAGTTATATTGTGTAAACAACACCTCTGTCCTTAACACTCAAACATTTGTTAACTTCCTGTTTGTAACTGTTTGTCCTAGACCGGTGGTTCCCAAACTGGGGGTCAGGGGACAGGAAATGGAAGCTCACAATGTGTCGCAGTGTGACGCGTTGAGTGCTTGGAGGTCTGCGATTTTCGATATTTTCACCAAAAGGCCCTTTTTAGAAATGTCAGCCCCTGCCTCTCTAACATTCTCTGCACGTCCCTGGTTGTTGACATGAACAGCTGACAGGATGTTGAAGCGTCGCCTTAGCAACAGTAGCGTGTTGAAAGCTTCTATAAAAGCCTAGTCTAGTTTCATGGTCATGTTGTGAATATATTGCTCCATTCACTTCCCCCTGTACGCTTGATAACACATAATAACCTCACACCATTAGTGGACCATTGAAGCTGATGCTGAAACCGCCACTCCTCCGAAACATCACAATGTACTTGAGCAAAACATCCTATTTTACTGAATATCTGACGCCGCTCCACTTGAGCTCCACTCTGGGCCTCATCATCTCATCCATCCATCCATCCGCCCTCACCGGACACGGACACACACACACACACACACACACACACACACACACACACACACACACACACACACACACACACACACACACACACACACACACACACACACACACACACACACGGACACACACACACACACACACACGCGCGCGCGCACACGCACACACACACACACACGCATTTCCATGACAACCCCACATCAGTCTGGGTATGACGGCAAGCAAGCGGCGTTGTCGAACCAATTGTGATGATTCAAGTATTCCAGCGAGCTCTTCTCTCCAAGGTAGAGCTCTGATTACCAGCATGCATGCATGAGCACATGAAGACAAAGATTGCATGCAGCCAGGTGCGTCACAAGGGTGGGGGGGGGAAGTGGGACTGAGTTACTAGGGCCCAAGGTGGAGGGGCCTTTAATTATTTCATACTTTAACTATTGAAAAAATAGCAGATAATACAAGCTCACAGCGCAGCACCGAGTGCCGCGCTGCGAGCTTGTAGATCTGCTAATTTTGAAAAGTTGTGAAAATGTGTGCTAATCTTTGAATATGTATTTTTTAAGCGAACATTTATAACTCAAACTTTGCTTCTGGGGGGGGGGGGGTCCCTGGAACTAAATATTTTGAGATGGGGGTCCGTGGCCAAATATATATCATTTTGGGGGTCCTTCACGTGAAAAGGTTTGAGCACCACTGACATAGAAACATGTTTTTTTTTTTTTAACTCAGAAGAATTTGAAATATTTTAAAGACAAATTTTAACGATAAAAAAATAGCAGATCTACAAGCTCGCAGATTTGCAATTTTTTCAATAGTTAAAGCACAAAACAACGCGTAATGATGCGTTCCCTGTCTAAATGGGTTAAACCCCCTCCCCCTATGAAGAACATTCATGGGGGGGCCCGCAGTGAATCCTTGTACCCAGGGCCCAGAATTTATGGTACGACACCCCTTCATGCAGCGCTATACGGTAAACGGTTCTTTCTATGTATGTGATCCGCAACCCAAGCGTCCGATTCACCGGGAGTTATGAGAGTGCCTATCAGACAAAGCGTGCAGATTATTACGGCCCTCCCCTGCCCTGCGCTCCCCTCTGTGCCGTGCCTTTGTGATGATATAGATGTGTGAGTGTGATATCGCAGACACGCTGTGACATGAGAAGCACCCTCTCAGCCTCCCCAGCACCATATCAACTGTACATGGTAATAAACACCGGGTGACTCCGGCACCAGGGGGGTCGTCACAAGGGGTAGGAAAGTGGGACTGAGTTACCAGGGCCCAAGGTAGGTGGAGGGGCCCTAGTAACTTTAGCTATTGAAAAATAGCAGATATACAAGCTCACAGCGCGGCACCGAGTGCCGCGCTGCGAGCTTGTAGATCTGCTATTTTTGAAAAGTGAAAATGTGCGCAAATCTTTGAATATAATGTATTTTTTAAGTGAACATTTGTAACTCAAATTTTGCTTCTGGGGGGTCCCTGGAACTAAATATTTTGAGATGGGGGGGGATCCTTCACATGAAAAAGTTTGAGCATCACTGACATGGAAACATAGGTTTCTTGGCACACATTTTCACGATTTTTCAAAAATAGCAGATCTACAAGCTCGCCCTTGTATATCTGCTATTTTTCAATAGTTAACATTCATGGGGGGCCCGCAGTGAATTCTTGTACCCAGGGCCCAGAATTTGGTGTGACGCCCCTGTCCGGCACCATATCAACTGTACATAGTCATAAACAGCGGTGGCTCCAGGGCCCATTGTAGTGCGTCCTTGGGCAAGACACTGAACCCCACGTTGCCTCCAATGAGTCAGTCGGTGTCAGCTTGCCACCATTGGTGTGTGAAGTGAGGACGCTGGCGTCGAATGTTCGCCGCTTCACTTTCCAATGTATGAATGATAGTGCAATAAGGATAGTTGGGTATCTTGATCATACAAATTCATTGTTTTTACAGTCACAGATTTTCAAATTTATGGACCTGGTCACATTTAGATCTATGCAGATGGTGTATAAAGCTCGGAATTCTTTACTTCCAAGAAACCTACAAAAAATGTTTAAAGATAAAGAAGAGGGAAGGTATGACCTAAGAAAGAAACAAGATTTAGAGCAACCTTTTGTACGCACTGTTCAAAGAAATATGTGCATTTCAGTCTGTGGTGTTCATTTGTGGAACGAGCTGCAGGAGGGGATAAGACAAAGACATGTATGAATCAATTTAAATATAAATATAAAAAAAGTATTTTTAATAGGTACAGAAATGAGGAGGGTATTTGAAATAGTTAATTATGGAAAGGATACTGAAGTTACGGTATGTGAAGTTCAAATGTGTGTGTTCATCTATTAGTTTTTTTGTTTTAACATGTATATATTTCTCACAAGATTTGTGTTAACACTGTATAAAATTGATATGAAGGGGTAGGATATTATAAGCATCAGTTTCTTCCTACTCCCATTCGAACACATTTATGTTTTATTGTTTGAGATGATTGAAATTGTTTTTATATTATATGTTTACTATTGTTTTTATTGTGATTTTGTATTGTATGATAAAAAAAATAAAAAATGAATGGACCATTGTACAGCGCTTTGAGTTCGCGACTTGCTTAGAAAAGCGCTATAAAAATGCAATCCATTATTATTATTATGTCACAGGGGTGGCCGTGGCTCAGGAGGCGGATCGGCCGCTTGGGAACCGGAAGGTTCCCGGTTTTGATCCCGGGCTCCCCCAGAGTTATAGTGTCCAAGTGTCCTTGAGCAAGACCCTGAACCCCTATTCCCTAGTGAATAGTAGCCTCGCGTAGCCAGGCTTACTCATCTGCGAAGAGAAAAGCCTGGTTGCGACCATGATACGGCATAGAACGGTGCTACTTCCACCGGGGAGAATTTCACCGGAAGTTGTCTTTTTTCGACCAATCACAGTGCGGTGTCGCTGAAAATCTATTCCCTCACACAGCAAGCAGCAAAAACATGGATTCCACCAACGTTACACGTTTCTACTAAACGCTTACATTTCTACTCAAGAGCGAGTTAACTTAGGAGCTGGTCAATGGAGCTATGTTTTGTTTCACCGGGGAGTGTAAACAGACTGCAACGCATGACCTGACTTCAGTTAACCTGCGGCACTTTTGTGACTTCCGGTGTCTACAGGTTCATTCCATTCACTTCGCATATTGTGCAGTGTTGTTTTTGACAGCAAATTTTGATTTAGTTTTAGTCATAGTCTTTTGAATAAAATGTAATTTAGTTTTAGTCTTAATTTAGTCACCTGAAAAGTTTTAGTTTTAGTCTAATTTTAGTCGACTAAATATCAGATTTTATGGTGACTAAATCTACAGTTGATTTAGTCAACTAAAATGTCTTTTGGCAGGCCTTGATGGCATCGTAATGACTGATTTTACACTTGATTGCGTGCTGGAAATAGCCGATCTACAAGCTCTATAGATCTCTCTATAGATCTACAAGATCTACAAGATCTACAAGATCTACAAGCTCACAACGCGTCGCAGCGCGACGTGTTGTGAGCTTGTAGATCTGCTATCTAACACCTATCTAACACCGAACATAGCAACCGAACATAAAAAGACTCTTCAGCACTAGTCCCTCCTTAACGTTTTAGTCTAGTTTTTATTTTGTTGACGAAATTGTCAATATATTTAGTCTTAGTTTTAGTCATCACAGCTTAGTTTTTATTTAGTTTTTATTTAGTTTTCGTCAGTGAAAAAAAAGCAGGCGACAAACATTTTTCGTCATAGTTTTAGTCGACGAAATCAACACTGATATTGTGGCCACAGCTTGTAGATCTGCTATTTTTCAATAGTCTAAAGCACAAAATAATGCGTAATAATGCGTTCCCATTCATGGGGGGCCCGCATGCAGTGAATCCTTGTACCCAGGGCCCAGAATTTGTGTGGCAACACCCCTGCACACACACTGTGCTGACATGGACAGCACGGCCGGCGCAGCACTCTGGACATAAAGGACAGACGTCACCCTTTCTCCTCGCCCAAGCTTTTCCTCCTTGTACCAATTTAGCCGAGCAAAGAGGGATCTGGTGAAGCAAAAAAAAAAAAAGAAGAAAAAAAGCCATTTAGATCTTATCTCCGCACACAATGCGCTCAGAAAAGGGGAAAGACGCAATTTGAGTTGACCTCTGAGATAAAAATCCGAGTAGCGTTATCGTCTCCGTCGGGTGGAAACCTCACATTATGTCCAAAACGGTTTACTTTTCAGGATTAAAATTTGAATAGGCCTATAGCTAAAGTAGCGAATCGATGAGCTCGAAGCGTGAGCTTGTGGATCTGCAACCTTTGGTGCTTTTGTGCAACATGGTGTTCTGATCAAGTAGTTCCTTTTGGTCAGGAACACTCACGTCAAAGTAGATTTCACCATTTATTGCAACAAACGGAATACAGTTAAACTTGGCGTTAAAGGGCTCCGCGTTCGGAGATGTCCACAGAATTTTGTACACGCACCCTTGCTAAGCAAAATCAGGGAACTTTAAGCAAAACCCCCATAGTTATACTGTACAATAGTAGTACAATAGCAATACATTAACATTATTAAGACTGAAGACTCACCTCTTCAGACTCCACCTAAACCCATGGCACTACTGTAACACTCATACATGAAACTAGTACGAATTTTTTAGGTTTTAGAAACTTTTTTTTACTTACTAGGTGCCTGGTCTACCTATGTTATTGTTTTTCTAGATTGATATTCCTATGCATTTGTTATATTGTTGTTGATGTACCGACATATTATAGTCCCCCCAGGAATCCGCGGAGAAAAATTCTTGATTCCGCGGAGAACAATCCTGATTCTGCGGAATTCTGTGGTGAACAATTCTTGATTCCGCGGACATTAAAAAACAACCTAAAATGACCAGTTATCAAGCTAAAAATGATATAGTTCTAATAATCAAGTAAAACCCTTCATGAAATAGCTACAATTAATTTTAATTAGGGGTTAGAATAATCAAATAATCATTTTTGAGAATATAAATCTAATATTAAATCTATTCTTTTTTTTAATTGTTATTGTTTTTAATAATTACTTTCTGTTGCAAAGACTATATTGTCATGCAAACCCTGCCCATAGTAACCACATTTTAGAGGATAGCCTACCTACTACCTAGTATGGGTGTAATATTTATTTATTCTCTTCTGCATTAGCATTGTTATTGCCAGGACCATAGACATAGAGGAACTATAGTTCAGGACACACTTTCTGTCAGGAACGAATGTGGGACCGGACCAATACAGCGTCAGTGCTAGCAGGAGGGAAGCTAAGCTATTCCCCCAGGCTCTGTATGAGGTGGCCATTGACCAGACCGTGTACACATCGTTTTATAATAGTAGTAATGACTACTCCCGCCGCTCTGCTGCCACTCGCGACCGTTATTCCGCGGACATCAGAAAAGTCCGCGAATGGCAGAGAAATCCGCGGGTGGTCGTGAATTCTGCGATAAATTCAGTTTTCGCGGAAACGCGGATTCCTGGGGGGACTAATATTATCTTGCTTATTATAGTGATGTATTACCTGCTTATTGTAAGTCGCTTTGTATTAAAAGTGCCTGCTAAATACCTAAACTGTACACTGTAAACTGTATTAGCTTGAATCAGCAGACATAAGATTGCAAGTAGATCCGAAGCTTCGGATCAAAGACGAGCAGAGCTATAGTGAATGCAAGCCGCGTTTACTGAGCGAGAGCTCTGATTGGATTAGACAGTGTGATGTAATGATCAGCAGAGCTGTGAATGAGGAATAGGAATAGGATCTGACTGACAGCTGATTACAGCTGAGGCGGGCGAGACTCACGTGTCCTGCATAAACTAACGCTATGCTTCATTTACTAAAGAAAACAAAAAGGTTGAATATGGAGATAGGAGGTTTCTGCCTCGTAGTGACGATAACATGAAGGATTTCAAAGCACGCTCGCCAGGCACGTGCACACATAGAGATCAAAGGGGGCTTGAGCCCCTGCCCTTTTACCTGTCTGTAAAAAGTGCCCTCTCCAGACCATGAATGTAGTTTTTTACTATGGTGAAAGAAATACAAACGCCCCCCTTTCCATGCCATACCTGAAGTCAGCATTCAAGAGAATGGCCTCGTCCAAACTCTCCTGAACTTGAATGCAGCATGTTGAAAGAATTGCCCTCTCTGTGTAGAAATCCATGCCGTTACGCCACATCTCCTCCAGTATTGACTTGCTTAGTTCAGCGTGGTATCAAGCACCGAAAATAGCCAACCTCCAAGCTCACAACGCGTCGCAGCGCGACGCGTTGTGAGCTTGGAGGTCTGCTATTTTTGATATTTTCACCGAAAAGCCCCTTTT
>NC_137812.1:15505553-15573053 GCF_963921795.1 Nannobrachium achirus
ACCGAAAATAGCCGACCTCCAAGCTCACAACGCGTCGCAGCGCGCCGCGTTGTGAGCTTGGAGGTCTGCTATTTTCAATATTTTCACCGAAAAGCCCTTTTCGAAATTTCAGCCCCTGCCTCTCTAACATTCTCTGCACGTCCCTGATGCTCACACAAGTGCACGCAAACACAGAGAGAGAGAGAGAGAGAGAGAGAGAGAGAGAGAGAGAGAGAGAGTGATGCCAGGACTAAAGTCACGTCATCTCGGGGAGACAAGAGGCCCGGAGTCTCCTCCCAGCATCCTGAGATGAGATTAGCACCCAGCAGCCCTGATGCTTTTATATACCAGTCAATATAGCATTCATCCACTGCTCCTGCTGCTGCTACTGCTTCCTGCTCCCAAGATTACATTAAACGCCCAAAATATCCCTCTGAATAGAAAGGGGCGGTGTGTGTGTGTGTGTGTGTGTAGGCAGGGGTGTCGCGTCAAATTCTGGGCCCTGGGTACAAGGATTCACTGCGGGCCCCCCATGAATGTTCTTCATAGCGGGAGAACTATTGTGCTTTAACTATTGAAAAATAGTAGATATACAAGCTCACAGCGCGGCACCGAGTGCCGCACTGCAAGCTTGTAGATCTGCTATTGTTTTTTTTTGTTTGTTTTTTAATTGTGAAAATTTGAATATTTCTAATCCTTCTAAGGTTTTTTGAAAAACCTATGTTTCTATGTCAGTGATGCTCAAACTCTTTCATGTGAAGGATCCCCAAAATGATATGTATTTGATATGTACACGGACCCCCATCTCAAAATATTTAGTTCCAGAGACCCCAGAAGCAAAATTTGAGTTATAAATGTTCGCTTAAAAATACACGTATATATATTCAAAGATTTGCACACATTTTCACAATTTTTCAAAAATAGCAGATCTACAAGCTCGCAGTGCGGCACTCTGTGCACTCTGTGCCGCACTGTGAGCTTGTTCATCTGGTATTTTTCAATAGCTAAAGTATAAAATAATTAAGCCCCCCCCCACCTTGGGCCCTATTAACCCAGTCCCACTTCCCCCCCCCCCCCCTTGTGACGCCCCTGTGTGTAGGTGTGTGTGTGTCTGCGTGAGAAGGGGTGATGGGGATAGAGTGTGAGACAAGTATGAGAGAGACAGATAGACAGACAGACAGACAGACTGCATAACGGGGGTGATAATGATCTAAACATGCACAGAGTGACAGGGGAATGGGAGGCAGATGGAGAGGATGACAGAGAGCAAGCGGGTGGGACACATATCGTCGTTGTCGGTTGAAAACCCTGTATGTCCAAAACCGTTCGTTTTGCATTCATCATTTTAAAAATGATGGCGAGGCGTTGTGTGCTTGTAGATCTGCTGTTTTCACTATACTTTTGTGCGACCGCCTTGTATGATGAAGCAGGGCTTTACTCTACGAAAGAAAGAACGTACAAATTTGAAACATGGATATACGAGGTTTCCGCTCGACAGCGACGATGTACATTATGCTGAGTGAGCGAGCGAAAGGGAGATAAAGCGAGAGAGAGATAGAGGGAGAAAGAGAGAGAGAGATAGAGAGTGTATTTGTTTGGGTGGGTTTACACAGAAAGCATGGCCGTCCCCTTCATGCGTCACTCACACTCACACTCAGTCAAGGACAAACAGAGACATGGAATCTGGGAAGGCAGATTGCGATCACGTGATCATTGTGTTAGCATGTGTGTGCGTGTGTGTGTGTGTGTATGCATAACACAGGAAAAGCGTGATCGCACTGTTTTGTTTGAGAGCGCTGCACGTGCGTTGCATCTGACTTGCGCACTACAGTTACAGTACAGTGCAGGACTGGACTGTGTGTGTGTGTGTGTGTGTGTGTGTGTGTGTGTGTGTGTGTGTGTGTGTGTGTGTGTGTGTGTGTGTGTGTGTGTGTGTGTGTGTGTGTGTGTGTGTGTGTGTGTGTGTGTGTGTGTGTGTGTGTGTGCGTGTGTGTGTGTTGTGACTCAGACAAATGGGTTTCCGGTTCTCTGGCACTCTCTCTCTCCTCTCCACGCCACCAAAGCGGCTCTCGCTCTTCCTGCAGGAAACACAACGATGTGCTGTTTTTGTGGGACCGTTTCTACACGCAGAACGACTGCTGCTTGGTACAACCTTATACTCTACTAGCGGACTATGCCTACTATTCTACTACTACTACTAGGCCTACTACTACTACTACTACCAGTAAGACTCCCTAATCGGGAGATAAGCGACCGTAGGTGGCTTATCTCCACAAATAGGGCAAAAATTTGTTTTTCCAAAATCTTCCTGATCCATGTTGATGACATGAGTGTAGACATGCTGTGTAGTGATATTCGTGATTTTAGGGCAAAAACTGTAGGAGCAGTGTCCACAAATGTGTTTTAAAAATCGGCCTGAAGGTGGCGCTAGAATAGGGCCATGTGAGAAATGAGGGGTGGGGTCTCCGCGTTGCCTTGGCGGACGAATAGGTACCGGCCCCGGCTCTCCCGGACGCTCCTAGGCCGAGTTAGGGCATTTTATGTGCGCTGCAGTGGCAGGGGGTCCTCCACTGGCGGCGCCACCACTTTTGCATCCGTTCTGGAGCACCAGGAGTCGGTGGTCCCCGGGAATTCCCCGTGAGCATCCCCGTTGGGGTGGTCATTTGGTCATTTTTGCACATTTGGTCATTTTTTACATCTGGGGGGGCTCCGGGGGTCCTTGGAGGTTGTAGTTTGGCAGGCAAGGAGTGTGTGTGTAAAATCTGGCATGGATCGGGTCAACGGGTGCGGAGATATAAGCAGGGAAAAAGTGTGACGTGTGAACACATTTGGTCATTTTTTACATCTGGGGGTCCCCCAGGGACCTGGGGGTCCCTGGGACTCCGGGGGTCCTTGGAGGTTGTAGTTTGGCAGTCAAGGAGTGTGTGTGCAAAATTTGTCATGGATGGGGGCAACGGTTGTGGAGATATGAGCAGGGCAAAAGTGTGACGGACTCACTGACTCACTCACTGACTCACTCACAGACAGCCGGTGGAGGTTTTGGTAGTAAATGCGACCTACGGTCGCAACTACTACTACCAGTAAGACTCCCTAATCGGGAGATAAGCGACCGTAGGTGGCTTATCTCCACAAATAGGGCAAAAATTTGTTTTTCCAAAATCTTCCTGATCCATGTTGATGACATGAGTGTAGACATGCTGTGTAGTGATATTCGTGATTTTAGGGCAAAAACTGTAGGAGCAGTGTCCAAAAATGTGTTTTAAAAATCGGCCTGAAGGTGACGCTAGAATAGGGCCATGTGAGAAATGAGGGGTGGGGTCTCCGCGTTGCCTTGGCGGACGAATAGGTACCGGCCCCGGCTCTCCTGGACGCTCCTAGCCCGAGTTACGGCATTTTATGTGCGCTGCAGTGGCAGGGGGTCCTCCACTGGGGGCGCCACCACTTTTGCATCCGTTCTGGAGCACCAGGAGTCGGTGGTCCCCGGGAATTCCCCGTGAGCAGCCCCGTTGGGGTGGTCATTTGGTCATTTTTGCACATTTGGTCATTTTTTACATCTGGGGGTCCCCCGGGGACCTGGGGGTCCCTGGGGCTCCGGGGGTCCTTGGAGGTTGTAGTTTGGCAGGCAAGGAGTGTGTGTGTAAAATCTGGCATGGATCGGGTCAACGGGTGCGGAGATATAAGCAGGGAAAAAGTGTGACGTGTGACGTGTGAGCACATTTGGTCATTTTTTACATCTGGGGGTCCCCCAGGGACCTGGGGGTCCCTGGGGCTCCGGGGGTCCTTGGAGGTTGTAGTTTGGCAGTCAAGGAGTGTGTGTGCAAAATTTGGCATGGATGGAGGCAACGGTTGTGGAGATATGAGCAGGGCAAAAGTGTGACGGACTCACTCACAGACAGACAGCCCGGGGAGGTTTTGGTAGTAAATGCGACCTACGGTCGCAACTAGTACCAGTAACACTCCCTAATCGGGAGATAAGCGACCGTAGGTCACTTATCTCCACAAATAGGGCAAAAATGTGTTTTGCCAAAATCTTCCTGATCCATGTTGATGACATGATTGTAGACATACTGTGTAGTGATTTTCGTGATTTTAGGGCAAAATCTGTAGGAGCAGTGTCCAAAAATGTGTTTTTAAAAATCGGCCTGGAGGTGGCGCTATATGGGAGAGATTCATGTTGATGGGATGAGTGTAGACATACTGTGTACCGATTTGCGTGATTTTAGGGCAACAATTGTAGGAGCAGTGTCCAAAAATGTGTTTTGCAAGAATCGGCCTCATGGTGGCGCTAGAAGAGGGCCATGTGAGAAATGAGGGGTGGGGTCTCCGCGCCGGCAAGGCGGACGAATAGGTACCGGCCCCGGCTGTCCCGGTCGCTCCTAGCCGGAGTTACGGCATTTTATGTGAGCTGCAGTGTAGGGGGTCCTCCACTGGGGGCGCCACTTTTGCATCCGTTCTGGAGCACCAGGAGTGGGTGGTCCCCGGGAATTCCCCGTGAGCAGCCCCGTGGGGGTGGTCATTTGGTCAGTTTAGCACATTTGGTCATTTTTTACATCTGGGGGTCCCCCAGGGACCTGGGGGTCCCTGGAGCTCCGGGGAGGTTGTAGTTTGGCAGGTAAGGAAGGTGTGTGCAAAACTTGGCATGGATCGGGGCAACGGTTGCGGAGATATGAGCAGGGCAAGAGTGTGACGTCTGAGGTGTGACAGACAGACTGACGGACTTACACTTTGTGCAGGGTTTGATAGTAAATGCGACCTACGGTCGCAACTACTAGTACTACCAGTAAGACTCCCTAATCGGGAGATAAGCGACCGTTGGTCGCTTATCTCCACAAATAGGCCAAAAGTTTGTTTTACCAATTATCAAGACATACGGGCAGTTGACAGTTTGCCATGGTTACTCATTGAAGTTGAATCTCCATATATGGAGATAACCTACGCATCACACTAAGTCTGACCTCACCAGCCCATATTTGGGCATGAGCAACTTATGTCTCCATATATGGAGATATGATGACATCACACAGTCCTCAGCCGATGATGTGGCGTGATGTCATACAATACACAAACGAGCCCTACAGTATAAAGGGGCAATTCTTGCCAGGAAAGAAGCATTTCTTCGACTCAGACCTTATCGCCAGGGTTGGCTTATAGCAGCTGTCGGTAGGACCATATATGGATTCTGTTAGTGTGGATCTCCTAACAGGGCATCATCTGGGATACAATCCCTTTTATGCCCATATATGGAGATCCCTAACAGAATCCCTTTCATGCCCATATATGGAGATCCCTAACAGAATCCCTTTTATGCCCATATATGGAGATCCCTAACAGCATCCCTTTTATGCCCATATATGGAGATCACTAACAGCTAACAGAATCCCTTTTATGCCCATATATGGAGATCCCTAACAGAATCCCTTTTATGCCCATATATGGAGATCCCTAACAGAATCCCTTTTATGCCCATATATGGAGATCCCTAACAGAATCCCTTTTATGCCCATATATGGAGATCCCTAACAGAATCCCTTTTATGCCCATATATGGAGATCCCTAACAGAATCCCTTGTATGCCCATATATGGAGATCCCTAACAGAATCCCTTTTATGCCCATATATGGAGATCCCTAACATAATCCCTTTTATGCCCATATATGGAGATCCCTAACAGAATCCCTTTTATGCCCATATATTATGGAGAAATCCCTGCTCTGAGTATCTGACATCAGTGTGATGTCACCTGTTTATGCCCATATATGGAGATCCCTGCTCTGCGTATCTGGTTGCTATGGTAAACAGTTGGTTGCTAGGGTAAAAAAACATGGTTGCTATGGTAAACAGTTGGTTGCTAGGGTAAACAGTTGGTTGTTAGGGTAAAACCATGGTTGCTAAGGTGGTTGCTAACGTACACTAACAGACCAGCAACAACAGACTGTTGCCACAGCAACGTACACAAAGGTTTGTGTACACATGTGGTGTGATGTCATACTGATGCGGAGATATGAGCAGGGCAAAGGTGTGACGTGTGACGTGTGACCGACGGACGGACGGACGTCAGGGAGCAGTTTACTATGAAAACCTCCACCGGCCGGCCGTCGGTCGGTCGGTCGGTCGGTCGGTCGGTCGGTCGGTCACACGTCACACGTCACACCTTTGCCCTGCTCATATCTCCGCATCAGTATATAGGGCTTGTTTGTCTATTGTATGACATCACGCCACATCATCAGCTGTGGACTCTGTGATGTCATCGTATCGCATCAGTATATAGGGCTTGTTTGTTTATTGTATGACATCACGCCACATCATCAGCTGTGGACTCTGTGATGTCATCGTATCTCCATATATGGCCATCTCCGTATATGGAGATATAAGTCGTCCATGCCCAAGTATGGGCTGGTGAGGTCAGACTTTGTGTGATGCGTAGGTTATCTCCATATATGGAGATTCAACATTCCAGGCAATGCTCTCTTCCCTGGTGAGAATTGCCCCTTTATATAGGGCTTGTTTGTGTATTGTATGACATCACGCCACATCATCAGCTGTGGACTCTGTGATGTCCTCGTATCTCCATATATGGCCATCTCCGTATATGGAGATATAAGTCGTCCATGCCCAAGTATGGGCTGGTGAGGTCAGACTTTGTGTGATGCGTAGGTTATCTCCATATATGGAGATTCAACATTCCAGGTGTAACTATGGCTACCCGTATGACGTGAGAGGTGGAGGTTGTGATATTTGTGGAGATAAGCGACCAACGGTCGCTTATCTCCCGATTAGGGAGTCTTACTGGTAGTAAACTGCTCCCTGACGGTCGCAACTAGTACTACTACTAGTAAGACGCCTCGAGGCATGACATGGCGCCATGTCTTGGCCATCTGGCCAGCGATGTATATCAATGACATCAGGGATCTCCATATATGGGCATAAAAGGGTTTCTGGCATCAGAAGTGATCTCCATATCTCCATATATGGGCATAAAAGGGATTTGTTCCCCCTGGCATCACAGGGATCTCTCTAACAGGGCATCATCTGGGATACAATCCCTTTTATGCCCATATACGGAGATCTCTGCTCTGAGTATCTGACATCACTGTGATGTCACATTGATGTGTAAGGGGGACCACAGTGTCAGGCGTTACCCATCCGGACGGACAAGTAGGGACAAGCTGTGACGGTTCTGATAGTAACTGCGACCTACGGTCGCAACTACTACTACTACTACTATTCTACTAAGACTACTATTATACATTCTACTGCTACTACTGCTACTATTGCTGCTACTACTGCTGCTGCTGCTGCTGCTGCAATTCCTGCAGGATGCCATTAGCTTAGGCACGACTACTGTAGCAGCTCATTGCTATTTTATATGCAGAGGGCACACTGACCACAGGAAGATGCAGTCTCTGTCACTGTGACACACACACACACACACACACACACACACACACACACACACACACACACACACACACACACACACACACACGGCACAGATGTACCGTCCTTACACTGTACCTCGACAGCGTGACTCACCCACCCAGCCAGCCAGCCAGCATCCCACCCTCCCTTCCTCATCTTCTCTCTCTCCCTCCATTCCTCTCTCTCTCCCTCCATCTCTCATTCTCCCTCCTCTCCTCTCCTCTCCTCTCCTCTCTCCTCTCCTCTCCTCTCCATACAGTTGCTAAGTCAGCACATTTATCTCACGTCTGCCCTCTCTGTCCATGCATGGCCTTGCCATGCATGGCAAGGCTCTCTCCCCTCTCTCTCTCTCTCTCTCTCCCCTCTCTCTCTCTCTCTCTCTCTCCCTCTCTCTCTCTCTCTCTCTCTCTCTCTCTCTCTCTCTCTCTCTCTCTCTCTCTCTCTCTCTCTCTCTCTCTCTCCCTCTCTCTCTCTCTCTGTCTCTCTCATTGTCTCTCATGTCTCCCCTTTCTTTGCAGAAATGTGCAGGCGTACGTGCTTGCGTACGTCATCTCTCACTCACTCACACACACACACACACACACACACACACACACACACACTGACATGCACTGCACACACTTTGAAGAGGCAGATGCAAATGCAAATGCAAATGCAAATGCAAAAAAAAAGAAAAAGAAATTGCAAAGAGCGTCCTGATCAGCAAAAGGTCCTGAAGCCAATCACTCTAATGAGTCCCTGTGGGAGTGTGCATGCGTGCGTGTGTGTATGTGTGTGGTCAAGTGAGTGTGTGGGTGCTTGGCTTGAATGGGCACGCATGCATATTTGTGTGTTTGGCGTTTACACATGTAAATGTGTGCCTGCGTGTGCTTTCGTACAATGTGTGAGTGCGTGCGTGTGTGTGTGTGCGCGTGTGTGTGTTCTGAACATTTCCCTGCGTGCGTTTGCAATCCTGTCATGTCTGAACTCTGAAAGAATTGGTCGATCTATGAAGCCTAAACAGGCATGTGCTGTGCTGTGCTGTGCTGTGCTGTGCTGTGCTACTGTACTGTACTGTTCTGTTCTTCTGTCCAGGTTTCTCCATTTAGAAGCGAGGCTGGTTGTTCTCTTTCATCCTCGTGTGCCTTTGATGTGCGCTGTGGGGCCCTGGGCCGTCCAGACAGAAGCTCAGGGCTCTGGTCCCACATGGGCCCTCAGCCATGTTCCCTTACTAACCTTACAAAGCCTCTCGGCTGAATGGCTTTTAGCGCTCGCTGTCCAGGGGGACAGGGCCGACACAAAGAGACATGAGGAGTGATGTGGCTTCAGTGAGAATGTTTTTTTTTTAAAGGCATTGGAAAATATGGTTGCATAATAGTTTGCTGCTTCATGTCTATATACTGTATCATCATTGTCGGGTTTAACCTTGCATGTCCAAAACCAGTCGGTTTGTATTTATCGTTTTAAAAATGATTTAAAATAGTGAAAATATATTATATTTTCACTAGTTTTGTGTGACTTGTATGATGAAGCAGGGCTTTACTTTATGAAAAAACATGCAGATTTGAAACTTGAAGATACAAGGTTTCTGCCCGATTGCCCGATTGCTGACTGCCCTAATCCTACAGTACATTCATCTGCTCATACAGATGGCCCTTATTAGAGGATCTTTGTAATACAGTATTAAACTGTATGGTTTCAAGCCCACCTTGAAACCAATTGGGACTCACGTGTAGGGTTGGGTACCGAAGTCGGTACTTTTATTGGTATCGAATGCATGGCGTCGGTACTATCGAGTATCGGTTCACGTAAAAACAAACGGTACCTCGTTTCGATACTCTTGAACGTACCCGTGGCCGGTCGCATCCGTAACAACATTGAATTGCTTTAGTAAACTTGCGTAGTTGCGTTACTGTGAAAATGGCCCACAACTGAAAACATCCGATGATCCAACGTCTATGATCTCCGGCTGTGACACTGTGTGAGCATCGATCATCACCTCTCCCCAGTCCCCACGCTAACGCTATGGACAAGAGCTACTCTTCCCCATAACCTCTCCCCCTCTCCGCTCGCTGCTCTGTCTGGCTTTCACCCTTTCCGTGTTGAAGAAGTGAAAGCCTTTTTCTGTGTCGTATAAAAAAAAGAATACAGTCCCAGGAGAGATGTGTAGTATGGCGGTACATGTGTCTTTAGTTCCGACCGTCTAGAAAAAGTAATTGATCGGTTGAAACAAACGTTTTACGCATGTTTGTGTTTGTTTCGCCAGCGCAGGGCAGACACCCTGCCGCTGTGTAACTCCATGCTGCACGTTCATGTATGCAGTAGACGCGAACGCGCATTCGCGTTCAATGGAGTTGCATTCAGCAACGCAAATTGTTGATGTGAGGTTTAAGAAAAAAGAGAAGCAAGGTTTTATTGTCACTACTCTGGGACAAGAAGCAAAATGCAATGTTGTGATCGAGGTGATGATAATAATAATAAGAAAAACTAAGATAGGGTAAGAAGATGATGATGATAACAATAATAGTAAAAATAATAAACCGTCAACAGTATAGCCATAGAATAGCTGTATAAAGAATGTGTTCTATGCAGACAAACACTTGTATATAAAATAGCAGCCATAGTAACAGTAATAGTAGTCCCATCAACTACAGCCTACTACTTGACATGAAAATGGCTGTCTTAGGCGGCCTTAATAACCTATTGTGGTGTGTAAAATAGCCTATAGAAAAAAGTTAATAATAATAATAATAAATAAAAAAGTATCAAAAACAGTATCGAAACAGGTATCGTATCGATTCCCAGGTATCGAAAAAGGTATCGTATCGATTCAGAGGTGAACGATACCCATCCCTACTCACGTGGGGCCCACCTAAGGCCCCGGTAGAACCCATTTAAAGCCCACATGGGCAAACCCAGTTAGGACCCTCCTGGGTCCCACATTAGATAGCCTAGTTGGGGCCCACCTCTGGCCAGGGTATTGGGGCCCATATAGCTCGGCCCACCTTGAAACCATGGCGATGGGTTGTGTGCTTGTCGATCTGCCATTATCAGCAAAAGCTTTCCCCGCAATAACAGAAAACTGAAAAGACACTAGCATAGAGCACGCAGCCCTGAGGCACTCCGCTGACCCGTAATGGGGTTTAAGTGGTTAAAGTACAGTGCTGAGAGCCTGTCGTTATTGGACAGTAAACCCTGCTGGAGTCATGGAAGTATAGTGGTCTGGTCCCCTTCAACCCTGAAGGGATTTATTCTACAATAATGACCGGCTCACTGTATAAGTTAAGTTATTACGGGCTACTTATGAATGAAATAATTTGACACAGAATATTGATTTGAAAATGAATAGTGAGCAGAGGTGTGCTATTCGGCGATCTGGGAACCCATTTGGTAAAAAAAATAAGAAAAAAGCCAGATGGATTTTTGTCTCTGGTGGCACGGCCTACTTTTCTGGGGGTAAAACAGGAGCTAGGTTTGTCTCCTCCCCCTTTCTTAGTCCACATCCTCCCGGGGTGCTTCTGTGTTTACTCCTAGTAACAACAACATTACATTACCTTACAGTTTCAGCCAATCAGGCGAGAGTACCCATTTATCAGCCTCAATTTTGTAGTGTTTCAGCTCCAATTTTGTCTACAAATGTTTTATTTGAGTCATCACTTCCAGTTTCACTTTTAGTTTAATCTGTATCCTCATGTGAGTTTCAGTTCTCGATGCTGAGTGGACAATATTGGTAGCCTGGGCTCCAAATTATTTCACTCCGCTTTACAGTCTGGAAAGCCTCCTATATCTCTGTGCCCAAACGAGTGAGAATGACTTGTGGCTTCTGATCGGTCTGTAAAAGGGGCGGGACCAGTGTTGCCCAATGTAAAACTTGAGTCCTGTCCTTCCTGACTTGCCTACGGTACGTGATGAAAATACGAGTCCAATGTTGACCCTGGCCAGACTGTGAAGTGAGAAAAAGACGAACGTAGCAAATCAGGCTGGATTCCAGGCTACCAAAATTAGTATCCCGACCCGAAAACACATTTTCTGTTTACTCAAGAACTGTATAGACACGACTCCTGTTACTGAACAAACACTCCATACGTAGCAATGAGTACTACCAGAAAATAGAGCTATTCAACACTTATTTTAACCAATAAATATCACTTACCCTAGCTTTAATCATGCCTCCTCCTCTCAGTTCTCTCCTACTAATGATGACACTGAAGCACAAAATGAAGTGTCAGCGTTAGTTCATGCTGGACATGGGAGTCGTCCCGCCCAGCTGTAGTCAGCTGTCAGTCAGCTCTGTTCTCATTCCTCATTCTCATATCTGCTGGTCATTACGTCACATGACTGCCATACTCCAATCAAAGCTCTCAATCAGTACGGAAGGCTCCTTTAAATACGGCTTGCTTTCTCTACCTATGCTTGGTTTCCAAAGCTTCGGAATCATTGCTAGTAGTTGCCTCCTCCACCCCAGCCTCCACCTTTGCACGATCAGTCTGGCTAAGCTCAAATACTTGTGATTGTCTAATTAATGTCAATGTTGTTGAGCTCAAATACTGTGATTTTGACTTTAGTTACATGTCAATGTATTTCTATTGTGCTCCTATTGTATCCCTATGGGGGGTATTGCTTAGCGTTCCCTGATTTTGCTTAGCATGCTCAAAAAGCACGCACAAAATTCAGGGAACATCTAAGAACGCGGAGCCAAGATTAACTGTATTCCATTTATGCAATAAGTGGTTAAATCTACTTAGACGTGAGTGTTCCTGACTAAACTGTGTTTGTGAGCTTGTAGATCTGCTATTTTTGAAAAATCGTGAACATTTGTGCAAGTCTTTGAATATTTCAAATCCTTATAAGGTTTTTCGAAAAACCCATATGTTTTTTAAGTGGTGCTCGAACTTTTTCATGTCAAGGACCCCCAAGATGATATGTATTTGGCCACGGACCCCCATCTCAAAATATTTAGTTCCAGGGACCCCCCAGAAGCAAATTTTCTGTTACAAATGTTTGCTTAAAAAATACATATATTCAAAGATTTGAACACATTTTCACGACTTTTCAAAAATAGCAGATGTACAAGCTCGCAGCGTGGCACTCGGTGCCGCGCTGTGAGCTTGTAGATCTGCTATTTTTCAATAGCTAAAGTATAAACCAGTTGGCCTGGGCTGTCCCTGCTCTACCTCATACCGTACCTCATCACAGCTCAGAGCTCAGCCAGCAAACACTGGCACATCTCCTGCCGTAATGATTTCCAGCCTGTCACTTTGACCTGTGTTGTTGTTATGGAGTGGCTGGCGGAAAGATTAATTTGATCTTATATAAGAACGGAACAGAACCTGCTGCCTCCCCTTGACCCGTTAAAAACAGCCGTTCCCCAAAAACCTGTGAGCCGTGAGGAAATTATTATTACAAACTGTCGGGCCAACAAATAAATGACAAAACAGGGGGCCTATATAATAGCCAATGAGGGAGCAGCATTCTCGGTGACAACACCACCAACAAGTGCAACCTGATATAAATAATGTAAAGGCCATTGCTCTGCTTTTGTTTGCTAGATTGTTGTTGTTATTATCATTATTATAGTTGTGATTATTGTGTATTATTTGGCATTATAGTAGTTCATTATAGGTTCATTTGCTAGTTAGTTGATTGATTAATCACATGATTTCATGGGCACCTACATAGGGCACGTCTGGCCTGGCTGATTGGCAGCAAGTGCATAAATAAGCCTGGTGATGAGGGGTTGGGTATGCACCTGGGTGGACAAAAAGGTTTCTACCAGAGCCAGAGAGAACAATACCAGTCCAGGGAAAAAGCTGTTTGTACCAATGCACTGTCTATATGAAGTTAAGTAAAATATGCAAACCAAGTTCAACCTGTAGACAATGTTCTTCTTCATGCCTGCGTATAACCAAGTCTGGGTGCATCAGTGAGTTTTGATTGAGTTTGTTTGGAGCTGACAAAACTGCACTTACAAATAACAAGGCGCAAGTTGTCACCTCGACAGAGTGCCAACTTCGTCCGGATTGGAACCGCCAGGTTCCCAGTTCGATACCGGTCTCCCCCTGAATTAGTATCGAAGTGTCCTTGAGCAAGACACTGAACCCCCAATTGCAGGTTGGTGGTGCCTTGCATGGTTTCCTCCGCCATCGGTGTATTCATGTGTGTGAATGGGTGAATATAATGCACAATCTATGTAAAGCGCTTTGGATAAAAAGCACTATATAAATGTACGATTTGACTTTTTCTTTTTATATATATTTTTTATCCCATGTTTTTTTGCAACCCATTTTTCTCACCCGGTGACTACCTAACTTGTAGTCCTGGTTTCCGCTCTCCCCCTGCCGCGCCAGGGGACATTGGGGAGCACCCGGCTGGCTAGGGGGAGGTAGTATAGAAACCAGGACTACTGCATGTTTTTGTGTGAGGGCCTATGCCCAAGGAGACACGGGGAGAACAAGCAAACTCACCACAGAAAGGCCCTATCGCTAACCCCACCTAGGGTGTGGGTGCTGATGACGCGGGTGGAAGAACACGCCCCCAGCGCCCACAGCTTCCCCCGGCGGGAATCGAACCCAGTACCTTTGAGCTGTGAGGCGAAGTGCTAACCACTGCACCACCGTGCCCCTCTTGAATGGTCTTTCTATACCAACTGCATCATGAAGAAGAAAGCACAGCTGAGACTGAACTCTCCGAGGCGTCTCAAACGGTTTGGTACCAGACTCTCCCAGTACCAACAACAACAAGCTCAAACCAAAACAAAACAAAGTGCTCGCCGCGAGCCACGCTGGGATACAGTCCTTCTCCATCACTTTGGCACACACTGGGACGCTGCAATATTAATCTGCTTAAATACATTCAAACGCAAGGCAATTTCATTTCTAAAGGACTGAATCATTTATTTTTTTTTTACAAACAGCCTCCAAACAGAAACTCCAGACATTAATAAAAGAACCAAACATCCCACCTACACCAAACATCCCACCTACTGTCTCGCCCCAAGCAAAACAAGAGAGAGAGAGAGAGAGAGAGAGAGAGAGAGAGAGAGAGAGTGACAGGGGTGTTGCACCAAATTCTGGGCCCTGGGTACAAGGATTCACATTTTGTGCTTTAACTATTGAAAAATAGCAGATATACAAGCTCACAGCGTGGCACCGAGTGCCGCGCTGCGAGCTTGTAGATCTGCAATTTCTTTTTTAATCGTGAACATTTCTTTGAATATTTCAAATCCTTCTAAGGTTTTTTGATAAAGCTATTTTTCTATGTCAGTGGTGATTTTTCATGTGAAGGACCCCCAAAATTATATGTATTTGGCCACGGACCCCCATCTCAAAATATTTAGTTCCAGGGACCCCCCAGAAGCAAATGTGCGCTTAAAACATACATTTATTCAAAGATTTGCACACATTTTCACAACTTTTCAAAAATAGCAGATCTACAAGCAGTGCGGCACTCAGTGCTGCGCTGTGAGCTTGTATATCTGCTATTTGTCAATAGCTAAAGTATAAAATAATTAGGGCCCCTCCACCACCTTGGGCCCTAGTAACTCAGTCCCACTTCCCCCCCTTGTGACACCCCTGGAGAGAGAGAGAGAGAGAGACAGAGAGAGACAGAGACAGAGAGAGAGAGAGAGACAGTGCTGTAAACAAACATGAACACATCAGTGTTTATCGACGAGGGTGTCTTCATCAGAGTTTCATGCAGAGCAGTCAATGCCTGGGTTTTTTAAGCAATCAATGGCATCACTCCAACAAGAAACAACACACTGGCAACACCAAAAAGAAAAATGGAAAGAAATATAACCAGTAAGACTCCCTAATCGGGAGATAAGCGACCGTCAGGTCACATGTATACACTGGGAAAAGTGGGAAAAGTGTGACTTGTGACGTGACAGACTACATGTATTCTCTCTGTATGAGGCTGCGGACCCCCAAACGGTTCACATGTATTGAAGATTTTTCACAAAATAGCAGATCTACAAGCTCACAAAAATCGTCCCAAATAACTAGAATGTGACATGGGCCTTGTTTCCCAAAGCGATTTTAGCCCTTCGTAGCTTATGCATGGTCCTAAAGACCAAGCCCTTACCGTCATGTTCCTGGGTTTACTTGGGTTCGGCCAGAGCGACTTACAGTATTTAGCCCCCTGCAACTGCTGTACACCAACATTCAGATTTCACAAACAAAGTGCTTAATGAAGTCTCACACCTGTCTAAATACGGTACGGCATCCTATAATTACCCGTATCCTCCATGTTCTTTAATAAGAAGCCTTTTTATCCGATCGATCCATAGATGGGGTTGGTGCGCATGGGGAACACCAGGAAATACAAGGAAACAGAAAACGATCGGATAAAAAGGCTTCTTATTAAAGAACACAGAGGATAGGGGTAATTATAGAATGCCGTACCCTATATTTAGACAGGAGTGAGACTTTATTAAGCACTTTGTGAAATCTGAATGTTGGTGTAGTTGTAGGGGGCTATAAATATTAAAGTCGCTCTGCCCGAACGCATGTAAACCCGGGAACATGATGGTCAGGGCTTGGTCCCTACGACCATGTGTGAGCTACGAAGGGCTAAAATCTCTTTGGGAAACCCGGCCATTGTCAGTCTGATCTGGTGTGGGTCAGGAGCGGACAGATAGTGTATACCTGAACTAGAAATACTGTTCCTATGAAACAGTGTGGGCTCGCTCGTGACTATACTCTGCAGCGTGCTAACTGTCATGTGAGGCTCAATCAATACTCCAGCTAACACCACTCCCAGATTTTATTTTCCACCAATTGCGCCTCACTGGCCAACGGAACACGATATGCGGCGGAAATAATGACGAAACCATAGTGTTTTCGCCTTTGAACTGTCTGCGGCGGAACTCACTATATAAATAATGAGGATAACTTAGTGTTCTCGCCTTTCAGGCGAGCCCACAATAAAGAAAGGCACTGGAGCAACTCGGATGATCGAAGCCTTTTGCTTTAATAGAACGGGGATTAAGGCAAACATAACAACAACGTTTCCATGTCAGATCACATCTCCGTCAGGTCGAGTGTCAAGAGATCCCCAAGTGGTGTTTCATTTGAACTGCCATTTTTCTTCATTTTCTTTTCTCTAACACCTTGTCTAAAGCTCCGCTGTAGACTGACCTCCATTCTGCACAGCCTGCAGCCCTCCTGCAGCCTGTCCCCCAGCTTAGAGGAAGGTAATGGGATTGGCAGTGGGGAGTGGATATCATTGACCAGGTTGTCCCCCTGCCATCTGCCCCTGGCTGACACTTTCTTTGTCCAGTCCTACACCCTGGCACTCGGCTCCAGTACAGTATACGTTGTCTCCGGACGGGGACATCATTGCAATGATGAACGCAATGCCGGGTAACTAGGGATGGGAGGATAACCTTGTTTCAGGAGACGATCACTAGGTTTAGGTATACTTTATTTAGACAAGAATGGAGGCAGCAAGCAAGCATCACAGCATGGCATACAGTGAACACTACTATGACGACAGCATAATATCTATAGCCTAAGTAAGAACACACAGCATGTCCAAAACCATTCGTTTCGTATTTATCATAAAAAAAAGTGATTTACTGTAGATCTACTATTTCTTGGTGAAGAGGTTTGGCGTAGAAGGAAACAAAGGGCAGACCGACTGCAGAGCCACCTCAGGTCCATTTCCATTAATACTGCAATGTAGAAATACTCTTACAAGTAAAAGTACAGAATTCACAACATTTGGCTTGAATAAAAGTACAAAAGTATTGGTATCAAAATGTACTTAAATACCAACAACATTTATTATCATTATGCAGAATGTACACCTTCAATTTCTCAAGTGGTACATTTTCATATTAATGTATATAGGGCCGAAGTGGTTAATGTATGTTTTTTTATAACTTTGTCTTTGTTAAAGATTGCACCTCCATATAACAAACACAATAACAGAAATAAAAAAAAAACAATACCATTGGGTATGTTTTAATAATCTAAATCTAGTAACTAACGGTATATACTAAGTAACTATTTGGTTTTCAAATAAGTGTAGTGGAATAAAAGTTGCCTCTGAGATGTAACGGGGTAGAAGTAAAAGTATAGGACATTGGAATACTCCAGAAAGGAAAACAATATATATCTCAAAAATTGTACAGAGTAAATACTTTGTTCTTAGTTACTTCACCCCACTGTATTTCAGGGTCTAGTGATTAATGTCCAACACGCAGCCTGGTTCCAAGCACATGAAAGAGAGTTTGTTGGAACAAAGGAATTGCTGATGTGCTTGTTGTCAGAGATCTAACAGCTGCTACTGCAACCGAAGCAGCACAATGCAGTAATGCACAATTAGTATATTTATTTAATGACTAGATGTTCAGGCAGGCCGCTATCCGCCCATATATTCAGCATACTTGTTGTAGTGCACTTTTGTGTTGAGCTACAGTAACCAAGAGTGGCAGTGCCAGTGGCTGAATGCTATTTCAAAGCAGCCACGTATTCTTCTGCGTTACTGTGGCAGTGGCCGCACGATATTTCAAAGCATCCATGTACAGTATTCTACTGCCTATAACGTTGTCCTAGTATGAGCAAACAGGGGAAGGGGATCAACGTCACGTGATTCCCTTTTTTGGCCCGGTGAAAACTCTAATGTACCGGTATGTCTCAAAGAATATGACTATCATCAGAATCGTGGAAAGTTTAGTATATTTGCTGGTTACATTTTCATTCTGTTCACAATCGGTGGTTATTGCAATTAGCTACACTAGGCCTACTATAGAGGGTATGTACGTCCACTGGGACCCGCCCCCCTAATCTAGACTGAGTGGCAAAACATTGAGCAGCATGGAGCATTGGAGTTTGGAAGAGCTAGTTGCAAATCACTCAACGGCCCTGCATACCACCTGTTTCTAATTTGCACATAATGCAGGAGGCAGCAGGATGTTGTGTTGTTGAAAACGAGTGCTTCCAAACTCTGACACTTGGAAAAATAAAAACCTGCACAGAATGTCTTGACAGAAAGTAGCTCATAACATGCCTATGGTGGATTTTTATGAAACAAAAACTTTGCAGATAGAAAGAGGATAATTCAAGCTTTCAGTACAGCTGCAATGTTGGTGAGTTAACTTTGTTTAATACAATCAGATAGGACTTTTCTGTTTGGATGTATGGGCTGTCAATGGCAGAAATTAGTTGCCACTCAGTAGGCGTGTTCCCACATAACTTCTAGCAACAGTGATGTCACGCGCATACCCTCTATACTTCACCAAATGTTGCGATATGATGAAATAAACCCATGAACTAAGTAATAATGTGTATGTTCCGTTAAGCAATTCCAATAGTGAAACTGTGTTGTTTTCACCCGGTGAAGGAATGCCGGATTCGACCAAGCCCTGAAAAGAGTGTCTCAAAGAATCAGATGTCAGGGAATATTATTGTCAAATCTGGGAATAAATTCCTTACCAAGAAATGTCTTCACCAATGTGTTTGTAAAGTAACGCATCCAACAAAGTTTGAAATTCAAAATCCCTATAGGGGAATTTTTGACAGCTGTTGAAAGTCAGGGTCCAATTCACTTAATATACACTATACTATACTACAGGAAAAAATACATTGATCAAACTAGGGTCTTTTCATGATTCTGAACGATATCATGATAGGCTATGTTTCTAGGTTTTCTACTGGTTCTACAGAGTGAAGACCCTGTCCCTCCAGCCAATAGCATTCATTTGATGCATTGCTGTGTTAATTTCTGGAGCGGATATAGAAAAATGACATACTTGCAATAGATGAAAAACAGGTTACCATGCATACTGTAAAAAAGAAATTGACATTGTGACGCCATGCATTGGTTTCTACAGTACAGACCGTAAATTAAGCCTGTTTTTCAGCTATTGCAAGTCTGTCATTTTTCTATATCTGCTCCAGAAATTAACACAGCAATGAATCAAATGAATGCTATGTCATTAAGTCGAACACCCTTTGGATCGACCACCAAACTCTAACCCAAACCATAATCCTAACCTCAGTAAAACTATGCCTAACCCTAACCCAAAACCTAACCTCAGTAACTGTGACGCGGGTGATTATATAACCTGCAGACGCTCGTGCGTGATTATCTAACCTGACGACGCTGTTTGACCCAACGGGAGTTCGACCTATGGGGCAGTCCCCCTATGCATGGCTGCAGTGACCGTGACACTGTGGCCACAGTTTCATTTATGCATATTTAATGAAGCATAGCTTAGCTGCCTCCTCCATACCAGCCTCCACCTTTTGCTCTGAATCTGGCGTATGCTCAAATACTTGTGATTGTGTGTCTGCTGATTCAAGCTAATATGTCAATGTATGTGTGAATGTTATTGTACTACTATTGTATCCCTAAGGAGGGTTTTGCTTAAAGTTCCCTGATTTAGCTTAGCAGGCCTGCATGTACAAAATTCAGGGAACACCCCCGAACGTGGAGCCCTCTAACGCCAAGTTTAACTGTATTCCATTTGTTGCAATAAATGGTTCAATCTACTTTGACGCAGCGGCGGCTCCATAGAATTGTGACTGGGGAGGCTATGGGGAGGCTATGGGGGAGCTGGCTTTTTTAGAGCGGGGGCTAATTCATTTTGACAACAAACAATACACTACTAATAATTATGACAAACGAGATTCTCTTGCTTAGGGTATGGAATAGACCAGATCATTGGCAGATCCCAGCTCCAAATCTGAGGACTGTAGGTATTTGGGTAGGGTTTTTGTGAGGCTGAAGATGCTTTCCAGCATAAAAGGTATGATTTTATAGTATGGTTTACATAGAAAGAGCTTGCTTTGACGTAAGTGTTTCTAAACAATCACCTAAGAAAGTTAAGTACACACACACACACACACACACACACACACACACACACACACACAGGCCACCATGCTCGTCTGGGGAGGGGAGAGGGGGGGGGGTGTTGTCCTCCTCCATCTCCCTCTAGGGGGCACCCTGAAATAACAACCCCCCCAACCCCCCTCCCCCTCCCTCTTTTCCGCGCCAAACGCTATATAGCGGGCTCCCTGGGGTGCACTGCCACCACCACCACACGTTGTTTTATTTTACCCCTCCTTCAAACGCCGCTGGTCGTCTCCCATCTTTGATATGATTCCATCTCCGTTTTTAACTGGCTCGCCCAAGGACATCTGTCACTGACAGGAAAGAGCGTGTAAAAACCGGGGGAGTGTTTTAGAGGAGGAGGAGGAGGAGGAGGAGGAGGAGGATGGTGCTTCTCCGCCTGGCAGAGAAAAAGATATTATTTAGAAGGGAAAAAGATGGAAGAACCACAGCTGCTAGATGCACAAATAAATGGTTTCTCACAACGCCTCTCTCTGTCTCCGTCTCTCTCTCTCCCTCCCCCTCAAATCTCTCCCTGTGTCCCTCTCTCTCTCTCTCTCTCTCCCTCTCTCTCTCTGTCTCCCTACCTCCCTCCCCCTCAAGTCACTTCCCCGCTGTGTAGCCTGTACCATGTGTGCGTAGGTGTTGTTAGTTCCTATGGCGATGCCAGTCCTTCCAAGATCGACCCATGTCCTCCTTCTTTGAGAGGACTGACTACTGCTGCCTCATTAATTAGGCATGCACACACACACACTCACACACACACACACACACACACACACACAGACATACAGACATACACACACGCACGTGCAAGTGCACACATACGCGGCACATGCGAGACACAACGCGCAGATGGGCATTATTTCCGTGACATGCACTCGATATACATATTTTATTCCTTCTGTGCATTTTGTGATTTTTGTTTAGCACATCTGAAAGAGTCGTCATGTAATATGCAACAAGGTGCTTTTCCAGGGTGCTATAGAGAGATTTTACTCCCCAAATCTATAAATTATACATTTATTATGCATGCGCGCGGCATACATATACGGTGGCCCCTCTCTCTGTCGGACGGAACCCTCACATGTCCGAAACTGTTACTTTCTCAAATTCAAAATTCGCGCCGCGTTTCGAGCTTGTAGATCTGCTCAGGGACGTGCTGGCCATTGGGAAAAGCGGGACAACTCCCGAACGGCCGGTTCATTCCCGGACGGTCCAGGCCGGCCATTAGGAAAAGAAATTAAATAAAATGTCGTTCCATATTGGGGGCTGGGCAGCCCGCAAAGTAAATCGTCACTGTCGGGCAGAAACCTCGTATCTCCAAGTTTCAAATGTATACATTTTTTCGCAAAGCCCTGCTTCATCATACAAGGCTGTTGCACAAAAGTAGTGAAAACAGCAGATCTACAAGCACACAACGCCTCGCGGTGCGAGGCGTTGTGTGCTTGTAGATCGGCTGTTTTCACTAGATTAAATCATTTTTAAAATGATAAATACAAAACAAACGGTTTGGACTCATGTACAATAATTGGCCCACTGGCAATCTTTGAGTAGCAGCAGCGCTATAGAGAGATCTCTCTCTATGGTGCACCCGCGCAATGAGGGCCTCTCCAACTCTTTTTCCCGGGCTGAATCAGGGGCCCAGCACGTCCCTGGATCTGCTATTTTGGATGCTTTTGTGACGCATGTATGTAGTATGATCAAGCAGGGCATTGATTTATGAAAAAAAGAAGGAAAAAAAAAGTTTGAATATGGAGATAAGAGGTTTCTGGCCGGCAGCAGCGATTATGCAACAGAACATGAGAGGATGAGTGTCGCCGTGGTGAACAGCATCACTCTGCGATCATGGACTCTGTAAGTGACTGAAGGATGAGAACGTCTGCTAAAAGCCTTAAATTGTAATTGTATGAGAGCGTGTGGAAGGACTGGAGCCCACAGCAGGACATGCTGCTGGGCCGGCTGCCAGCCTCGTCATTAAGCATCAGTTTCTGTGGACCGGCGAAGGTCGCCGTCTTTCCCCGCTACCGTGTTTTGGTTCATTTGCATCCGGAATATAAACTCCAGCGCCTTCTAGGGATGGGACGATAAGCGATATTATCGTTTATCGTGATAAAAAACACTCACGATAAAATATTTAATTTATCGCGATATCGTCCTTCATCATGCACTGGGATCAATTCACCTTTAATTTGCCGAGCTGCATATCCGGTACCACTTAAACCCTCTATTGGTAAAATGTACTTAGTCTTTTTTTCACTTTTACCTAATCTCAAAAAAATAGCCAACAATCGATCTACAAGCTCACAACGCGTCACGTTGCGACACGTTGTGAGCTTGTAGATCGGCTATTTTTTGGCAAATGTTCTGCCCCAGGATAATGGATTTTGATTATCAGAATAATATCATAAATCACGATTTCTTTTGTCACAATAATCGTGATATGAAATGTTCATATCGTCCCATCCCTAGTGCCTTCCTCATGCTGTGAATGGTACACCAGCATCATTCCGGCAGTCACTATGGTGTTGTTTTTGGTGGCTGAGTTTTGTTGCATGCTTGTCACGGTAAACGAGGATCGCTGCTCACAGTGCCAGCTCAGTGCGTGGTGCTTTTGGTACATGTACTTTAGCAGTGCTGATTGTACCGCTGGCGGCGTATAACCCCACGGGAAGATACTACAGCCGACCAATTAATAAGTAAGCCTTGCCGAGCCGTGTTGCCCACAGGGCAGTAGCCTATATCTGCTGTTTCTGTAACATGAGGCAGCTTGATGTACAAGTACACCCCCTGGACATGACGCTAGCATGTCACAGGCCAGGGACTTTACCCCCCAATCCAACCCTTGATGCTGAGTGCCAAGCAGGGAGGGATTGGGTTCAGGGACGTGCTGGCCATTAGGAAAAGCAGGACAACTCCCGAACGACCGGTTCATTCCCAGCCAGTCCAGGCCGGCCATTAGGAAAAAAAAAAAAAAAAATTTGTTCCATTTTGGGGGCTGGGCGGCCAACAAAGTAAATCGTTACTGTCGGGCAGAAACCTCGTATCTCCAAGTTTCAAAGGTATAAATCTTTTCGCAAAGCAAAGCCCTGCTTCATCATACGAGGCCGTTGCACAAAAGTAGTGAAAACAGCAGATCTACAAGCACACAACGCCTCGCGGTGCGAGGCGTTGTGTGCTTGTAGATCGGCTGTTTTCACTAGTTTTAATCATTTCTAAAATGATAAATACAAAACAAACGGTTTTGGACATACAAGGTTTCCACCCGACAACAACGAAATAAAACTCATGTACAGTAATTGGCCCACTGGCTTGTCAGTTGTCACTTGTCATGATCTGAAATGGCAAATCTTTGAGTTGCAGCAGCGCTATAGAGAGAGATCTCTCTCTATATAGCGCGCAATGAGGGCCCCTCCAACTCTTTTTTTCCCAGGCTGAATCAGGGGCCCAGCACGTCCCTGATTGGGTTCTTGGTATGACTGGGCTGGGGAATCAAACCCTGGCCCGTCCAGTCTCAAGACGGACACTCTAACCACAAGGCCACCGAGCTGTACATGGCTTAGTAATTAGCGCAAGCTTATCAACTGTCTCTGTCATTGCATCACTCCCCTCACACCCAGGGCAAATAAAGGCCGGTGTCTGAATATATCCCCACACATACATAGTTAATAATAGTCTCATTGCTGTGATATGATTGAATCCTTAATGATGAGATAATCACCTGTTCACCCAGGGCTGGATTTATGGACAGACTACATAGCCAGGGGCTCCCCAGTTAGGAAGGAGCCCGGAAATTGGAGAGTATTGTAGGCTATATCCTACTGTACTGGATCCAATGAATTAGCTGTTTCAATGTGTTGAATTAAATGTCAGTTATATTTAGTTTAGTCTCTCTCTCTCTCTCTCTCTCTCTCTCTCTCTCTCTCTCTCGCAAAGCGAGTGTGGTATAATAAGCCACTAACCTAACAGTTGCATTTGTAATTGTACTCCTTGATAGGCTGGTGATAAAAAGAAAATGTAATTGGCACAGTGGATTAATAAGGGATTACAGGCAGACATTTTAATGGCATAAATCTGTTCAGAATGTGCGCACATGATGCGATGCTTTGTCATTTCTTTATACCTTATTAGGTCGGCCTAACGCGCGCGCACGCACACGCACACGCGCGCACACACACACACACACACACACACACACACACACACACACACACACACACACACACACACACACAGTGCAAGAACACAAAATGTACTTAAAGTACCAAACGTTATTGAGGGGCACGGTGGCGCAGTCAGTAGTGCTGTTGCCTCACAGCTAGAAGGTCCTGGGTTCGATTCCCGCCGGGGGACACTGTGGGTGCTGGGGGCGTGTTCCCTCCTCTGCGTCATCAGTGCCCACACCCTAGGTGGGGTTGGCAAAAGGGCCTTTCTGTGTGGAGTTTGCATGTTCTCCCCGTGTCTCCTAGGGTAGATACCCTCACAAAAACATGCACTAATCCTGGTCTCTATAAAGCCTCCCCCTGGCCAGCCGGGGCGCCTGATGGAGGGGAGTGGAACTGGTTGGAATAACGTGTTCCTTCCACGTGCTACGTCCAACCGGGGAAGCTCCCCCTGTCAGGTGATAAGAAGCGGCCTGCTCACTCCTCATGCATTGAAGGAAGCATGAGCTCAGTTCGGGGCCCTCCCCAGGTTGGCAGAGGGAGAGTAGAGCCCAGGATCACAGCTTAGGCAATTGGCACCGGGTTACAAAAATCGTGGGATAAAAATTAAAAAAAAAAAAAAAGTACCAAACGTTACAGTGTTCATTGTGCAGAATGTCCCTTTTCACAGTTCAAAACATACAAAAGGTTATTTGGAAATGGCCAATCTACAAGCCCACAATATGTTGTGTTCTGTGTGTGTGTGTGTGTGTGTGTGTGTGTGTGTGTGTGTGTGCACAGTGTCTCTCTTCCTGTTGAGATCAACAATCTGTTTTTCCGGGGTGCCAGCTGTTTTAGGCTAACGGCAGTACAAATAGTTGAAACTTACAACACATAAACCAACATTTAAACAGAAACATTTAAAAATGAGTTAGTCAGCTGTGCAACAGAGTCATAAAGGCAAGACATTTTAAATTGCTACTTGAATAATTAAAAAAGAAAACACATTTAGGTTGTGCATTATGCCATGTATGATGCTGTGGGTTATACTGTATACACATTAAAATTATTCTAACACAACGCTACACATTGGCAGTATACTGTCAAACATGTCAATGAAGCTATCTATGAAAAAGAGTTTACTATGCAACACGATTTTATACAATATGTATTGTGGGGGTGAGCGCTTCATCTTTCTCTTAGCTAAGGTGTCCTTATAGCCTGAACAATGTTGAAGACCCCTGCATAATTCTATGTGTGATGCTGTGCATTATGTCATGTACAGTATGATGCCATGAGCGATGCTGAGAGTTATGCCATGCCCATGTGTGATGCCGTATGTCTGTGGTTTTCAACCTTTTTTATGTCAATGTCCTGATGGGGCATTTGAGCTACGGACCACCATTTGATTGCGAGGTCAGGTCGCAGTTACTATCAAAACCTCCACCGGCTGTCAGTCTGTCTGTCAGTCTGTCCGTCACGTCACACTTTTCCACTCCTCATATCTCCACCTCCGTTGCCCTTATCTATGTCAAACTTTGCACACACACTCCTTGGCTGCCAAACCACAACCTCTATCCCTCATTTCTCACATGGCCCTCTTCTAGCGCCATATGAAGCCGATTCTTGCAAAACACATTTTTGGACACTGCTAAAATCACGCAAAGCGGTACACAGGATCTCTAAAGTCATGTCATCAACATGGATCTGTCCCATTTCCCATATTCCCTCCTGTTTGCCTACCATTGCCTTCCAAAGTTTGTGTATGCGACCTGACGGTCGCTTATCTCCTGATTAGGGAGTCTTACTGGTTAGTGTAGCCTCTCAGACCCCATCAAACGTTGAATATTTTGTCATTGTGGATTGTCCACAATTCCATACAGTATCGATGTTGGTACCATAGGAGAGATAACAGGCAAACGTTGATCAGACGTCTTGTAAATGAATCAACGCAGATGGTTTAACAAAACGATTGAACTCTTGAGAGCGTTAAATGAAACGGACCAAAATGGATCCTTAGTTTTACGCTCTCAAGAGTTAAAGGGTCCATTTGGTTATAGCAACTCTCTGTCATTTAGCTTCATGGGACCACCTGGCTGGAACCCCCTGAAGGACCACTGGATGAGTGAGGACCACTGCTGTGCTGCGCTGTGCGTCATGCCATGCGTGAGGCCGTGTACGTGATGCTGCGTAACATCATCACACACACACACACACACAGAGTGTGTGTGTGTGTGGGGATGTTACGCAGCGCTGCAGCAGCTGTAGAGCAGCGGCTGCGGCATGCATGCGGCAGGCGGAGGAGGAGGGATGGAGGGAGAGGTGGAGGGGGTGGAGGAGGGGTGGAGGGGTGGAGGGGTGGAGGAGGGTGGTCAGTGTGAGAATGAGGAAGGCGGGAGGATAAGCAGAGAGAGGTCAGAGATAGAGATAAGCAGGCAGCGTGCTGACGTTCTGATGCTGGTGCTGATGGAGCCATCCGTCACACGCACGCACGCACACATGCACACGCACACATCTCCCTGCGTACCCTGTACCCCGGGCGGGGCGGCGGGCCAACTCACTCACTGTCACCTCCGCCTGCCTGACGGATTGGCTTGTGTGTGTGTGTGTGTGTGTGTGTGTGTGTGTGTGTGTGTGTGTGTGTGTGTGTGTGTGTGTGTGTGTGTGTGTGTGTGTGTGTGTGTGTGTGTGTGTGTGTGTGTGTGTG
Source organism: Nannobrachium achirus (assembly GCF_963921795.1). NCBI lineage: Eukaryota > Metazoa > Chordata > Actinopteri > Myctophiformes > Myctophidae > Nannobrachium > Nannobrachium achirus. The sequence continues at coordinate 15,532,620 of NC_137812.1, forward strand.
TGTGTGTGTGTGTGTGTGTGTGTGTGTGTGTGTGCATGCATAGATTGACTGGATACCATAGGGACTGTTTGTTGATAAGAAGGGTGATATAAGAGAGAATATATACACAGATTTCAGTGTGTTTTTTTTTCCGAAGGCGTCCGTGTAATTTTAGAGTTTAGCTTTGTCTACCAGTAAGACTCCTTAATTGGGAGATAAGCGACTGTCATCAGGTCAGCACTGTCCAAAAATGTGTTTGAAAAAATCTGCCTGATGGTGGCGCTAAATGGGACAGATCCATGTTGATGACATGACTGTAGAAATACTGTGTACCGATTTGCGTGATTTTGGGGCAAAATCGGTAGGAGCAGTGTCCAAAAATTAGTTTTGCAAGAATCGGCCTCATGGTGGCGCTAGAAGAGGGCCATGTGCGTGTGTGTGCAACGTTTGGCATGGTTAGGGGCAACGGTGGCGGAGATATGAGTAGGGGAAAAGTGTGACGTGACGGACAGACTGACTGACTGACATACTGACTGACAAACGGACAGACTGAGATCTGGAGGAGGTTTTGATAGTAAATGCGACCTGACGGTCGCAATTAAGAATTAACAGCAGATCTACAAGCTCACAGCGTGTCGCTCTGTGCTGCGCTGCGAGCTTGTACATCTGCTATTTTTGAACATTTTTGAAAAATCTCAAAAGTGTAAGAAATAAACAGTATACGGATTTAGAAGCCTCAGGCCTTATTCGGTTTAATTAAATGAGAGAGTGTGTGTGTGTGTGTGTGCGTGCATGTGTGAGCGATTGCGCATGCGTGCGTGTTTGGATTTGTGTAGCCACTTGTGTGTCTCTGTTGTTGCTGCTATTGTTGACACAGCACAATACACATGTGCATTCTAGTTGCTGCCTCCATTCTTGCCCTCCTTTATTCTCCCCTGTCTCCCTTGGCAGGAGCCTTTTCTTTTTTCCCTCTCTCTCTCTCTCTCTCTCTCTCTCTCTCTCTCTCTCTCTCTCTCTCTCTCTCTCTCCACTTCTCTTGTTCCCTGACTCTTCTCTGCCTCCATTTTACTCCTTTCTCTTTCTTGTTGCCTCTGTGTGTGCATGCCCTCATTGTGTTCACAGAACAGCGGCGGCTCTACAATGTATGTCACTATCATTGTTGCTGAATTTCAATTAATATCCATCCATGTACAAAGCCGTGTCTTCTGACAACAGGTTGTAAAACCTTCCTCCTATAACCCTCTACAAACACAGTTATGGGGGTTAGAACGGGAAAGGAAATGTGTTTTTTCCCCGTTTCAACAACATTTTTGAAAAGGAATTCGGCTCGAGCGGTGTCAAGTGGAATTTATTTATGTTACACATGGAAATTCTATTCAATTGAAATCAATTTAAATCGATTCGATTGAATTCAACTCAACTCAATTCAATTCAATTCAATTCAATTCAATTCAATTCAATTCACTTCAAACTGAAGCACTGCATGGGATAAAGGCTGTTGACGTTGAACCACCAAACGAGTCTCGCACTGAATTCCGGGGGTTCAAATTCAAGGCTTGTCCAAACCATCAAATACGTCAACCGATTTGAAGTCAAAACAGAAACGTCTGCAGGTCTACTTCTCCGGCAAACTCATCATAATTTGACATTCATGAATATGTCAGTATTTGACGAATGCTGACCATAATTATATATTAGCCTACCATGTGGATTCCATGCAAACTCTGAACACTGAAAAAAGTACTTACTTGACATTATAATATCCCAACCATAACCAAAAGAACAGTGTCTAAACTTTGTTTTTTTTCACAGATGATAGGGCCCACCATGTTTTTCCTCCTCAAATTGCCAAGTATTTATTGTTGTACTTTAATATATTTGTAATGGAATATATTATATCAGGTAAAATATACAGTACCTCGCGTTAGTGATGGTGTGACAACATTAAGCGATAGCGTTCAAAGGCTAACCATAAGAACAGTGTCTGACCCTAACCAAATAATAGTTATCATGTTTTATGTTTGACATTATTTCCCCTTATCATCCTGAAAACAACAAAAAACGATGGATCTTGAAAAAATATGTACATACCCAAATACAGTAGGCTACATGCATACATGTATACACACATACACACACATACTCTTCCAATTCTTTAAAATATCACATCACTACGTGATGTGACTAATAAAGCTGATTCTGATTCTGTTAGTATTAGTCCAACATGGTTGGCATTTTGAACTTGAAGTCAAAACAACTCATTTTGACTCCAACTATTGACCTTTCGGATTTGGACAAACACCACCACGATGACATGAGATCACGTTGGAACTGAATGAGGGGCGAGTGAGTGAGCTGAATACCAGAACACTCGCCCCCAAAAACACAGTTGCATCGGGCGGAACTGTAGAATGGTCTACGGTCTGGTGTTCCTAAACGTAACCTCAGTAAAACTATACACCAGTATGCCTAAACGGTTAAACCTAACCTTATGCCTAATCTTAACCTTAGTAAAACTCTGTCGACTCGAACCCTGAACTTGTTCTAACCCTTATCCTCAGTAAAACAAATACAAGAATATAAGAACTCCCTACCGAGCCGTCAGCGTGACCCGAGGTCGGCGGAAAACAATGAGGGCGAGCGTGTTTTTAAGCCTTCCAGTTACCAGTCAATAAAACGTTCATCTTTTTAATGACAGATGCGAAGATATCTTGGTGCAGCTCTCAAAGCGCACATAGTGCCAGTTTCCATAGAAAAGAAGGAATACGTAACAAGATCTCACAACACCAGCACAGCCCCCCCCCCCCCTCCCCGCTTGCCTTTTGTGTTTTCACATTATGCAAATGTGCCTTTTTTATTTTTCAACCTACACCGCCGCTCCTCCATTTTTCTCTCATTTCACCGGCATAGAATGTCACCAGATCAAGACACGCTTCGCCATGTAATCTCCTTTCTTATTCTCTTTCATTCTCTCAATCCATCTCTCTTGTCTCTTCTTCTCTGAGCTTTATTGTTCGTCCTCCCTCCCCCCCACCCCCCCCCCCACTCCTCATCTCCCCCATCCATCGCTCCTTCCCCCCCTGCACGTCAAACACCTCTCCTTCATGTCGTTCTCCTCCTATCTATACTCCCCCAACCCCCCCCCCCCCCCCCCCCCTCTCTCTCACACACACACACACACGCACACACACACACACACACACACACACACACACACACACACACACACACACACACACACACACACACACACACACACATTCATCTCCGATACGTCGCTGTCGGGCTGCGGAAACCTCGCATGTCCCTAACTTTTCATGGAAACAGTGTTTCGTCGACTAAAAGTACAACAAATGTTCGTCAACTGCGTTTTTTTCACAGACGAAAACTAAATAGCTGTGAGGACTAAAACTAAAACTAAATATATTGACAATTTCGTCAACAAAATAAAAACTAGACCAAAACGTCCACTTCTCCACTAGTCCACGGGACTAGCTAGTGGAGAAGAGAGTCATTTTATGTTTGGTTGCTCTCAGGTGTTGCGTGCTGAAAATATCTACAAGCTCTACAAGCTCACAACGCTGCTACGATGCTTCCAAGGCCTGCCAAAATTTGCTGTCAAAAACAACACTGGTGTTCTGATGGATCCAATGTAGGCTATTATTTAGTTTGTGGAATATTTTGTTGTTGTCGGGGTGGAAACCTTGTATGTCCAAAACCGTTCGTTTTGTTATTTATCGTTGATGTATGATGAAGCAGGGCTTTTTACTTTACGAAAAAAACGTACAAATTTGAAACTTGGAGATTCAAGGTTTCTGCCTGACAGTGACGATTTATAAAAACTGACGGACAGATTTAACCACTTTCACTTGAATTCTTTCAACACCAACGAAGAATAGCATTAGATCGCGTCATGTTGTGACTTGTGAGCATGAATATATATATAAATATATATTAGTGGTGTAACGATACATTTTAACAACAATACAATACGCATCACGATACATGGTTGACGATACGATACATGGACGATATTGTTTCATTCATGGCGATACGATTCGATTCAATGATTTAAAATCGATATAGTAACTATTTAGCAAAGACATTAAATCTGTGTAAAACGTGTAAAAAATCTATTATTATGGAAGTAAACACTGCGATTCTCTAGGAAATACATGGACATTATATTTCAACACATAATGGACAAACCAGCACCTTGACATGAAAACAGAGATTACACACATTTATCGATAGACCAAGAGTAGCTATATGGAATGGAAAGGTAATTAGACCCCTTTCTTTTTAATATTCCCTCTTACAATTGCCAAATATCAGTCACAACAACTTAGTTTCTATACAATCAATTATTTGCAACAAAGCCAAAATGGTACCATATTTTGATTTCTAAAAACGATATAGTTCATTGCAAATTAAAATGGATTTTTCGATTCAGTTACTATATCGTTACACCCCTAATATCTACTTGAGTAAAGATCTTTCAATAACGGGACTCGAACTGTCACCGGCTGCTTATGTTCCCAGCAGGCCTGGATTGGCTATTTCTATACGCTGTAAACTATGACGACATGCAGTATAAGTAGGGCATTAATTTACGCTGCAAAAAACATCAAAAGTTAAAATATGGAGATAAGAGGTTTCTGCCCGACAGCTGCAATTTACACAACTGCTACTGTAACCTCCTCTCTCTCTCTCTCTCTCTCTCTCTCTCTCTCTCTCTCTCTCTCTCTCTCTCTCTCTCTCCATCTATTCCGTAGACTCCTTCAGAGTGATCTATACCACCACGGGGGTAATTTGCTTTAGCTCAAATCCGAGATGAAAGCCATTTCTCACCCGACACAGTCAGGTCGGCTACATATTTAAGTGCTAAGAGCAATATATATCACAGGGAGGAGGAGGGGGGAGGGTGGGAGGAGATGAGAGGGAACGAGGGAGGGGAGGAGGAGGAATAGCACGCGCACAAAAAAGAAAAAGAAAAGTGAAACCCCCCTCCCCCTCCCCGCCCCCCGACCTACTTGGTTATTGGGGTCACGCTGCCTTTAGAGTATATGCCTGCTGTGTACAATATGCTTTTTGATACAGAATTACATAAATGCCATTAACAATTCATGTCTTGCGATGATGAGAGTGTTAGGGAACGCAACGAGCGCGGAGCGCAGGCGCACTATAGTGATTAACCGCAATGCCATGCCTAGAATGCACTGATCGATATAGAAACGCTTCATGCGTGTGCATTATTACTCGTCATAAAAAAAAAACCCCCTATAGTTGGCCTAGGGGAGCTGGCAGTCAAGAACCGCATTATAATGAATACAATATAATTTAAACCATGGGTCTTCAACAGGGGCCCCGGGACACCTAGAGGGTCCTCAGAGTTACTACAGGGGGTCCTCCAAATCTTTGAGTGATAGAAACCTTTTTTCCTCCTCTTTTATATTTTACCACTTGAACCCTAACGTCCATATTATGAGAACTTTAGCCAAAAATAGACGATCTACAAGCTCAGATCGGCTATTTTCGGCAAAGAGCGGTTAAAGTGGTTAAATATCTGAAAACACAAATTGACATGAATCCAAAACACACTGACGATTGTGCAGTCAAACAATGAAACTATATGGAATCTATGATAAGGCCGTGGGGGTCCCTGCTTCATCTTTCTCTCAACTAATGGGTCCTTGGCCTGAAAACGTTGAAGACCCCTGCGGTAGAGTATATTCAGATTCAGATGTTTTATTACCATAGCACCCCAAATCATCGGACTTCAGAAGATTGACATTTCTGTATTATGAATCTTTGTTTCGAGTGGTCTCGTGTAATATTGTAACATTCTGAGATTTTAATTAGCTGTATGCGATAAAAAAAAATCGAACTAAAAAAAGGTTTTGAATATTTCACTGCATGTGCAATGAATCTAATTTAGAATATGCCTATGTGAAAGTTAAAAATGTGTTTTATTATATTACAGAAGAAGATGAGCTTTTACACAATATTCTTATTTTTTAAGGAGGATCTGTTGTACATCAGTTGGTTGCAGATGGTCGCCCTATACTCTTCCAACAAGAGATTTAGACCCTGCTGTCCGGTATTGGACGAGCAGTACTGCCAGAGGTTCATGAGTGCAACATGTCTCCAGGGCAGGTCAAGATGTGGTCTTGACTATACGCTGGGCAAGACCTGCATTGCCTGTTGAGTGTCTTCTCTTAATGGAAGTAATGGAATTAGGCAGAAGTACCGCCTACAAGGAAGTTACATTATAGAGGCTTTAAGGTCATTTCTGACGAGGTGCGAGTGGTAATTCATTTTCAATGAGGTGGGCGGAGAGGCGAAGAGGCGCGGTCCCATGATACTATTGTGCGTGTGCTCGTTTCATGCCCACGTACCGCGGACGGCAAGGGCGGGATTGTGGTCAGCTTCGTGGAGCGATCCCCGCTGATCCAAGCGAGAATGCCCCCGCGTTAATCGTCCCCCGTTTAAAACAGCCTTTACAGATCCGTGCGCATTCTCTGTGCATGAAACCCATGCTGTGACTGGTCGACAAAAGACAGTTTCCGGGGGGAAGTAGCCCACATACGACGGAAATCCCACTGGCATTATATTTTACTTTTCTCATCTGAGACGAGAAAAGGCCTGGAATGAGGCTATACTCTTGACAGAGTGGTAGAATGTTGGTCTCCCATGTGGGAGACCTGGGGGGAAAATCCCGGATAGGACATATAAAACCTGTAGGGATTTTGCAGTTTTAAGTGGATTTGTAAGAATCATATTTTCACGTGTGGAGAGCCTATGTACTGCATGTACCGCAATGTACTGCAGTTTGAGCCTGTTGTAATCACAGCTCAACAGTCAGCCGGATGGCTCAGTGCGAGTGAGAGTTCAGGCTGAGCAATTAACCTAAAACAAGCATGTTTTTATATGATTTATTTTGTACTCGAGGAAAACGTTTTTTTGCTGTGATTGTGATATCGATTTGAAGGCCAGTCCTATAGTGTCTGAATGAATATGCATGTGCGTTAAATGAGACGCAGCAAAAGCCTGAGGCTTGTTTACATTATGGTCCATTAGACAGACATTCAACACTCAAACATGTTGGACAGACAACAGTGCAACGAACAACGATGCAGAATTATGAATATCAAAACAACATATACACTTTTTTAAACAATTCATGATGAATTCACCCATTGTTAGCCTTCTGGTTGGTCCCTGACTGACCAACCAGCAGGCTCTATCTGCCATGTCCCGCCCTGGTTCCTCCTTTTTTATGTTGAATTTGCTAAAACATAATTTTTGGAGGAATAAAAACATTTAAAAAAAACATGACCTGTAACTATACTGCCAATGAGAGGCTCCTTTTTACTGAAACCAAGATTGAAATTAGAATTTAATACATAGAATAACAATACGAAGCAACTGAATTACAATGGCAGTGTATGGGGAGAAAGGACTTTTGTCCCACCAAGACACAGTAACCAATGGGTGCGAAGAGGGGAGGGACAACGTGCGGGACTTGACAAAGGGTGAATTGTGTGTGAGTCACAAGAGAAGCTCTGCACAGTATAACAGCAAGCCTATGTATTGTATTATGTACCTTTCATTTCTCTCCTGTACAGTGCATGTGGCCCAAAATCTCCCCGCAAAGTCTGCATGCATTACACTGGCAGCATGCAGCGGGGTAAACGAGAATTATGGCCCCTTCTTGCTACAGTTACTGCATGGCACACTATATAGCTGTAATGTACAGTACAGTATAGGTGGTGCAAACAGCTATACGTATTCAAAGTACTGCCACAGGCAGCATGTCAGGGGCGTCACAAGGGGGGGAAAAGTGGGACTGAGTTACTATAGGGCCCAAGGTGGAGGGGCCTTAATATATTTGATACTTTAGCTATTAAAAAATAGCCTTCCAAAAATAAAAAGCTCACAGCGCTGCGAGCTTGTAGATCTGCTATTTTTGAAAAGTCGTGAAAATGTGTGCAAATCTTGTGTATGTATTTTTTAAGCGAACATTTTTTACTAAAATTTTGCTTCTGGGGGGGGGGGTCCCTGAAACTAAATATTGGGCGTCCGTGGCCAAATAAATATGATTTTGGGGGCCCTTCACATGGAAAAAGTTTGCGCACCGCTGACATAGAAAGAAGGATTTGAAATATTCAAAGACAAATTTTCAAGATTTTTTGAAAATAGCAGATCTACAAGCTCGCAGCTGTTAGCTTGTAGATCTGCTATTTTTTCAATAGTTAAAGCACAAAATAATGCGTAATAATGTCTAGATGGGTTAAACCCCTCCTCCCCCCTATGAAGAACATTCATGGGGGGCCCGCAGTGAATCCTTGTACCCGGGGCCCAGAGTTTGCTGCGACACCCCTGAACACAGGTACATGTGAGAGACAGCTCCCTTATGGATGCTACGCACCGACACACCCATATGATGATGTGCTGGAGTTATGAAAGGGCTTCAGCTCCGCCTGGCCGCGTCGGACATGCACGCACGCACGCACGCACGCACGCACGCACGCACGTGCACACTCACTCCCTCACTCACCTTGTTTAGAGTCAAGGACACCGGCAGTTTGATATGCATTAGGCCACGGACCCCTGTTTGATATGACTGTTATCTCCGGGGACCCCAATCTACCAATGTAAACTGCTGGCGTATAAATGGAGAGCGGAGTGGAGTGGAGAGTGTACAAATGGGTCTATTTGTAGCTACACGCTCAGAGTTGCAGGCCCAAAAGAAATCCTTTTTGGTTCTTAACTTGGGAGTGAAATGTGGTGTTAAAGTGCCGGTACGGAAGTGAATTGGCGGGTGTGAGTAGCGAGTAGCGACCAACAGAGAATAATACAAAGACGTTAACAAAGAGAGAAAAATCTGTCAAAAAGTATTGTACCGTACGTCTATACATGACACCCGTTCTCTGACAAGAAGTTGTAGGAACTATTCTATAAAGGTTACCATGTTAAGCAAGCCAAGAAGCCATGTTTCCAGGCGCTCCCAGCTACAGAGGGAACTACTGTAGCTTCTCCAGGGCCCCTGCGGGACTCCGCACAGGGCATTAAGACTCATCAGTGTTAATTTAAGTTGGGTCTATTTGGTTCCATTTGGTTACACTCTCAGAATTACAAATGGATAAATTAATGTTGGACTGTTTGATCAAAGTATAAAGATTTCTTCTTTCTAGTTTTCATTGCTCTAGAACAGTGTTTCTCAACCTGTGGGTCGGGACCCCCAGAGGGGTCCCCAAATTATTATGGGGGGTCCCCAGATTTTTTGCTAAATGTTAGTAAACAGACCAACATACAGTATAAGTGTATACAGGGTACCTGCACATTTCTAAAGAGACTTTAAGGACTTTATAGACCTTAGTAGCTCTGGTCAAACATTGGTCAAATTGTCAAATATTATAGAGGCAGAAAGTGTGAAAATGTATGGAGCATGTAGATCGAGTCAAACTAAATGTTATGCCAACTCCTACAATTCCAAGTGCTTAGGTGGTCCCCAGTTCAAATATGATGATTTTGGGGGTCACGGCCTGACAAGGTTGAGAACCACTGCTCTAGAAATTCCTCACCTATTGGTGCAACGTGCAAACAATAACCTGTCCTCATAACTACAGTATAGGCTACAACGTTACTTTTTGTTTTGTATTTGAAATGTTTTATTAAGCCTCACATTTATCCATGTCTAAATGGTTGCTCTGTGAGCAACCCGCCAGCTCTGTGTTTAGCAAACTCACGACAGATTTATTTGACATTAATCTGACCACAACGTCACCTTGAGGTTTAACACCCCGGCCAGCCCTCCTTCTCAACAGTGACGTGCCAAAGAGGTGCCAGCATGGACAACAGACTCTGTTTGTTTTAACCACTCCAACCCCAGTATCCAGAACATTCTGCAAAAATAGACGATCTACGAGCACACAAAGTGTTGTTTTGGAACACGTTGTGAACTTGCATATCTGCTATTTGTGGTGAAGGGATCTGGTGTGGATCAGAAAAAAAAAATAGAATAAAAAAAAAAAAGTACAGTGCAACACAGGTCTGTTATTTTAATAGGCTTACTGCCCTCTGCCTCTAGGAAGTTTTTGTAAAACAAAATGAAAGTAAAAAAGTGTTTTGTCAAAAACTCCATGAAAGAGAGAGAATCCCACAACAGATAATGTATCAGCTTCAGTTTTGTCTGCTCATTTTATTTCTGTCAGAAAACATTTCATGGTTTATCCTTGGCCGTAGCCTGTATGAGACAGCTCTGTTGATTGGATCAAATTGGTGTGCCGAGACCCGACCTTGAAAAGTATTTCTTGTTTATTAAAGTGCTCGAGGGAGAGACCTCTGTTACTGAACAAACACTCTATGATTACTATATAGAGCTATTTAACACGTATTTGAACGGAATGTTTCATGCCCCCTCAAAATATTCATAGCCTATTTGAACTGGGGACCCCCAGAATAATCATTTTTGAACTGGGGACCCCCCCCCCAGTAACCATATTTTAACTGGGGACCCCCCCATAATAACCCCATAATAACCATATTTTAAATAGGGACCCCCCACAGATACATATTGTCTGATAAATACAATGCCTCACAAAGCAAGCTTGGCTATTTTCAAAAATGTTTGCCTCTTTCTTGTGTTATTTGACAATTTGCCCAATGTTATTTGACCAGATTGTTGTCTTGCTCAAGGACACTTTGACACAAAGCCAAGAGGAGCCGTGGTCGGGCGGCCCAGCGTCTAGTCGGCGACCTGGCCAACTCGGAACAATGTAAATAGGGAATGAATGCCCCGCCCTTTAATGCAAACCCCATTATACCTGTTTTCATAGGACCCGTTTTGACCATCTGTCTGCCTGTGTCCATTTATGCCCATATATGGAGATATCTGTATCTGTCTGTCTGTCGGCGTCCATTTTATGTCCATATATGGAGATCACTGCAGTTATAGTTCTGGGTCCATTTTATGCCCATATATGCCCATATATGGAGATATCTGTCTATCTGCGGCCATTTTATGCCCATATATGGAGATCTCTGTATCTGTCTGTCTGTGTCCCTTTTATGCCCGTATATGGAGATCTTTGTGATTCTGCGTCCATTGTATGCCCATATATGCCATATATGGAGATATCTGTTTATCTGCGTCCATTTTATGCCCATATATGAGATCTCTGTCGCTTTTTCAAACAGATGGTCAAAACGGGTCCTATGACAACAGGTATAATGGGGTTTGCATTAAAGGGGGAACCGGCACTGTGTCTGCAACACAGTCGGAGGCACAGACAGATACAGAGATCTCCATAATGGGAATAAAGGGACACAGCCAAACAGATGGAGGAGGAGACAAACTTAATGAAAACCCCATTATACCTGTTGTCATAGGACCCGTTTTGACCATCTGTTTGCCTGTGTCAATTTATGCCCATATATGGAGATATCTGTATCTGTCTGTCTGCGTCCACTTTATGCCCATATATGGAGATCTTTGACCATCTGTTTGCCTGTGTCCATTTATGCCCATATATGGAGATATCTGTATCTGTCTGCATCCATTTTATGCCCATATATGGAGATCTATGCAGACACAGTGCCAGTTCCGGAAAATCCTGATGTCAGACATCAGAATCCGAACCTTTCATGCTGGTCGGGTCGAGTCGGGGCCGAGCACTGCACTACCTGCTGCGGTGGGGAACGCGCGTGCCGAATTTGAAATAGGGAATGAATGCCCCACCCTTTAATGCAAACCCCATGAATGCCCCACCCTTTAATGCAAACCCCAATATACACTGTCTGGCCAAAACCTCTTAACTCCATTTTTGAGTTTTTTCTTTTTTTTTGCATAAATCAGGGCTATTGAACACCCTTACATGCATCTGAGTGTTGGTTAAAATAATATTGAACCAATGGAAAGTAGTCAAAAGTGCTTGGGACAAAACCACCTACCGGTAAATCCACACTTTCTGCCAACCCAGCTAACTCCACCCCGATTGGCCCTCTCTTTTTTTCATAAATATGTGCTATTGAACACCCTTTAAGTCTGTGTGTTGGTTAAAATAATATTGAACCAATGAAAAGTAGTAAAAAGCCCTTCGGTCAAAACCTCCTAACTCCACTTGAGCTCATTTTCCCGAAAATGGCCCAACAGCAGAGATATAATATAATATATTCATATAGAGTCATATAGCGCTTTTCTAGGTACTCACTACTACTTTACATGGGGGAGGGAGAAAACACAACAAAAAAGAATCAACTTTATTAGGGAAAAAAACACAATACATTTCTAAGTGTAAGATAAAAAAAAACAGTATAACAGGAAACCAAGGGCTGAGCATTTAGCTGGGGAAAGCAATACTGTGGGGTTTTCAGAGTGCTTTTGAAGGATGAGAGAGCGTTTCTTTGATAATGTGGTCTTTGATATGCTTTCCGCAGGGAGGGTTGGGGGAAGCGACGGAGCGTTTTCTATCACGATAAACAATAATAACATCCGCCCATCATCACACTGTTTAATACGAGGACTTCGTTGTGCGTACAGAGGTCTGCCTCAGGGACCGGTAAGGGGCGTCGTCAACATTAATCATCGTGCCCGGTTTTTGACAAATGGACACAATTAGGCCTACTCCAGTACTCCTCTTTACATGCATGGTTACTCTGCAGGATTCTCAGCCACTGACTCCTCACTGTTTTTGCATTATAGAAGTTATCATCGCTGTCATGTGGAAACCTTGTTGTCTCCACCAGCCGAAGGCTGAGGGAGAGTATGTTTTCCCCTCCGTCCGTGTGTCCGTCCGTGCGTCCGTGCGTGCGTCCGTGCGTCCTCGCAGTTTGTGAGCACCTAATCTCAGTCGCCGTTGGCCCGGTCGCTGCCAAAGTGAGCACACACATTCCCTGGATGCCAATCTAGAACCTCTTCCCTAAATTTTTCAAATGGGCCTTTTCTAGCGCCACCTAGTGGCCGATGTTTGCAAAACACATTTCTGTGCACTACTCTTACAGATTTTGTCCAAAAATCCTACAAATCGGTAGGCAGTATCTTGACAGTCATGTGATCGACACGGATCTGTCCGATTTTGAATATTCCATCCTGATTGGCTAAGATTGGCTTCCAAAGTTTGTAGGATTGAGCCGTTTTGAACAAAATGCCTCAAATCACAAACGCAAAGTGCAATTATCATGAAATCGCGCACACACGTTCCCACTAGGCCGAGGAAGAAATGCCACTTAATTTTTTTTAAATCAGCCTCATGGTGGCGCTATAACAGGCCGATTTGTGGTTTTACGTATAACTCCACCGATCAGTTTAAAACTTTGTAAGCGCACTCCCTAGAGGCTAAGGATAAACCTTTGCCCTGCATTTTTCACATCAGCCTTTTATAGCGCCACCTTTGGGCCGACTTATGTAAAACACATTTTTGGATATTACTCCTTGAGATTTTATCCAAAAATCATGCAAATCGGTACACAGTATCTCTATAGTCATGTGATCAAGTCCGATCCGTCTGATATTTCATATTCCATCCTGATTGGCTAATATTAGCTTCCAAGGTTTGCAGGATTGCTCCGTTTTTGAACAAAATGCCTCAAATCATCAACGCAGCTTGCGATTACCGTGAAATTTGCCACACATATAGTCCATGGGCCAGACGGGTTGTCGGTATCAAAAAGGTGGCAAAGGTTACCATGCATTTTTGAAAAGCTCTATATCTGTAGATTATATTTTGGTATGATAACCCTTTCTTAGACCCAGCTAAATTGGTGTTATCAGCCGCTAGAGTTGGTCCCATTAACTTTACATTACAGGGAAAAAAAGCAAAAAATTAATCTGCTTTAAGTAGCATAAGAGGGGTCAAACTAGGGGGTTTTCATGATGCTGAATCCATTGCAAGCATCTGTTTAGCACGAAAAACATTCCTGGGGCTAAAACAGCCCCCACAAAAGTGATGACTCATCACTTTTCATCACTAAACCATAGTCTTTTTAGCCCAAGGAATGTTGTTTGTGCAAAACAGATGCTTGCAATGGATTCAGCATCATGACAAACCCCTAGTTTGACCCCTGACACCCCTCTTATGCTACTAAAAGCAGATTATTTTTTTGCTTATTTTCCCTGTAATGTAAAGTTAATGGGACACCAACTCCAGCGGCTGATAACACCAATTTAGCTGGGTCTAAGAAAGGGTTATCATACCAAAATATAATCTACAGATATAGAGCTTTTCAAAAATGCATGGTAACCTTTGCCACCTTTTTGATACCGACAACCCGTCTGGCCCATGGACTAATATTCCCACTACGTCAAGGAACAAATGCTACCTTTTTAACATTGGCCTGTTATAGCGCCACCAGCAGGTAGACTTTAGCAAAACACATTTTTGGAACACAATGCTTAAAATCATGCATGCAGCGTCCGATTGTCATGAAAGATCTAAGGTGAAGAACATATGCCACCCTTTTTACATTGGCCTATTATACAGTAGCACCACCAGGATGCATGGCCTGGTGGAGACCTGTGCTCGGAAGAGCACTGCTTCTAGTATGTCTCGTGTGATTACTTTTCAGCGAATGGGGAAATTAACCTGTGAAACTAAATTAAAACTAAGCTATGATGACTAAAACTGAGACTAAATATTTTGACAATTTTGTCTACGATCAAAAACTAGACCAAAAAGGCAGGGACTGGTGGAGAAGAGATCCAGTAGATCCAGTAGAACTAAAATACTTTTAAAATAGCATATTATCTACAAGCTCAATACGACATAAGCTGCGACATGTTTGCTATTTTCAGCACGCAACCAGTGTAAATCGCGGCCTGCCGAAATTGTTGGCAAAGTCAACTGTAGATTTACAGATCTAAAATCGTATATTTATTCGACTTTTTATTGCTTCAATATTGAAAACAAGATGGGGGGCTCGCAACTCTCTTTTAAATTCTCACATTACTATTCACAGCAGAAAGCATTACGACGTTTCGACCTTGCGGTCTTTTTCAACATTAAAACGATTTACAATTTAGGCATTGGGCAGATGCTCTTAATCCAGAGCAACTCGCAGTAAGCAAGGACAGCATAAGGAACGCGCAGACGCAGTGACACAAAAAAGGAAGATCTACAAGTTCACAACAAGACCCCAGAACCACGGTAGAACATCGAAGCGGCCTCAAGGCCTGTCCATACTTTGACCGAAACCGCCCTTTTCGGTCAAAAGGTCCGGTTCGACTACAAAATGGCGTCACTCGAGACTTCTGAAAAGCATTAGACCGAATGAGAGTTCGGAAATTTGCACATCGGAAAGTCCAACTCACCGAACATTTCGGTCAAAGTATGGACAGGCCTTTAGCCTGGTCTCTCTCGGTCGTCCTCAGAAGAGCTTCCATCGGAGTCTCCAATCTTTCCGGTTATCCATACACCCGGCCAGCTCCGAAGAGCTTTCAGCTCCCGCATCCTTCTTCAGGACGACCCGATGTCTGTGGCAGTGGCCGGCCAGCTTCATCTCCTAGCTGCTACCTTATTGCTGAGCCTCGCAGTTGCCTGTACAGGTCCTTATTGGTAATGTGGATGTTCTGGTCCACATTCAGAACAGCTCATAGCATTCTGGTGTAGCACCCATCCAGGGACTTCTGCAGGGTGGGTGTCAGGGTCCAGCTTTCGCAGCCATACAGGAGGACAGACTCCACAGTGGCATGGAATATGTGAAGGGGGAGATTCGAGCACTACACTCTTGACATATAGTTCAGGGCCCTCCACGCTAGTGCCTACCTGACCTTAAGGTCCTGTTCTGTGGAGTTCATCCAGGAACCCAAGTATTTGAAGTCATTGACCTCTCGCAGAGCGTTGCCATCTGATGTTGTAATCGGCGTATGGTCCTTGTGGATGTTATAGGTGATTACCTCAGTCTTCTTTGCATTCAGTCTGAGGCCAACCTTAGCACATTCCACCTCCACTCTGTTCAGGAGTTCCTGCGCCTGCTCCACATGGTCAGACACCAAGCAGATGTCATCTGCGTAGTCTAGGTCTGCCAAGGCTAGAGTTTTCTAGGGTTTCTACTTGACTTCCTTGGTGTAATTGTGAAGCCAAGCTCCTGCTCCCGCCCGTTGATGGCTTTCCTGAGCGCGTAGTCCAGAGCTATGATAAAGAGGAAGGGGGCAAGAGTGTCTCCCTGCTGCACCCCTGCTAGGATTTCGAACTCCTCGCTGATGCCATCTGGGGTTACCACCTTGGCTCTTGTGCCCTTGTACATGGCTTCTATGGCCCGGAGTAGATCCGGGGGGTCCCCGTAAGACTTGAGGATTTTCAGCATTATGCCTCGGTCTATTGAATCAAATGCCTTTTTGAAGTCAATGAAACACAGCACTGCTGTCAAGTTGGTCTTCTTCACCTCCTCAATGATTCTCCTTAAGGCCAGGATCTGGCAGACTGTGTTCCTTCCCTGGTGGTCAAACCTGGGAGTACAGTTAAACGCTATACTGCGCGTGCATATGCTAATGCTACTGCGTACCCTAGTGCGCCTGCTCGGTGCTTATCACTTCCGCAAAATGGCGAAAGTTTGCCCAAAAAAGTCGGCCAATTCTACTACTTCCGGCAGCATTCTGGGTGCTTCAAACGCCACTGAGCAACTTGCATTGGCCTACCTTTGTATAACAAAGGCTTTCAATTCAAAAAGTTGAAATGCAGAGATGGAGTTTCTGAGTTTTCTTACATAAGGAGTCTTCAAGTTACGTAACGTTCAGGCTAAATAATATTATGGCAAAGGCGGGGCGACGAGGAAGTATAAAGCCCATCTCTGTTTGTGTGATATATCCTGAACTAAAAGAACTAATTTGAGCGTAAAACGTTTGTACACAAAGAACATTGTTAGAGGGGAGACAGCGTTGTAAGCACCTGGAGAAAAGACCAGTGGCAGAGAGAGAGAGAGAGAGAGAGGGAGAGAGAGAGAGAGGGAGGAGACGATATTAGTTTTCTGCTTTCTCTTATCAACAGCCAAGATGAATACTGTGTGTGTGTGTGTGTGTGTGTGTGTGTGTGTGTGTGTGTGTGTGTGTGTGTGTGTGTGTGTGTGTGTGTGTGTGTGTGTGTGTGTGTGTGTGTGTGTGTGTGTGTGTGTGTGTGTGTGTGTGTGTGTGTGTGTGTGTGTGAGGGTTATATAGCACAAAGCAAGAGGCACAATCATTATACATTATTCATCTGCCTACTGGTTCTTTGGGTGCATGCCTAACGTCTTTAATAACATGCTCTCTGACACGCACGTACGCGCGCACACACACACACACACACACACACACACACACACACACACACACACACACACACACACACGAGTGCGCGCACACACACATGCCTTTGTTCACACTTGGAAGACAAATGCATTCATGCATGCACACTGACACATACACGTACTGTAAATACAGGGTTTAGGCGTGCACGACTGCACGCACATACGCACACACACACACACCCGTATACACACACGCACGCACGCACGCACGCACCCACGCACACACACACACACACACACACACACACACACACACACACACACACACACACACACACACACACACACACACACATATGCGGACACAGCATGCTCATACATAGACATAAATGCATAGATCTATATTTTTCTTGCACTATTATGCGTGAACTGTTGTTTACACAGTTATGTGGCAGCTACTGGGGGGACGACGACAATAAAATGCTGTTGGTGTATATACAATATACCAAGATGAATGCACGTGTACATTCGATGCTGCTCTATTTGATTCTCCTGTTGCTGTTTTTTACACACTTTCTTTCGTTAAATCCTTTTTATGATTTGTACCATTATTGTGTTGTTGTTATTATGCTGCTGCACTGTCTGGAGGAAGCCAAACCACAATGAGTTTTACTCTAATGTACCTGTGCCAGTGCTGTAAAGCCCTGGCACAGGCCCTGGCGTGGACTAAGAGTCCAGGCATTACATTTTGTCTAGTCTCGCGTAGCCAGACAACTATTCCACAATCTCCGAATGCTATATAGAGTCTGGAACGGCAGCTCCCGAACGGCGAGTATCGGAAGTAGCCAGTGCTGCACTGAACTGTAGTCCCATTGGAAACATAACAGAAACACAATAGCTCAGACAAAGTCATTCGAGCGGCCTATTCTTGTTATGGGTGTTTAGTTTAAAGAAAACGTTTGAAAATATCATGGAGGCAACACCAACAACACCAGAGAAAGACGAAATAACGCCACCAGAAATATTGAAAGGAGACTTAACGCTTCCAGTAGGACATGTTATTGCTACTGCACCAAGGGAGCGGTTGCGTCACATCCGCTTTATCTCGCACTCATCGTTTCTATTTCCGTTTGCCAGACTGTATGCCGGGAGCATTTGCCCAAATCGCGGAGGCAACAGTCTGGCCTCTCGAGACTACATTTTGTCTAACACGGTTATATTGTGCAAATAGCAGATGTACATGCTCACAGCGCCTCGCGTTGCATATTTCGCAGCTTTCTGTATATTTTGCATGCTAAATATTTTGCAACTTTTCGCATATTCAACAACTTTCCGCAATTTCACTGCATATCACATAAAAGCCAGCATATATAATTGCAAAATCAAGGATTTTTGCCCGCATTAGGCATAATCAATGATTTTTGCCCACGTTTTTCTGGAGGGTCTACCAAAAGCTGCTATACTCACGCATGCACGCACGCATGAACGCACGCACACACATATCGATGTCTCTGGTTGAACATTGGCACATTTCACTCAGGTTTTTTCATCTCACTCATGTCACTTGGCTGCTGACCTCACTCAGCAACAAAATAAAAATAAAATAAACAAAAATTAAAATAAAACAATTCAAAGGAGGCAAGCAGTGCACTGCAATGTAGTTTCAAATGCACTATATTGCAGATGCTTTTTTGAGAGTAAAAAACAAAAAAAGAAGAAGAAGAAGACATGCATGACATGCATGATCTGCATGGGCAGATTCCCCCAGGAAATGTGCCAATGTGAACCAGAGACATCGGTACGCGTGCGCCCGCACACTGACACACAGACAGTCTAATAGCATGTCCAAGACAGCTGTCACGGGCAAGGTGACAGTTTGTGTTGGTTACATAAAGTGCTCTCATCAAGTCTTAATGCAGTCCTTCACTATGGTTTAATGCCTGGGGAGAGGACGTGTGTGTGTTTATTCACATGGACGTGTGTGTGAGTTTGTCTAGCTATACTTATGGGGACTAAACGCATGTTCACACAATCACGTGCAGGGGACCTCTGACAGTGTGGGGACAAAATAGTAGGTCCCCACAACGGTTAGGGTTAGGGTTAGGGTTATGGGTTAGGTTTAGGGATAGAGGTTAGGGCAAGGCCACAGGACTTAAAAAATGAATGAATGGAAGTCTATGTAATGTCCCCACAAGTGATGTCAATATATGGTACAGAATGAGACAGAGATTCATCTCTCCTTCGGTGTTAATCTCTTTCAACTTGGCATCCCCAGAGGGGATGCAAAACAAAAAACAAAGCGTTCAAAAATTATACCTAGTGTCTGAGAAACAATGATTCAACGACTTGTCATTACTCATTGTATGCAAAAATGTAATAAAATAGAATGACAATTAATGTATAATTTTCTTTTCCACCTAAATGTTCAAACATAGCTTCTAAAAAGTGTTAACCATCATACAAGAAGAAAGTTTACTTTCTTTAGGGTCAGGGTTTAACTTTACTTACATTTACATGTTCCGTAGGTGTTGTTGTTTTTGTCTTCACTCTTAGTTTATAAGTAGACAGTACAGTATACTGAAACCCTTGGTATTTCTTTCTGTTTTAGTATTCTTTTTGTGGGCTAATTATTGTAATGTGTGTGACAGTATGACAGTTGGTCTGGGCTGGTGGGAGATGTGTCTTATGTGTACTGAGAAATGTCCTTGTTGATGTCACTGTGTTGGATTGTTTAATTCATTATCGTTATAATTTTTTTGACGTTCTGTGCCTGAGCTTGATGTCCCCCTCGCAAACAAGACCATGCAGCTCAAGGGAATCACCCTCTAATTATATTTTGAATCAAACAGACAGAAAATAATTTGGTAAGAACACTAAAGAGAAGGTCCTGAGCAGAACAGTCCCACGCTGGCAGTACACAGTAAGCTATGTCGTCAATGTCAGGAGGAAACCTTGTATCTCCAAAACTGTTACTTTCCAGGACATTTGAGAGAAAAAAAGAAAGAAAATTTTGACCAATGGATCCCATGTAACCTCGCCTCCGCCTAAAGCGCAGAAACCACTAGAAGCGGCGTCGCTTTGATTTGGTTCCCTCCGTTTGTTTCCCCAATCCCTAAATGCTGGAGTAGCCTAGTGTAGTCTTGCCAGTCACTACCAGTTGGACTAAAAGATGCATATACCAAACGATTTTTTCAAAACCAAAACTACTCCGCATCAAGGAGTTTATTAGGTAGGCCCTAAAAGTATGTCCTTGAGCGCAGGGGAATATTTTGGGTTAAAACTGAATCCGGTTTGATCTTTCCGGCAAATTGTAGTCCTTTGAGTACTACATGACGTGTACGTGTTGTGGTTTCCGCTCCAGACCGGTTACAACCCCGAAAAGTTAAGTGATCCCAGACTAGATCCCATGTATTCATTAATCCGTCATAAGCAGTGGTGCAGTGCTCATTGCACGCCAGTGTTTTGAACAGGAGCATGCACAGGAACACTGACATTTCTAAAAAGGTCACTTTAGGTTGATTGAATCCATTATTATTAGATGGAAATATCGAAAATAGACAATCTCCAAGCTCACAACGTGTTGCAGTGCGACACGTTGTGAGCTTGTGGATTGACTATTTTCAGTTGCGTAACACACTGAACTAAGCTTAATGAAGCCAATAGGCCTACTGGAGATGTGGTGTAACGGCATGGTTTTCTACACAGAGAGGGCAATTCTTTCAACATAAGTATCGTCGTTGTCGGGTGGAAACCTTGTATGTCCAAAGCCGTTTGTTTTGTATTTTATCATTTGAAAAATGTTTTAAACTAGTGAAAACAGCCGATCTACAGCGAGGCGTTGTGTGCTTGTAGATCGGCTGTTTTCACTACTTTTGTGCAACGGCCTTGTATTGTGAAGCAGGGCTTTACTTAAAAAACTTTACTTTACTTAAAAAAATACAAATTTGAAACTTGGAGATACGAGGTTTCTGCCCGACAACGACGGTATGCTGCGTTCAACTTTAGGAGAGTTTGGACAAGGCAATTCTCTTGAAGGCTGCCTTCAGGTGTGGCATGGAAAGAAGGGGCATTTGCATTTCTTTCACCATAGAAAATGCTTCATTCATGGTCTGGAGAGGGCACCTTTTACAGACTGGCAAGGGGGCAGGGGCTCAAGCCCTCTTAAAGGACAACTTTGTTTTTTTTACAACAAGGGTTCATATTTTAGATTATAATAAGAGAAAAGAAAAAGTGAGTGATAAAATGTTTTCATTTGCTTTGTTCTATTGTTTTATCGCGTTTACCGTGCTAAAATGTGGGGGATGCATACGCATGGGGGCATGCGTGGCTAAATATGTATTTTTAGACACAATAAGCCAGCAGTTTCTTTATTGCTATTTACAGTAACACTTCTAGCCCCCATAAGTCACATCCAACCATGAAAGGTTGCGTTGTATCTTGGGAATGGGCTTATTCTGTGTAAAATGACAAATTTAGCCACTTGTACGCATGCCCCCAACCACTGAAATAAGAATCTCTAAAACAATAGAAAGAAGTAAATGAAATAATTTTATCACTCATATTTTATATTATTTAATTACAATCTAAAATATGAACCCCTTGTTGTAAAAAAACTAAAGTTGTCCTTTAATGTCTATGTGTTCACGTGCCTGCTTGCAGACCTCCAATATTTACTGATGCTAGAGAGAGTGTGTTGCTGGGACAGAGAATAGATGGAGAATAAAGTTAGTAATGCTAATGATATACGTGTGCAGTGGTTGGAGGTGATCTTCCTACTCTTCCATTGAGAAATGGAGACCTACTGTAGGTTGTCGGGTAGGACACCTTTAACCCTTGGAAATATGCTAATTATGTTATTTGAAGAGGACGAAACACCGGATTGATTGATTGATTGATTGATTGATTGATTGATTTCATGGAAAAAAAGGAGCATGCCACGACGCATATCTTAGAAGGAGATTATAATTCTACAGCTGTGGTTTATGTATACTGGGCCATATTATTGAATCAATAGTGTGTGTGTGTGTGTGTGTGTGTGTGTGTGTGTGTGTGTGTGTGTGTGTGTGTGTGTGTGTGTGTGTGTGTGTGTGTGTGTGTGTGTGTGTGTGTGTGTGTGTGTGTGTGTGTGTGTGTGTGTGTGTGTGTGTGTGTGTTGCGCATTTGTGTAAGTTATATGGCCATATGTCCATGACACCTCAAATGATCTCAAGGCCCCTACGTTTGGGTTCGCGACCTCTTGGTCATGAATCATGGAACCAGCATGATTACTGCGCACTAAGATGACTGCATTCTACACTGGGAAACCTGCAGTGCTCATATAACTCTGAGAAGCTACACATGGACCCGTACTGGGTCCGTTTGGTTCCATTTGTACAGTATCTTCTCAGAGTCAAAGGTAGTGCAAGTGATATTGTTTGGTTAAAACAAAAAGCTTTTTTGTTAAAAAGAAAGGATAAAGCTCTACATTTTCATAGTAATCATAGAGCAGGGGTCTTCCATGTTTTCAGGGCAAGGACCCCTTAGTTGAGAAAGATGAAGCAGGGACCCCCCACAACCTTATCATAGATTCCATATAGTTTCATCGTGACAGCACAATCATCAGTGTATTTTGGATTCATGTCAACTTGTGTTTTCAGATATTTAACCACTTGAGCTGTCATTACCTAATAAACTTAACCTTTTACTCTGTACTTAGTCTGCTCTTTTTCCCCTCTACACCAAACCTCTTTGCCGAAAATAGCCGATCTACAAGCTTACAACGCCTCGCACGATCTGCTATTTTTGGCTACAGTTTTCAGAATATGGACACTAGGGTTCAATTTGTTAATATAAAAAGTATTGGAAGATTTGGAGGACCCCCTGTAGTAACTCTGAGGACCCCCTGGGGGTCCCGGACCCCCTGTTGAAGACCCCTGTCATAGAGTGTTTGGAACAGGGGTTCTCTCCATATTTCAGATTGTTCAAAAGAGCTTCAGTTTTATAGTGTACGACTCCCAATATTCTCTGCTCGTTTCTTTGCGTCATCACTTGCAATATGACTAACAAAGTCATGACGTCACTCGCTCATCCCCCGGTTCGCGGACGTAATTTCTCTAAGGAGAACAACATTGAGTCATCTTAAAATCGTCTCATATAAGCATTGTGGTCCAAAAATAAACAAGCGGTCGGGGAGGTTGCTCTGTAAGGTTTATGATAGTCAGTCAACTAATATTTGATACAGTCTGTTTCTGGTGAAAATGTAACTAATTCGGCGACAGTAACATTGGTGTTTTTCTCACCATCAGTTGATTCTTCATATCCATATGAGTCAAACCGCTGAGGTAATTTGTTTATGTTTGGAACACAGTTCTTATATGACGCAATATGAAAAAATCACACTCGTGTGAACTGAGCGGTGGTGTGTGTGTGTGTGTGTGTGTGTGTGTGTGTGTGTGTGTGTGTGTGTGTGTGTGTGTGTGTGTGTGTGTGTGTGTGTGTGTGTGTGTGTGTGTGTGTGTGTGTGTGTGTGTGTGTGTGTGTGTGTGTGTGTGTGTGTGCAACAGCGCCCCTCCCTTAACATGTGTGGTCAGAAAAGGTTACTGCAGGAGTGCAGGCTACGGACACGGAGACAAACAGACAGACAGACAAACAGACAAACAGACAGACAGACAGACCCACACACACGGCCACGTATAGGAGCGTTGTGACCACCGCTCAAAAAATGGGAATCCAGAATGGAGGGGGAAAAAAACGGGAACCTCATACTTCGTTACTCTATTTCCCTTGTCTATCCTGTACGAGTTCTCCCTCCTGTCCGGATCAAAATTCATATCCTCGACCTGAAAATGCATTTATTATATTTTCGGTTTACTAAAGAGTATAGTAGAGCCCTCCCTGGTACTGACTGAACAAACACCCCATAGCATTGATTACAATCAGAACATAGAGCTTACAGTATTTAACGCTTGTTTTAACAAGGAAAAAAATCACTTACTGCGCCCTTCAAATGACATGTTTTACCGTGTGCTGTGTGTGTCCCTGATCTGTTTTCTGTCACCATTGCTTTTTAAACAATAGCAACATGGCTGCCTGTACAGCGGTACAGGGGACACGTCTGTGACTGTGCAACCTGGAGCCGGCTCCGGGATCATAATTGGTATCGTCTGGGTTCATAATTGGTAGCGTCGCTTCCTTCGCAGGCCTGGTCGTGGGGTGATATGCTAACGATTCGCTTTCCGCCGCGTTATCAGCTCTCACGATAATCATCCCCTGGCGAAGGCTCTCTGCGCTCGGCGTGGTAAAGTGATTATTACTGAGTGCGCTCCGTGATTATTATGAGCAGGAATGTGTAGAAAGCTGTATTAGTGGAGATGATTAAACATTATTCACCGACGTGCCTCTGAAGTCTCTGTCCTCGTGTGAACTCCGGGGAAAGTCACTCACACGACACAAACGCTCGCATGCAGAGAGAGAGAGAGAGAGAGAGAGAGAGAGAGAGAGAGAGAGAGAGAGAGAGAGAGAGAGAGAGAGAGAGAGAGAGAGAGAGAGAGAGAGAGAGAGAGAGAGAGAGAGAGAGAGAGAGAGAGAGAGAGAGAGAGAGAGAGAGAGAGAGAGAGAGAGAGAGGAGGGGGGTGAATATTTTTTAAGCTGTGCAGGACTTATTTGACTAAATAACACATTATTGCGACCGTAGTTTGCATTTACTATGTCAGTCGGGTCTGCCTCAATATGCCGACGGGCCGGTATGCTGACAACCTAGACCTAACCTTAAAGAGGTGGTGCCATAGTTTTGTACTTTTTCTGTTTTTCATGTGTCTAGGAGGTTGAAAGTACTTCATTAGACCCCCTGATGTGTTTTCTTTGAGAAATTATGTATTCTCTTAGTATTTGTTTGTTTTCTCTTGGAGGCTGCCCCTTGTGGTCTAAAGTGTCAGTTAAAAAACACAGATACTAAGTGTGTCACAGTATCAACTCCTCCCCAATTGCCATTCACCCAACACTGTGGGGTGTGGCTATATCAGCTGGGTCACCACCCACCATGCCATCCATGCATACTTAATGAACTGGGGGTGTGGCCACATAAAAACCCAATTTTAACTCTTTCTGTATACTTTTTTGGAAAAAACTTCCTCCTAGTATAATCATAATACCTGATAATCATGTTTTAGAGGGGGGGGGGGGATCATGGCACCACCTCTTTAACCCTAACCTCAGTAAAACGAACACCCGACTCTATAAATGTCTTATAAATCCTTCTTCTAAATCGATCATGGTTCTCAAACTCTTTCATGTCAAGAACCCCCAAAATTACATGCATTTGGCCACTGACCCCCTTCTCAAAATACCGTATGTTGTTTCGGGAAGCAAATATTTATGTTACAAACCTTCGCTTTTAAAAAGATATATTCAAAGATTTGCAAAAAAAACAAGATTTTTCAAAAATAGCAGATCTACAAGCTCACAGCACGGCACTCGGTGTCGCGCTGTGAGCTTGTATATCTGCTATTTTTTAATAGTTAAAGCATAAAATAATTATTAACCCTTAAGTTCTGTTCAGATTCACTACACTTTCGTTCTGTTCGGGTCATTTTGACCCGGGGGATATTTGGTTTAAAAAAAACAACACTAATATAAATTTTAACTTAACAAATCATCATGATACATTGACTTTGACTCAATACCAAACAATTCTTATGATATATATGGTAAATGTTTGCATTTCTGCTTTGCTATATCACATTAAACACTGAACGAGCTAGGCGTTTTTACTGATTTAGCTGGAATTCATGTAAAAAAACGACTTTATTTAATACTGGGTAATATTGCTCATGCTTATAGGAAAAAATGAAAATCAGACAGGGGGGCTTCGGAAGGGGCGTGTTAGAAGGGGGGGGGCTGTGTGTCTGTGTTTTGGCACAATACTGTGTATTTCTGTGCATAATTATGTGCTTCCGGGTCAAAATGACCCGAACAGCACTTAAGGTTCAAAAAATATGAGGGGGGTGTAGCATGGGTGTAGTGCAAAAATATTTTTTTTACACGTTCATCTCAGAAGAATCTTTAAGGCCAGTGAGTTTCAGGTGGAAAAAAATTAAACTTCTACCTTTTTTTTTCAAATGAAAATGTAAAACGGGTCAAAATGACCCGAACAGAACTTAAGGGTTAAAGTGGTCCCATGTTTGAATGGGTTAAAGCTACTAGGCCATTGGAACCCCAATGGATTGCAGCTTTACCAGACAAGTAATATGGTGCATCAGCGGGAGGATGATGGAGAAGGAGACTGTATAGAAAGGCAATGATTTTTCACAGTGTGAGGCAGCATTTTCTCATTTGGAGAAAAATGGGTTGCTTTATTGAAAGTGTCTGGAAACATCCTGTGGTGATGAGTACTATTACAATATGTCCAAAACCCTCCGTCCCTTTGGTCCTTTGGTCTACGGGGCAAATAGGCTACTTATCAATTTGGATGCTCCTCGACGTGAAAAAAAAGTTTGAATACCCACTGCTTTAATCCAGTGTTGTAAAGTAACTTAAGTACATTAACGTTACATCACGTTCCTTGCAAGCCAAATGACATCATGATGACATTATGATAACGTCCTCCGGTGACTACGGTGACGTTCAGAACTAGGCCAGATCACAGTCCACATGGGGATGATCTTGTCTTACCAGGACATCATATGGACTTTTTAGTTTGACAGGATTATTGTTAGTGTTTGTAATGTTAGTAGAAATATGAGCATGTAAGATTATATTCTGGGACATATCTGACTAGTTATGATATTTATCTGGCCTCGATCGGACCCTCTCTGATTAATCCAGGACGTCTGTTTTCGTGGGCAGGATTTATGTTGGTTGAAATCAGGTGATATTCTAGGCCAGATCTGACTAGTCATGGTTTGACTTGCTGGGTCAAACCATGACTGCTTGCTGGGTTTTAGATATTTGTATACATTTTGAACTTGTGAAATGGGACATTCAGCACAATGAGGACTTTTACTTTTGGTGGGTGTATATGTTTGATGGCGACACTTTTGTACTTTTACAAAGTAAATGTTGAATTCCAGACTTTTACTTGTAACAGAGTGTTTAGTATTGATACTTTTAGTAAGAAAAACGTGAGTGCTTTTTCCCACCCCCGCTTTAATCCACTCATTAAAGTCATATCCAGAGTGATGACCTGATCTCTTCCTTCAAGGAAGCCACATGTTTCAGAAGGCCAGAGAGTACAGAGTGTTCTGTTATCTCCTCTCCTCCTCAAATCCCCATGGAAACCAAGTAGCTGCTCTCCTGCTGTGACTCTCTCTGTCTCACCGCCTCCGTCTGTGGGTGTCCATGCATGCATGCATGGATTTATGCACAGAGCGTAAGTGGCTCTCGCGAACTTATGCACATGTACAGTATATACTGTGTGTGTGTGTGTGTTCGTGTGTGTTTGTGTGTGTGTGTGTGTGTGTGTGTGTGTGTGTGTGTGTGTGTGTGCTCTGTACCGTTGTATCTCCCAGTTTTAAATTTGCACTTTTTTTTTCATAAAAATGAAAGCCCTGCCTCAACTTATAAGACTGTTGCACAAAACTAGTGAAAATAGCAGCTACAGTACAATCACACAATGCCTCGAGTTAAACTCATTTCTAAAATGATAAATACAGGGTTTCCATCCGACAACAACAACGATATAAGAACAAGAATTTCACAGCCTGGAAGGAATGTTGCCACAGCTGTGCCTGTAAGAGGATGTGGCGATAAAAAAGAAAAGGAAAAATGACTTTGAACTTCATGTGTGTGTGCTTGCAATGCATGTGCGTGTGTTGCGCACACGTGTGTGTGTGTGTGTGTGTGTGTGTGTGTGTGTGTGTGTGTGTGTGTGTGTGTGTGTGTGTGTGTGTGTGTGTGTGTGTGTGTGTGTGTGTGTGTGTGTGTGTGTGTGTGTGTGTGTGTGTGTGTGTGTGTGTGTGTGTGTGTGTGCGTGCGTGCGTGTCATGTCTCAATATTGGACCTTATTGGAAATATTGGAAAATGTAATCCAATTGTTGATGATAAAATCATATATCCTTCTCCCTTTCCTTCAATTCCTCCTCTCGTCTCCTCTGTCACATACACACGCAGGCACGCAGGCACGCACACAACCTGGGGCATTCATCTTTCACATTCGGCAGAACATTATACTTGACTTGGCTCCATCAACACATCTCATCTCCCTCGTTGTGAAGGTTTGAACATTTTGTAGCCGGGGTGGTGCTTGTCTTGATGATGTGCAGGGCTCTTCCTCTACAGTTTCTGGGGTGCGGGGGGAGTTCGCCTCCCATGCGCTCATGCGACTGCACCATCCGCTCTTGTTTTTTCTTTTCCCAGGCAGTAGGCCTACAGTTTCCCTGCCATGCCACATAACAGCCTGATAGAGCTCTTTCAACGAAGATGTTGTTGTAGTAGGCTACAATCTGAGGATGTGGGGTCCTAATTCTTCTGGACACACATACTGTCCCAGCCAGCACGCCCACATGGGTCCCGCATGGGTACGAGGTGGGCTACCTGGGTCCCACTTGGGCTACATGTGGGATAACTGGGCATGGGTTGGAAGTGGGCTTCCCCACGTGGTTCCCACATGGGCTACATGTGGGCAAACTGGGCATGGGATTGAAGTGGGCTGGACCATGTGGTTCCCACATGGACAAAGTCATGTCCTAGTAATGTCCTAGTAACCATGTGCACGGTTCCCACATGGGCTACATGTGGGCTAACTGGGCATGGGTTGGAAGTGGGCTTGCCCATGTGCACGGTTCCCACATGGGCTACATGTGGGCTAACTGGGCATGGGATAGAAGTGGGCTGGCCCATGTGGTTCCCACATGGACAAAGTCATGTCCTAGTAATGTATGATGAGCGAATAGGGGATGGGGATCAACGTCACGTGATTCATTGTTTGGTACCAATTATATTATTATTATTGGCAGAATCACAGTTTAGAATATTTGGCGGTCCTCTTTTCATTCAGCGCAAGATTAGCTGCAGTACACTACTTCATCATAATTATGTTGCGCTAAGAAAGATCATAAGACGTAACAATGTGTGGGTTCCGTAATGCAATTCCAATGGTGAAAGCTGTGTTGTTTTCACCCGAATAAAAAAAATGGCGTGTCTGTGTGTCTCAAAGAATCCTCTGAACTTCATAAAGTGCCGAACCCGGTCTGCCGTTTGAGCTTCCCCTGGATTTGTAGCCTCCTCTGAGGAGCTTGAACTCACTGACCCTCTGCACTGCAGCTCATCGATGAGGAGGAGAACATAACGCTCTGCTCTGCTCCACTGCCTCCTCCAGGATGGAGAGGATAGGAGTCTGAATGTAGAGAGAGCACAGTGGTGTAAAATAACTAAGTACATTTACTTAAGTACAATTTGAGGTATTTGTACTTGAGTATTTCCAATTTCCAATACTTTTACTTCCACTCCACTACATCTCAGATCCAAATATTGTACTTTTACTTCACTACATTTATTCGAACACTTTAGGCTTTCATTTACTCTTACTTTGCAGATACAGATGAGATTATGCATGAACCACTTTAGCCTTATGGCCCTCTCATGGCTATTTGAAAATAGCCGATCTACAAACTCACGACGCGTCGCATTGCGACGCGTTGTGAGCTTGTAGATCTGCTATTTTCAAACATTTTGTACTTTTACTTTTGGTACTTTAAGGACATTTTGATGCCAATACTTTCCTAGTTTTACATTTTGAATTCCTGACTTTTACTTGTAAGAACTTTAGAACTTTAATACACCTTACAGTGATACTTTCTTTTTTTCCACAATCAGACAGAGATCATCTGAGGGAATGATGTGATGTATTGTATAATACATGCATTCTTTGTTTCATAAATATGCAGACACGCATGTACTACATGCATGCAAAAGCACAGTATATGCACCCAAGCACGTGCACGCACGTACACATAGCCTACAAACACACGCATGCGCTCACATTATACAGTTACTACACGCACACACAAACACACACAGGCCAGTGGGGAGAGAAATGCAGAGTTAGCAGTGAGGAATAATTTATGCTTGAGTGCGGTTCAATTAAGGCAGAGATGTATAGAATTATCCAAACGCAGAGTTACATGCAGTACACACGCACACGCACACGCGCGCACACACACACACACACACACACACACACACACACACACACACACACACACACACACACACACACACACACACACACACACACACACACACACACACACACACACACACACACACACAGCCCCCCACCCCCTTCTACAGAGAACAACACGATCATTATTACAGCTCCACCAAGGTCTCTGGTGGTAAACAAGGTGGAATGCTGCACAGAAAACTCTTAACTCCATCTTTCTTTTTACGTTTTATTTTTTGGTCAATGAAATAAGGCTTCTCGCCCACCACAGCTGTCAGTCAGATCCTTTTCCTCATTCACAGATCTGCTGATCATTACATCAGTCATAAACTCACGCCCAGTAAGGGAGGCTACTTTAAATAGGGCTTGCATTCAGTATGGCTTTGCTTAGCTTGGATCTGAAGCCTCAGATCCGCTGCTGCTTATAGCAGCTTCCTCCTCCCCCCCAGCCTCCACCTTTTGATGAGTCTGGCATAGGCTCAAATATGTGTGATTTATGTCTGCTAATTCAAGCTAATACGTTAATGTATTGCTATTGTTCTACTATTGTATCCCTAAGGGGGATTTTGCTTAAATTTCCCTGATTGCACAGCAGGCATGCATGTCCAAAATTCAGGGAACATCTCCGAACTCTGAGCCTTTTTAACGCCAAGTTTAACTGTATTCCATTTGTTGCAATAAATGGTTAAATCTACTTTGACGGTAGTGTTCCTGACTAAACTGTAGTTAACTGACCAAAACGTAGATCATAACACAGCGCCACACGAAAGCATCAAAGGTACGTTGACGATCTTACTTTTGCTATTTTCATCGTTCGTTTGAATCCTCACAAACAGGTTTCAGACATACAAGGTTTCCACCCGACAGAGACGATATGCAATAACACCTTTTTCCACATACAATATTATTGCTTTACACGTAAACACATACAGTACCCGGTATATGCCTCACATTATTAAAACAGCCACATAGCGCTACCGGAACTACTGTCTCAATAGTGTATAATTACAGTATATGTGACAGGCGTGTTGTTGTGTGTGGGGGTGTGAAAGGTGTTATTGTGTATGTGGGAGAGAGAGGTAACGTAGGGATATTGACCTACACGGTCTCCCGTGTCTCGCTGCCTCCGTTCACGGTGCAGCAGGATGCCTTCCTTTGACAGAAAACAAACAAACACGCGATGCCATCTCTCTGTGACATTTTTCTGCACAATTGCCCGCATGGCAAGACGGGACTAAATAAAGCAATGGCGCGCACGGTACCATGCAGGGCTCATAGAAAGAGCAATGGCATCCACAGGGCACATAATAGACCAGTGTTATACTCAAATGCAAATCTTAGACTTCACCAATTTTCAGCCTACATGTATCTTTGTATAATTGGTCCTCACTAATGCAAGTGGTGTAAATGAACTATAGTGCATTACACTATAGTTCATTTACACCACTACTTTTGATTTATTTGTACCTCAATTGAATTTATTGAGTAATACTTTTACTTCTACTCCACTACATCTTGGATCCAAATAGCGTACTTTTACTCGCTGCAAGCTCACATTGCGTCTGCTATTTTCAAAAGATTTGTTGACAACTTGAAATGGGACATTCTGCACAATGAGTACTTTTACTTTAGTACTTTAAGTACATTTTGATGCCAATACTTTTGTACTTTTACTAAGGTATTATTATTATTTTTTTAATTCTGGGCTTTTACTTAAACAGAGTATTTCTGCATTGCAGTGTTGTTACTAAGGAAAACATTTGAGTACGTTTTACACCACTGACTAATGCTCATGATAAATGGGTTAAAGATCTGCTCAGGCTGTGTCTCATACGAGGGTTGCGTTCAGTTCAGAAACCCGCCTACCAGTGGCATTATTGGCAGGTTTAATGTGTATTTTCTCAAACAAGATTAAAAGAAGAAACATACTGTATTGCTTTGCATGCTAACCTTCCATTAATAGAAAGCCTACAGTTTCTGTTAGCTTGGATTCCCCCGGATCATTTTGCCCAGTCAGGTGCAGGCAGAAAATATCTCAGAGAAATTATACTAACCCTAACCATTAATGTGTTTGTACACCTGCTATTTTTGAACAGGTAAAAGACCTTGAACGTGCTAACACAAATCTTCTCCTCTGGGGGTCCCTGATACAAAACATTTTCATACAAAACACGTCTTCTTTTAACCACCGCACAAACAAAGTTCGGAAAGGAAAATAAAGTTATTTCAATACATCCAACAATACTAAATCTATCATGATTCAGTTGGGAGCGTACCTCATTTAGTGAAGTGGAGACAAGGGATCATGTTGACCTGTTGAGTCATGATAGCATCTAGCAGATTCTAAAAATAACGTATTGGGAAAATTATGATTAGCTATAATTTGTCCAGAGTCCGGAGATTGTTGTGATTCAGCTATTTGAAGATGACTGCTGTAGACAGAGCAGGGGGTTTGGGGGTCCTTGACATGAAAGCGTTTGAGAACCACCGCTGTCTTATATTTTACATCGCTCGTCCCCAAAAATACTATAGTCTGAAAGCCGTTCAATGAGAAAAATATATATTAATTCGTCATAAAGCCAGTAAAAATGTATTTTTCTTTACACCAAAGGAAAGGGGCATGACATTCAACATTCATCACATAGTGTAGAACGGATAGACCGATGTCATCCCATCCATTCAACAGGCACTGTACACTTTTATTCAATGTTATAGGGAGCGCTGTTATTTCCCTACGAGTAAAACCTCTGTAGAACACTGATGCTGATGTTTGTTATGGACTATAACCTCTGTACGGGGGAATTACGTTTATTATTATTTCTGTCAGGAAAGCAGATATGGGGGTCAGAGGTTCACACGGTGCGATTGTATCCCGAGACGTAAATTAACACCCGAGTGTTGGTTTACTTGTGAGTGTGTAAAAGAATGGAGCCGTTGGACGGGGTCTGTTTTTTCTACACCATCAGGAATGAAATGAACACACTGGATGTTGCTATGAGAGGTGGCAGAGCCTACTCCGATGTTTTAGTTAGAAGTTGCAATAATGTAGAAATACTCTTTTCTGATTGAAAACTTTAGACATGTAAACAGCTGGAGGTGAGTACAGAGTCCATTGTGGTCCCGTACTAAATTTTTTACGTGCGTAAAAGCACTAACGATTAGCATAAAAATTACTTCAAGTACCAAAAGAAAATGTCCCATTTCACATCAACAACACACAAAAAACTAACTCAAACTCTTTCAAAAATAGACCTATGCTCACATGGAAAGGAGTCACATCGTGACATGTTGTGAGCTTGTAAATAGAATATTTTGAATAAACAAGGTATGAAATAAGGCTTAATTGGTTAAAGGACGACTTCATCCATATATCTTCGTATAATCAGTCCTCAGATCTTTTTTTTTCTTCTTCTTTTATCTACTCGTCTGTGTCTCAGAAGAGGGCTATGGACACTTCAGAAACCTGCCTATTGTACATCAACATTTATTTATTCTTTTCAAACGTGATTTCAAATGCATGTTGTATTAGCCTATACCGTGACATAAATGGCTTCCATTATAGCAAGCGATCACTTTCCATGAATAGAAAGCCATTAGCTTGGATTCCCCTCCCATGATGTCAATGGTAGGCAGGTTTCAAGTAAAGTAAAAGTATCTCAAAATGGTTCTCAAGTACAGTAATTGAGTTACATGTTCTTTAGTTAGGCTTCTTCCCACCCCAGGAGGGGAGTTTCTCACTGTAAAGAAGCACTCTCTCATGCCACGGTTGTTAGCGTGTTTACTATCGTTTCAGTTGTTTTCACTGAAGCCGTGACAACAGTTACAATTTAGGCATTTAGCAGTCGCAGCTTACGAGCGCAAAACAAAGAGTATAATGGCAGGAACCCTATAAGTCAACAAAGAAACAAGGAGTCCCATAATTAGAGTGCAAACGAGAACAATGTAGCGCTCCAAAATAAGTAGGACACCGCAGGTAAAAACCTATAAGCATCTGTCAGAAACAAAACGCTGTCTAAAGAATGTTCAATATTAGTTAACCTATTTAGGCCTAAAATTATTGGATGCTTTAACTATAAAAAAAATAGCAGATATACAAGTGTCGATACGAGTGCCGCGCTGCGAGCTTGTAGATCTGCTATTTTTGAAAAAGTCGTGAAAATGAGTGCAAATATTTGAATATACAGTATGTGTTTTTAAAGCGAACGTTTGTAACTCACATTTTGCTTCTGGGTGGTCCCTGGAACTAAATATTTTGAGATCCGTGGCCAAATAAATATCATTTTGGGGGTCCTTCACAGGAAAATGTTTGAGAACCACTGACATAGTAGTCTCTCAAGAACAGACTAACTGAGCTCTAGTTTAAGTGAAAAGGACCTTTTCTTTGACGATGGCTGGCCAGATTGCTGACATAAAAACAGGTTTTTAAAAAAAAAAACTTAGAAGGATTGAAAAGACACTTATAGAATCGGGTCAAAATTCAAATTTTCACGATTTTTCAAAAATAGCAGATCTACAAGCTCGCAGCGCGGCACTCGGTGCCGCGCTGTGAGCTTGTAGATCTGCTATTTTTTAATAGTTAAAGCATAAAATAACGATACACAATAATGTGTACCCGTTCTGAATGGATTAAAATAAGTGTTAAATAAACAATGTAGAGCTTCAGAGGAACTGGGATACCTGGTGATCAAACCCATGGCGTCTGAACAAAACAACAACAACAACAACAACAACAACAACAACAACAACAACAACAACAACAACAACAACAACAACAACAACAACAACAACAACAACAACAACAACAACAACAACAACAACAGAAGTGTCCCCTTTTCTGCTGCTCTTTAGTAAACACAAAATACTATTTTCAGGTCCAGAACACTTGCAGGGTACAGGATGAACAAGTACATGTGGAAGATAAAAACTAAAGAAAAGAGAGAGAGAGGAAAAAAATGATGAAAACAGAAAATGGAACACAAGCTGATCATTGATCTGTGTGGGGTCCTTTCTCCCGATTGGATGAAATGTATAACCCGCCGAATACATTGATTTTGTGTTCACTTAAAGTGCTGGGGGGATGGGGGCTCCCCTGTTACTGACAGTGGTGGGAAAAAGTACTCACAATTGTGTTACTTATGTAGAAGTACTATGTAGAAATACTGCAATGAAGAAATACTGTGTTACAAATTAAAGTCCATAATTCAACATTTACATGAGTAAACATACAAAAGTATTGGTATCAACATGTACTTAAAGTACCAAAAGTAGAAATTACTCGTTACGCAGAAATGTGACATTTTCAAATGTATACCAATCTTTTGAAAATAGCAGATCTACAAGCTCTGCTATTGTAGATCTGCTATTTTCAATTGGCCGAAACGTATATATAGTTGGGTTGAAGTGGTAAATGTATGTGTTAATCCAAATCTACAAAGTAACTTGTAACTAAAAACCTTTCAAATAATCGTAGTGGAGTAGAAGTAAAAGTACTGGACACAATACCAATACCTCAAAAGTACTAGTCACTGTTGGGCAGAAACCTTGTATCTCCATCTCTAATTGTCTTCTTTCGTTGTAAATGGATGTCCTGGTTCTGCATAAATGTAGTCAAAATATAGCCTGCTTCCAGACCATAGACCCCGCCCACTCTCAGAGTGGACTCTTTCTCTGGTCTGGAGCTGAGTACATGAATCGGGATTTATTTTCGGGCTGCTCCAATGAGCGCGGGGGGTGGGGGTGGGTCTAACGAATATCCAATCCGCGCAGCAGTTGAAACGATTCAAACGAAGTTCACACACACAGGCAGGCTGAGGAAGGCACACACACACACACACACGCGGGCGCGTTGATTTCACCAAGCT
The DNA here is from genome assembly GCF_963921795.1 of Nannobrachium achirus. Lineage (NCBI taxonomy): Eukaryota > Metazoa > Chordata > Actinopteri > Myctophiformes > Myctophidae > Nannobrachium > Nannobrachium achirus. The sequence continues at coordinate 15,568,818 of NC_137812.1, forward strand.
GTTAATGTTGATTACATGTTTCTGGTCGCAGTTCTATGTGGAAGCAGTCACTTGCACAGACAGCGACACACACACAATCACACACACACTCCGCGACCGTGCGTCGCGTCCACCGTACGCCTCGATCACTGTGCGTCGCGATCACTCGCGCGCAAAAAAGTCTCTCCCCCGTAAATCGCTCAGAATAGGCACAGTTTCAGACTACTGCGTGAGCTGAGTCTGAGATCAGGCTAGTCAAAATAGCCAGCTATTTTCAATCTTTTTTCTACAATAATTATTTAAAAAAAGAACGGACATACAAGGTTTTCACCATCCGGGCAGCAACGCCATCATGGCACAGTAACATACAACTTGACACAGGCAGTGATGAACCAGATCCATCATGTGTCAGGCTGCGCCAACAGCGTGGTTATTAAAAGTGTTTTATATGTTTAATGGCGTACAGTAGGTGCCGTGACATTGGACAGAAGGACGCCAGATTAAGACAGCAGTTAACCCACCCAGGACAAACTGTACGGCAATTAATTTAACCCATTTAGGCCTAGAATTTATTGAATGCTTTAACCAGTGAAAAATAGCAGATATACAAGCTCACAGCGCGGCACCGAGTGCCGCGCTGCGAGCTTGTAGGTCTGCTATTTTTGAAAAAGTCGTGAAAATGTGTGCAAATCTTTGAATATATGTATTTTCAAAGCGAACGTTTGTAACTCAAATTTTGCTTCTGGGTGGTCCCTGGAACTAAATGTGTTGAATGGGGGTCCGTGGCCAAATAAATATCATTTTGGGGGTCCTTCACGTGAAAAGGTTTGAGAACCACTGACATAGTAGTCTCTCAAGAACAGACTAACTGAGCTCCAGTTAAGTGAAAAGGACCTTTTCTTTGATGATGGCTGGCCAGATTGCTGACATATAGAAACATAGGTTTTTCAAAAGAACCTTAGAAGGATTCAAAAGACACTTATAGAATCGGGTAAAAAAATTAAATTTTCAGGATTTTTCAAAAATAGCAGATATACAAGCTCACCGGTGCCGCGCTGCGAGCTTGTATATCTGCTATTTTTCAATAGTTAAATCATAAAATAATGATACACAAAATGTGTACCCGTTCTAACTGGGTTAATATAGTGTGGAATCGTAGTCATCTGTCTTGCAGGCAGCTGGCCTCATCAGGAGAAAAATAAATGAATGGGTTCAATGATTAAAGCTTGTGCCAAATAAATAAAAAAATAAACTCTACTAATTGTGTACACGCATTGTTGGTGACGCATGCAAATAAACTCATGCTGATGTCCTATCAATCTTGTCACAGACTGTATGAGTCACACAGTGATTTGCATACAGTATTAATGTTTTGGCAAAACCAGCAAGACACAATATAGATTTCAACAACAATTTACAATTTAGGCATTTAGCAGACGCTCTTAATCCAGAGCGACTTACAATAAGCAAGGTAATTAGAGTTCTCAAATTCTGCCTGAACCCGACCCAACATTTAGGGTAGGGTAGGGCCTAAAATGTATGCTAATTAGTCGGGTCGGGCTAATTAGTCGGGTTATTATTTTATTACTATTACTCTGTGATAGAGTTCTCAAATTCTTTCCAAACCCGACCATACCCAACCCGACCCGACATTGTCAGGCCGGGTAGGGCCTACATGCTAACTTGGGCCGGGTAGGGACTCGGCCGGCCCAGTTAGGGCCCAGTTAGGGCCCAGTTAGGGCCGGGCCTTAATTTTCAGGCCCATTGAGAACTCTAAAGGTAATACATCAATACATCAACATTAATACATCAAATGCTTAGAAATAGTAATCTATAAGAAAAAGAAAAATGTAAGTAGACCAAGCACCTATTCAGTAAAAATAAACGTAAAAACATACAAAATGCTATCTAAATTACACATATGGTCATTTGAGGATAGGCAAGTGCTACACTAAGTGCTATGAGCTAAGGTGGACTCTGAAGAGGTGAGTCTTCAGACCACGGCGGAAGCTATAGGGAGTGGAGTCTGCAGTTCTAATTGCAACAGGGAGTTTATTCCACAGTTTGGGGGCCAGGAGGGCGAAGAGTCTACTCCAGGGTAACAAGCGGATTTTTGTCCTGGGGTTTTTAGCGAGGGTTCTGTCAGCTTCCCTGTGTTGGCTGATCTGAGTGAACTGGTGGGGTTGTAGGGATCGACCAGGCTTTGAAGGTATGTAGGAGGTGCCATACAGATTTCAAGGCCAGCATCAGTGTTTTGTACTCTGTGTGTGCGGGCAGCAACCGGGAGCCTGTGGAAGGGGCGGAGAAGGGGGGAGACGTGAGAATTTTGACTGCATGGTTGAACAACCGTTAATAGCCAGTTTATAGGCGAGTTGTTCGCTCCCGGGTTTGAAACTTTTCCGTTTTTCGGTTCTGTTGTTATCATAGGCAAAACTATTAAAAAACATGACAAGTTTAAACATGTAGTTACTGTACAACAGGGGTCTTCTGCCAAGGACCCCTTAGTCGAGAGAGAGAGAGATGAAGCAGGGACCCCCACAACAGATAGTTTTGTTTGACAGCACAATCATCAGTGTATTTTGGATTCATGTCAGTTTGTGTTTTCAGATATTTAACCACTTGAACCGTCAATACATAATAGACTTGACCTTTCACTCTGTACTTAGTCTGCTCTTTCCCCCCTCTCCACTAAACCTCTTTGCCAAAAATAGCAAATCTACAAGCTCACAACGCCTCGCAGCGTGAGCTTGTAGATTTGCTATTTTTGGCTAAAGTACTGAGATTATGGGTGTTTAATATAAAAAAGGAGAACGGTTTCTATCACAAACAGATTTGGATGAACCCCTGTAGTAACTCTGAGGACCCCCTAGGGGTCCCGGAACCCCTTGCTGTACAAGGTTTCTGCCTGACAGCAACGATGTAGAACCAGGCTGACGAAGAGGCCTCTCTCTGACGACAGCAGCATTCAATGACCAGCCTCATTAACGATGCTCCATGTAATAATAAGGCTGTTGTATGCTTTGAACCAGAAGGACGACATGTGTCTGTCTGCATGTATGTGAATCACTTCCCCCTAATTGGTCCACTCACTCACTGACCCGCCCCCCTTCTGCCCAAAACGACTGGCATTCATTCAGTGAAGTGCTCTCTCCACGGAAGAATGCTTATTCCATCATCTCTCATCTTTCTATTTCAAAGTGCATCGCTGCATTGCATAATACGGTATTTGTGTCTTTGTTGTGCTATAGTCTCTCTCTCTCTCTCTCTCTCTCTCTCTCTCTCTCTCTCTCTCTCTCTGTTGCCCCCCCACTCCCTCTCCCCCTCTCTCTCTCTCTCTCTCTTTCTAAACCTCATTTCATTGCTCGGAGCAACCTATTCCTTCCTTTTATTTGAGATTCTTTCCTTACCCCACCCCCAAAAAAACGAATGGGTGAGAATCCCAAATACAAGACTCAAAAGCAAATGGAAAAATACACAGAAAGAATAATAACACATGCAACGCGGTGACTCAACATCCAAAGACCAACGCTTTTTCCCCCCTTTCTGTTATTGTCTCTCGTAAGCATTACTGCAGAAGAAGCCACAAACAGTGGAAATTACTCAGTCCCCATATGCCTGCAGGTAAACGCAGTGGGATGTGGCATTTTCCAGTGTCGGTTACCAAAGAAAACATATCGTCGTTGTCGGGTGAAAACCTTGTACGTCCAAAACGGTTGGTTTTGCATTTATCATTTTAAAAACAATTTAAACTAGCAAAAACAGCAGATCTACAAGCACACAACGCCTCGCACCGCGAGGCGTTGTGTGCTTGTAGATCCGCTGTTTTCACTGCTTTTCTGCGACGGCCTTGCATGATGAAGCAGGGCTTTGCTTTGCGAAAGAACATACACATTTGAAACTTCAGATAGATACGAGATACGAGGTCTCCGCCCGACAACGGCGATATACAGAACATATCAGAGCCCTTGGGGGCCTGCGTTGAATTGTTATCTTGGGAGAATTGTTTGTCTCTCTCGACCCCTTTTTTCTTCTTTCCCTCCTCTGTTCGCCTCTCTCTCTCTCTCTCTCTCTCTCTCTCTCTCCCCCCACCCCCTCCCACCCCGCCCGCACCACCTGACCCGTGCATTTCTGATTATCATTCCGTATCTAATCCAATATTTGTATTTCCCCGGGGACTCTGAGTAAATCATGCGTAGATAACATCATATCAAGCGACGGGTCTAACCAAATCATCTTGTGTGACCTCCAGCCCCCATT